>NC_045437.1:147256676-147256887 GCF_002776525.5 Piliocolobus tephrosceles | reverse complement strand
GCTAGTTAGTGTGACTGCAAAGCTTGCTGGTACTGCTAGTTAGTGTGACTGCAAAGCTTGCTGGTACTGCTATACAACAGGTATAAGACTGTTGTTTTCTGGGCTGATAGAAGAGAGAAAGAAGAAGACAAAGGAAGAATGGTAGATGTAGAAACTTTTAGCAATATCTATCTATCTATCTATCTATCTATCTATCTATCTATCTATCTAT
>NC_045437.1:147184548-147256666 GCF_002776525.5 Piliocolobus tephrosceles | reverse complement strand
TATCTATCTATCTATCTATCTATCTATCTATCTATCTATCTATCTATCTATCGTCTACCTACCTCTTTATCAGAGTAAATAGCTGTAACTATTTACAGAATGCTTGCTATGTGCAAGACTCTATGGTATTTTATCTCATTATATCTTCACTTCAACCTACAAAATAGATAATATTGCCCCATTTTATGGATGAGGAAACTGAGACTCAAAAGATCACACAGTGGATTAGTGCTAGACCCAAGATTTGATAGAGGGTTTGTCTGACTCCAAAGTCACCACTCTCAACTGTTTTCTATACTGCTGTCCTGACAGAGGAGTTTCTAAAATAGTCTTGCTTCTCTCTTCTAGTCAGTGAATATTTCCCACAGTCTGTTTCCTCATTATATTTTAAAAGTCAGTTTTACATTTCCCATGAAAGATTTGTGCTCAAAACAGTATATATAAAGAAACGTTCATTTATGTAGTTAGCGTTACATTTAACAGCCTTTTTATATTCTAGTCTTTTAAACTGAAAAGTATCTCGGTCAAAAATTCAAACAGTCAAAATAGAGAAAGCCAGCAACACAAATCTCCCTCCTGTCCAAGATACCTGGCGCTCTTCTCCAGAACCCACTGCTGCTAATTTGCTTCCGAGATCATATATGGATGTATAAGTACAACTATGTTTTTTGGTACATTATTTTTCTTCTAGCTTCAGGACTTGGGGATCTTTTACATTAATACATATTGCTCTTCTTTGTTTAATAATAGCATAGCAGCCACTGCATGAATGCAGTATACCTTACTTACTAAGCCCCTGATTGATGGGCATTTTTGTTGTTTCTGGTATTATGTAGTGAGCATTGTGTACCGATTCCTTTGTATACTTGTTCCAGTTATGGTCAAGTTCTTGGAAGTGAAACTGTTGGTTCAAAGGGCATCTTTGTCTCTTTTGAGGGTCCCACAATGCCCAGCCATACTCAGCTCAGTAATAAACACACAGTATATGCTAAGTAAGAGGCAGTGAAGCACTGTGGTTGGAGCACCAACTCTGCCATCAGCCTGTCCCAGCTCTGCAACACCCAGTCTGTATGCCTTTGGGTGGGTTATCTAAACTTCCAAAACCACAGCTTGCCATCTATTAAACAGAATAATAATAATAATTTTTTGAACTAGCTATGCAGCAGGCACTCTTTTAAATGCTAGGCTCAAACTACCTTATGATGTAGGTGCTATTAGCATCCCCCTTACAGATGAGGAAACTAGGCACAGAAAGGTTACTTACTTTGTTTGAGGTCACACAGCTAACAAGTTGTAGAGCCAGGACTTACCATCTAGGAAGTATGGCTCTAGAGACCACCTTTTAAATACTTTCTTGGAGGGGGAGTTGCATGGATTAAATGAGACAGGTAGGTAGGCAATAGATGGGGGGAGTTGGGGAGGAACAGAGAGAGAAGGAGAAAGAAAAAGAGAAAGAGAACACGAATATGAATGTAGCATGGTGTGCGGCCCTCAAATTATGGGATATGACAACAGAGATAAAATCCCAATCCTTCTTCCTCCAGTGCACATCCTTTAAGGATGAACAAGCTGGTCTGATGGATTTCCTTAAGATTTCATTTCTATGAAGAGGAAGACTAGGAGCAGAGAAGCACGTGACTCTGGAGATCTGCTAAATCTTTTAGTCTAGAAGCCAACAGAACCATGGGAATATACATAATGCTGAGACAGGGAATCAAGTGGTACTGATTAAAAAAGCTTTAGTGAATATAAACAATTAGTCTTTTATCTGAGGAAGCCTAAACGGGAAGCCCATGTCCAACATGGGCAACTAGTTACGGAGCATGACCTTGGCTGTGAACAATGGATTGTCAGGCTAGATCACCTGGAGAAATCCTTTCTGGTAAAATGAAGTGTGATATTCCGGGAGAGTTAGGCAGGGTTCCTAAAAGGTGAGGCAGTACTCTGCATGCATCACTTCATTGAATCCTCACAACGTCTGTCTGAGGTTGGTGAGATTATTATTGCTCCTGTTTAACCAATGAGGAAATGGAGGCAAAAAGAGGTGATGTGACTTCCCCAAGACTCTGTATTCTTATTCATCACATTTAGCCTGCAGAGGTGGTGGACATTTCTCTCATAGAGAGCACAGATAAAATGGCAGAGACTTGGGTTTGTGTCTTGTGTCTGCCACTAGGTGGGTACCCTTGGGCAACATACCACATAGTTCCAAGCCTCTGTGTTCTCATCTGTCGTATGGGGGTGGGATAGTATCTAACTTACAGGTGGAAGGTTAGATGAGGTAATTCATGTGAAACACAGCACAGTGGCTGGCACATGGTCAGCACTCAAGAAATATATTAAGATCTGGAAAATACAGATTTTCAAAAAACGGATGTCAAAAATCACAATGTTTAAAATTAGGCTCTTTTTGTCTAGATTATGAATACTTTCTAGAGTAATGAGTATCAAAGTGTCTCTTACACAGGAAATAGAATACATATAGCATAGATCATATGTCCTTAGTTCCAATGAAACCAAGACTATTGTTATGGATTGATTGTTTTTTATCGGCAACTTGCTGGATTCCACATGGCTTTGGACATGCCTTCTGTGGGACTGAACTGTGTTGTCTATAGTGTAAGGATCCAACTGTAATTCATAACTTATTAACTAAAAGGAATAAATAGAAGAAAAAATTTCAAAAATAATTACCCTAACACATAGAATAAATTTTTGCTTGGTCCTAATTATGAAGCTTGTCCTAGTTTTTGTTTTTTTGATACGGGATCTCACTCTGTCACCCAGGCTGGAGTGCAGTGGTGCAATCTCAGCTCATTGCAACCTCTGCCTCTTGGGTTCAAGTGATTCTCCTGCCTCAACCTCCCAAGTAGCTGGGACTAAAACATGCATCACCATGCCTGGCTAATTTTTGTATTTTTAGTAGAGACAGGATTTCACCATGTTGGCCAGGCTGGGCTCGAACTCTTGACCTCAGGTGATTTGCCTGCCTCAGCCTTTCAAAGTGCTGGGATTACAGATGTGAGCCACCGTGCCTGGTTCAGAATTTTTTAAAGAAGAGAAATAGTGCCTCATCATGAAATAATAATAATTACTATTTCTGAGCTCTAACTATGACACAGGCACTGGGCACTGTACTTGACACACATCAGTGTAGTTAGTCCTCTCAACAGTCCTATGAGAGCCATAGCATTATTTATCACCTTTTAACTAATAAGGAAAATGAAGTTCAGAGAAAGAAGTAACTTGTTGGACATATCAAATTACCTATTATCTCCTTCTCTTCCAAACCATGGTAATAACAGATATAAGTGTTATAAAGTCCCTGTGAATAACTGGACTAAACAGCCAAGAAAGTCCTACAATAGATTATCTAAAAATTATTCTACATATAGTTATTGCTTTTATTACATCACATGATGACATGTGGCAAGTAGTTTCCTGGCATAATTCAAATCACAGGCTTTCTCAATTATGTGCTATAACAAAGCTTTAACAATTTTGTGTTGTGTTTTTTTTGAAATTGTGAAACAAGGATGAGAAAATAGAGTTGATGACTCCCTGAGCTCCTATCAAGCAAGCATCCCTCTATTGCAAAGCTGGCCCAGGGCCATACTCTGCTCTAACAGCCTCCAGAAGTCTCCTTCCAGGAGGCCCATCTGCCGGCATCCATGCCGGTAGGACAATGTTCATCCTCCTGCTTGCAGGCAGTGAGAGGGGATGAAAAAAACTGCTGTACTTAAGTGGTTAATAGAGAAAGCACTTGGGGAGAGATCAGCCTGCAACAAAGAGCTTCAGTGCAATTCCCAAGTCAAGGTCGGCAAGTTTTCAGAGAAGCAGGCTTGGTCGGAGGCTTTAAGCATGAATTGTAGATCAGGATAGGCCTGCTGTAAATAGGAAACAGATGGGGGTGAAGCTGAGGCTCCCTGTGGAAGCCCCCCTCAGGGATGCTTCTTCACCCTGAGATGACAGGCGATGGAGTGGGTGGCAAGAGGCCATCTCCAGAGAGCCACAACTGTCACTCTGGCCTTAAATGGGCTTCAATTATGTACAATTATGCACACACTTCCCAGTTTCCTCCCTTACATGTCCGTGAGCACCCCAGGCACTTCCTGCCTCAGAGCCCATTGGCATGTTTCCTCTGTGAGGAAATTTCTTCCCTCAGCTCCTTGCGTTTCAGGTCTCACCTCCTCAGAGTTCTTCCCTGCCATCTTCTCTGAGGAAGGCCTTTGCTGGTATCCTGCCTCCCTTCTGGTCCTCATCATAATTCTGAAAGACACAATTCTAAATGCCAGAACCCCGAATGTTGAAATCCCCAAAGATCCAAATTTCTAAAGTCTAAAATCCTGAAAAATCACAATTCTGAAAGATTAAATTCCTGCAAGCCGAGTCCTGAGGAAGAGATCCGTGTCTTGTGTTTGTTGCAACATGTTGGCAGAACGATAACTTTGTCTTTGTCTTTACTTGGAAATCAAGTATGGCTTAAGGAGATATCTGCAGGTGCCAAGTTGACAAAAGGTAGACTAGTGGACTTAGTTTTACTTGTCAACTTGAATGGATTAAGGGATATGTGGAAACCTGGTAAAGCATTATTTTGGATATGTCTGTGAGGGTGTTTCCAGAGGTTACTGTGTGAGTCTGAGTGGATTAGGTGGGGGAAGATCTGCCCTCAGTATTGCTGGGCACCATCTAATCAGTCGGGAGCCCAGAGAGAACCAACACAGAAGGTGAGTTTTCTCCCTCTGAGAGCTGACACAGACTTTTCTTCTCTTGCCTTAGATATCAGAACTGCAGGCTCAGCAGCTATTAGTCTCTAGGATTTACACAGGGTCCTAAAGCTTTTGGCCTGGAACTAAGAGTTAGAACATCAGTTTCTCTTGTTGTCAGTGTAACAACATTGAAACTTCTTCAACCAATTAAAGAGATGTCCTTTTTGTACGTCTGTCTAAATTTGTGAAAGAAAAAAATTCTTAAGATCTCAGCTCTTCAGGAGATTGCCTATTTGGTAGTGACCTGTTGTAATGTTTGATAAATCTTGTCAAAAGCCTTAAGTTGTCGGTCATGGTATTTCAGATGACCACAGTTAAAAGCTAGGTGTACACAATTACCAACCATAGTGATATGCATTTATACAATTTGCTTTTTGACCTATTTATTTGTGAATATGGTTCATCTTCTCATAACTGTTATGCCCATGTGACTGTCATTAGTATACCTGAGTGTTTATGCTTGCAAAAATATGTTATTATTGCCTATTTTGTTCTGTGAAGGGGACTCTGAGTGTTTGACTGTGTGTTTATGTTTCTAAAACAAATCCCCCAATATAAATAGATGTCTTAAACTTTTTAAAATTATTTTTTCCAGAATTATGTTTTTAGAATCTTGATCTTTTGGGATTGTGATTTTGGGATTTTAAGCTTAAGGATTTTGATCTTCTGGGATTTCAACATGTGAGATTTGGGTGTTTGTGATTGTGTCTCTCTGGATCATGGCCCAAACTCCTTCCCTTCACTCTGTTTGTTCCCCTCATAGCATGTGGCATGAGTTTAATTCCAGGTTCTGTTATTTATTCATCTATTTATTGCCTGTTTCTGTCATTAGTCTATAATGCCCAGAAAGGCACATGTGTCTGACTCTCAACATTGATCTCAGTGCCAAGCACAGAGCTGGAAACAGAGTAGGTGTTCAACAAACGTTTGCCAAATAAATGAAGGAAGGAATGGAACTCTCAATCACCCCCTGGGCAACATACTTGGAAGAAGATTTTAATAAATCCATGGAATAAGGAAGTATTAAAGGCCTTTGGAAAGAGGTTAATTCGATTTTTAAAACATCCTCAGAGAAGAACCTTGGGAGAAAACGAAACATAAATAAGCTGGTTCATGGTATTTCCTGGAAATGACTTAATGACATTGCCTATCTGACATCCAAAAGCTGTGGGAACATTGTCCCTTTCATATTCTGTCTCTTCCAGTTGTATTTCCAACAGGATTACAATGATAAAAGTACAGAGAAAGTACCAGAAGAGTTAGATTTTCAGCTATGCTAAGATTACATTTATGGACTTTGAAGTGCTGTCATAGCAATGTTGACATTTTGGCTGTTTGACTATTTAGTGTAAAGAAATGAGTATGAAATCTATATATTTATTAATAGCTCTTGTAAAGATATGAGAGGATTTAAATTATTGACCAGACCAAAGTTTATACTATAATAAACTTACCTTAATACATTTCACTTATCTAAGGTATTCCTATGTTCCATGACCATAGTTTAAGAGTGGAAGTACTGAATCATAAACTCAGTTCCACAATCAGTTGAGCATAGATGGCAGTGGTTGTGGCTGTGACCAGCTGAGACTGGACCTGGGCCCGGTGGAGCCAGTTGCAAGTTGTTGTACTGACCTGCTGGTTGGGGAGCTGAATCCCAGCTTCAGGGATATTATTAGAATTATAGAGTTAATTTGAGCACAGAGCAGGTCTGCTCTTTTGGATATGGGCCAAGCATCAGGCTAGAGGAAGAACTACAGCAAATCACAGTGGCTGGGAAAGGAAGAAAATATCTTCCTTCATTCCTAGTATTTGAATATAGGTGAAGCCCACTTAGAATTCATTCATTCATTCACCCAAACCTAAAATTATATTCTTGTGAGTGTGTGTAGTAGTAAATTATTATGATGTACCAGACATACAATTGATGCTCAATATATAGGCAGTCCTTACTTTGCACGTGGTGCAGGACCACAAATATTACCATACAAACTGAAACTGTGCAAAGTAATCATCATCATAAATATGAAAAATTATGATTGTTTCATGACCTTTAAAAATTGCCAGTGATAAATATATATGGAAATGAAAAATGGAATAAAACTATTATTTACATAGTGCTTGATAATTGAAAACATTAGAAACACTGAGAATTAGTGTAAAACACTTATCCAAAGTAGTCTGAACAGTGCTCGCTCACCTTCTCTTATCATAATATATCTGACAACATGCAGCAAACTTGTTTTCTATGTATTGGCAAATTGTCATATCCCTTTCTAAGTTTGGATCAGTTTCTAATATTTTCTCCTTTGCTCTTTTTATGTTGATGTGAAATATCTCTGAGAGTTCTTTCAAGGTGAAATTTCTGGCCGGCATCACTTTCTATGGGACATCTTCATCCTTTTTGTCATGGCCACTTTGCCAAGTTCCTCTGACTGCATATCTAGAGTAGGTGCAATGGTGAAGGATGTCAACATGCCATAATCAGTTACTTTTTCTATAATTTCACTTACATTTGATTCGAATTTACTTCTAGGTTATCACTTTTCATTTGTTGGAGTACTTTCATCTTTTTCAGCTAATTCCCTCTTTTGATTATTTATGTTTGTAAACTGTCACATGGGTTTATTACTGGGAGACAAGGAAGCCACACAACCACTTGACTTGCTCTCTGTGTGTGACCTGAATAACAAATGCACAGTGATAGATCACCAACAGGCTTTGGAAGAAGTGATGTGATTGGTTACTGATCATGATGTGAATCTGTTAAGAAGTGATTTGTGGACCAAAGAGCAAGCAGCTCACAGTTTATAGTTCATATATCATGGTCACTGAAATTTGAATTGTGCTGTTGAAGGGCTGGTGCTATTTAACTAAATTGTGGTAATTGAAGTTCATGCATAGTGGAACTGTGTAAAGCAAAGTGTTTTACTCTGTTTTATGTTACCATAACAGAATGCCACAGACAGAGTAATTTATAATGAAGAGACATTTACTTGGCTGATAGTTCTGGAGGGTGGGAAGTCCAAGATCATGGCCCCAGCATCTGACAAGGGCCTTTGTGCTGTATTATCCCATGTAGAAGGCAGAAGGGCAAGAGAGGGTGAGCGCAAGAGAGCAAGAAGGAGCTCAACTTGTTTTTATAGCAAACTCTCTCCCATGATAACTAACCTGTTCCAGAGATAATGATCATGATCTAATCACCTCCCATTAGGCCCCACTTGCCAGCACTGTCACATATGAGATTAAGTTTCCAACACATGAACTTTGGGGGACACATTCAATCCATAGCACAAGGACTGCTTGCACATAATAGGGATAATTTGAGAATGTCATGGGGGTACATAATAGAGATTCCCACTCAGTCTGTGGGGTCAGAGAATAAATTCTTGGAGAGATGACATATAAGTTGAGACTTGATAAATGAGTAGTAATTATTTTATTAAGGGGGAAGTGTAGGGAAGATTGCTCCAGGCAGAGGGAAGAGTATGTGTAAAGCCCCAAATGCAAGAAAGTACATGGGACTTGGGGTGGTAGCCATGGTTGTTTCAGGCTGACTGTGGGTGACAATCCAATTCCATTATCTTGACTTCCTCCAGCCATGCAGGCTGCTGCTTTTGGTTACCAGGCAGCACTGGCTGCTGTAACTGGGGACTTCAAATGCTCTTTTTGGGACATTCATTTGAAGCAAGTGAAGGGGAGTCTACTGTCCCTTCTACACCAAGAGTCGCAGTTGGGGCAGCTGGGAAAATCACCAGGAAAATAAAACCAAATCAAACAAAATTAACTTAGAAGATAGTTTATATACATAAGATAGGGAATACTAACGATTCAGATGCAAACACTCTAAGTACAGAATGATATAAGACAGAAAGAAAATCCCTTTCACGAGTCACAATTCAGACGGTCAATTCAAACCTTTAAATGATAAACCACATATCTAGTCAAGCTGAATACAGAGTACAGTATTTTATCTGCTAAAATCTGAATGGTTACTATGAGCCACACAGCCTAGGTAACACATCCAAAATAATCTCTATGAATTCCTACAACACTCTTATGGGATAGCCATTATTATCTCCATTTTATAAACGAGAAAACAGAGGTTAAGTTACTATAAAGTCACAGAGCTTGGATCCAAACCTAGTGCTTTTTTTATAGCCTGTGCCTTCAGCAACTACACCACCAGTATATTTAATCATAACTAATAGAAACAAATACAAATATTGAGTGATTACTTTTATGCTTTTACAAGATAAACAAAGAGAAATGCTAGTTAAAAGCATTTATCTTTAGAGCAAGAATGCTCCATCCTTGTAGAAACATTGAGACAGAAAGAATGCACAAGAGCAGCAGTTTTAAGAAAAGTTTGGTGAAACTAAGTGAAATTCCAGGCATGAGCAATCAATTTAAGATTCTATTAGGCAAGCAAAACAATGAGATTATTTCAATTATTGAGTTAACAATGAGATTTCACCATCTACATTCTAGCCATGAGTAAGACATTTATTTGAATCAGATAAGAAGATACAATGTCGTTTGAAGGAGGCCTGGTACTTTTAATAACAGAGATAAATGAAACTGACAATGATCTCATACTTTATAAATCTAAACACAGGACCAAGTTTAGACACAGGGGTCCTAGTGGTTGATGAGTTAGTTTAAATGCCGCTTTTTACCCTATCTATTGGATACCAGACAGGATTTTTGTTTTCTTCCTCTAAACAAAGAGATTAAGAAAGAATTAATCCAATTGCATTTAAAACAAAGTGCAGGAGCAAGAAACAACCTTGAACCTTCCTTACTCAAATAGCAGCTCTGTTGGTAATTTAATCACTAACTGAGTTGTGCAACTTGCGTATGAGAAATGGTAAAATACCTACAATGTGGAAGTCTGCCAGAGTAATTCCTTCACAGGAATGGGAGGGAAAGACTCAGCCAGCTCACACTCACACCCTGCCTCCCTACGCTCAGTGTCTGGAATTGCTTCTGTATTAGGAGAGAATACAGGAACAGCTCTGGATCTCAGGAGAGTGTGAAGTCACTGAAATGTTTTTGAATACCCACTTCCCTTCACTCCCCCTCCCACCCTACTTGATACTCGCTGGCATGTGGCACCACGTGAGCTACAGGCTGCACATAATGAAGTCAAAATGTTAGCAAGGAATGGACTGGAGATCCTGTGGTGTGTGATCTGGCTTGTCCTTATCATATGCCCCCTTTCTGCCTTCCTTGCGCCAATGTTTAGTTTCAGACACGGAAATTTTGAATGGGATCAATCTGAACTGTTCCTTCCTTTTCTGATAACTACGACTTTTTCTTCTCCAGTCTCAGCTTAAGCTTCATTTTCTCCTGGAGGCTTTCCTAAGTCACCTGAACTACATTAGGACTCCTTGGCACACACTTCCACATCTCCCTATGCTTTCTAGTACTAAACACACTTCTTCCATCTTCTCCACTGCATCAGAGGGTTCACTGCGACATTTCAACACCCAATCACAATGTCTGGCATGTGGCTTGCCTTTAGTCTATGTTTGCAGAATGAATGGCTGCCTTCGTCGTTTTCTTTTTTAAAAAGGTACTGTAGACAAAGGCAGTGGTTCATGCCTGTAATCCCAGTGCTTTGGGGGGCTGAGGCGGGTGGATCACAAGGTCATCACAAGGTCAGGAGTTCAAGACCATCCTGGCCAACAGTGAAACCCCCATCTCTACTAAAAATACAAAAATTAGTTGGGCATGGTGGCACATACCTGGAGTCCTAGCTACTCGGGAAGCTGAGGCTAGAGAATCAGCACCCAGGAGGCGGAGCTTGCAGTGAGCTGAAATTGTGCCACTGTACTCCAGCCTGGGCCACAGAGTGAGACTCTGTATCAAAAAAAAAAGAAAAGAAAAGAAAAAAAAGTATTGTAAAATATTTAAGACAAGCACAAATGTGTAAATAACATATTACAAACCACTACATACTGACTACAGATTAAGAATGAAAACAATATTAATACAAGTTTAAGTCCCTACTTAGTCCTCTTTGATCACATTCTGCTCTCTAGAGGCAACTAGTGGTCTGAATTTGGTGACTACTATTTCCATGCATTTCTTAATATTTTCACTACACATGTATGTAAATTTATTGTTTTGCACATTTTTATAGTTTGTACAAGCATTATACTAAGTGTATCCTGATATTGACTTCTTTCAGACTGTGTGTGATTCATGAATCATTCATGCTGTTGTATTTAGCTAGAGGTTATTTGTTTTCACTGCTGTGTATTTCATTGTATAAAAGCCTCACTATTAATCTGTTTTCTTGTTGATGGGTTATTTTCTAAATTTTTGCTATTGCAAAATATTATGAATGTCCTTGTACTTGCAACACTTTTCTTCTTTTAGGTCACATTGCGATTTCCAATATACTAGGCCTTTTCATTATTTGCCTGCCAAAAATGACCTGCATGGGACCTCTGAAAGCTGTATGAGACACAGATGATAAGCAAACTTATGCTTGTGTGATAATGGGTATCAGTGGATTTACAAGAAGCAGTGTGGAACAGCGACATGAACATTGATCTGGGAATTCAACAGACATGGATTCCAGTAACCACTCAACTGCTTAGCAGCCATGCTGCACTGGGGAATACAATGCTTCAGTTTTCATTCTGTATAACTCGAATAACAGTCTCCTATCTGCCTACCTCACAAGGTTGTAACTATGATCAAATGAAATAATATTGCTAAAACGATTTTGAAACCTGATATATTATGCAACATTGGAACATCAACACCAAAATGTATCACCCAAGTGTAATGTGGCAAAAGAGTTATAACAAAACAACCATACAAAAATAGAAAATAATGTGTTATCGCCTCTACATTTAAACTTGTTATTGTCTACAAGCTGTTATCCTTTATCTACATTAAATTGAGGTGTTCTAGAAATGATACTTTATTCCCAGAGGAAAGACTGGAAGAAAATCAGGCTTTTGAGAGAAATGGACTTTGGGTTTCTACTGCCTATAAAATCCTACTGAGAAGATCATTGAAATGAATTGAATTGGTTCGAAAAATGGTGCTTTTGCCAAGGTTCTGTCTTTAGGCTTACGTGTATGTTGAGGTAGGAGAGTTGTAATGGTTAAAATGAGGACTTTAGAGTGCAGATGACCTGGTTTCAAATCTTGGCTCTATTTTTCTTCTCTTTAATGAGTATAATATGATAATTTAACAGGACTGTTGAGAAGATTAAATGAGCTAATGTAGGTAGAGCTGGCTGCATATTTGGCCCTTTGAATATGTGGCTCAAATCCAGGCTTAGTTGAGATTTCCCAACAGGTGAGGCAAGGTTGCTGGGGTTTTGTTCTTGTCACATGATCTCAGTTACCTCAGTTTAACTCCTTCTCACTTAAAAAAAAAAGTGTTGGTACAGCCATTATGTCAGGACTTGCAGCTGTCATATGTCTACCGATACTTTTGAATAAATGACTGAGCTAGCTATGTTCAGTGAACAAAGAATGCTGTCACTACTAAAAAGAGTTTTGGATGTGCCAGATGTTTTGCCCTGAAGTGCTGACTTCTGGTTTGGAAACTGAGAAAGAGTAGCCTGGTTAATCTGTTTGATTAACCAGTAAGGAACCAAAGAGATGGTTTCAAAGTAGTTAAAGACTAATTTTAATCATGCAATCTTGTTCTCAAGCAAGAGCTAAGAACAGATGAGACTGAGACCTACTATCAGAACTCTGGGTTCCAAATAGCTATTCCTGAAGCACTTTTTTTTTTTCTTTTGAGACAGTTTCTCTCCATCACGCAGGCTGGAGTGCAATGGCATAATCTCAGCTCACTGCATCCTTTGCCTCCTAGGTTCAAGCGATTCTCCTGCCTCAGCATCCTAAGTAGCTGGGATTACAGGCAAGTGCCATGACACTTGGCTAACTTTTGTATTTTTAGTAGAGATTGGGTTTTGCCATGTTGGTCAGGCTGGTCTCGAACTCCTGACCTCAAGTGATCCACCGCCTTGACCTCCCAAAGTGCTGGGATTACAGGCGTGAGCCATTGTGCACAGCCTTCCTGAATTTCTGGTACCCACATCTGCTTTACCAGAATCCTCTTGTGTTATTCTCATGGTCGTAATGAGTCAAAGACCAGACTGACCTGGTGCGTTTGCTCACGGATATTTGATTTCTTGGGAACTGGCTTGCTTTGCAAGTACATATTTCCACAAACACATTTACTATAAAGGTCTCTCCACATCCAAGAGGAGGTGAAAAAGAGCAGGGAGGACGGACAGAACAATGTCCTCTCTATTCTAGTAATCCTGGGAGGCTTCCTAGAGGGCATGTGGCTGGAAAGAATGGGTGGAGATAAGCAGATGGAATTTTGCTGTCATGAATTTCTTTTGTTGCTCTATAACCTCTACTTGTTCACTCAAGTAGATTTATTAAGCTCCTCCTACCAGACAACATAGCATAGTGACTTGGGAACTAAATCCCCGGGTTTAAACCCGCAGTTCTGCCATTTACAAGTTGCATAGTCTTGGGCAAGTGTCTTTTAATCTCTCTGTACCTCAATTTCCTTATCTGTAAAATAGAAATAATAAGAATACCTGTCTCACAGGGCCATTGTGGAGATTAAGTAAATTAATTATCTATATCTATTATCTATATGTAGCTTTAAACAGTGGTGGGTCCACTGTAAGAGTTTAAAAAATTTTAGCTGGTATTATTATTTACAGCAGTAATTGGTGCTAAAAGTAGTAGTCCCATAAAATTTTGGTAAGGACAGGGCTTTTCTGATAAGTTTATCAGTTCTTCAGAGTTAAGAAGATACTTAACAACTTTGAGGTTATAATTTTCTTGGCTGTGACAAATGACTCCAACTTGGTAAACAGATGTTCAGAACTGGTTTGGGGGGGTAAAGACTCCAAGCTATGTCTAACAGTAAAGAAAATAAATACTATTATGTACCTGCTAAATAAGCTGTTCTTTCCAAATGGAAAACATTGCAGTCATTTCAGTTTGCCACTGAGTTCGGCCAGTGCCATTGGAGGAGCACAAATGGAACATAATATAAAAGTATACACACAATGTACTGTTCTAAATTCAAAGAGTGCATTTCTCTTACATAGCTATTCCCTGAAATTTTCAGAGAGTTGATGCATAGAATGAGGTGGTTATTAAGCTGAAAATGAACAGCAGTAAAACAGAGGAGGCATTGCAAGGGCTGATAGAGTTGAAGGGAAACCATTAAATATTATAGATAACAGGAATGGAGGGGTATTGTAAGAAATCTCATTAGCCCTGTTACTTTTTGGGAAGACTAAGGCTACTATAGTTTGAAATTAATGCATAAAAATCTTTAAAGAAACCAAAAAGAAAAAAGATGTCCACAGATAGAAAACTTCCTTGTTTGTGCAATAGCCTATTGTTTAGTAACGATCCTAAGGAAATGACTTTTGTGCAACCTAAATTCCTCACACTGCAGTCAAAGTCTGCCTAAATGATGTTGCTGCCACTGTAGGGAAAAAAAAAAATACATAACTGGTTGGCTCTATTGTTACTGTTTTTGTTGTTCTACTTAGTTCAGACTGAGAAGAAAATATATTTCAAGCTTTCTGTTTATATACATTTTTGGAGAGGGGGCTCATGCAAGTCTTAGAAATACAGTAGAATGGAAGTATTTTAATCATCCTTACATAATTCAGGACACTACAGGGCCTTGGGGCTCATTAGAAAGATGATTATGACTGGGCAGGCAGATGTAGAAAGCTGAGAAGACCTGGCTTAATCTTTGTTCATACTATACATATCTTGGATGTAATACTTTTTATGGGGTATGGAGTGAAAAGGCAGTCAATGTCAGAGCCTTTTCTGAAGAGAGTGAAAAGTGAAATAAAACAAAATAATGCAGTTCCAGAAAATTAGAAGATTGTGACACTAGTTCTAGTTCATATACTTTTTAATACTTTTACTGAGATATTTCACATACCATGAAATTACCCATTTAACATGTACAATTCAATGGAAGGTTTTCATTATATTTATAGGGTGGTGCAACCATCACTACAATCAATTTTAGAACATTTTCATAATCCCCAGAAGAAACCCTATACCCATTAGCAGCTACTCTGCATTCCTGTTACCCTCTTCGTGCCTCAACCTCAGGCAACCACTAATCTACTTTCTATCTCTATGGGTTTGCCTATTTAGTACACTTCACATAAATGGAATCATACAAAATGTGATCTTTTGTGACTGGCCTTTTTCACTTAGGATGATATTTTCAAGTTTCACTGATATCGTAGGATGTGTCAGTACCTCATTTCTTTTATTGATAAGATTCCTTTATATACATGTACCACATTTTGTTTATCCATTCATCAGTTGATGACATTTAGGTGGTTTCTACATTTCAGGTCTTATGAATAATGCTGCTAGGAACATTCACGCATACGTTTTTGTGTGGGCAGATGTGTTTCTCTTAGGTCAATACCTAGCAGTGGAATTGCTGGGTCAAATGGTAACTCTATGATTACTATTCAGAGCAACTGCTAAACTGTTCTCCAAAGTGGCTGCACCATATACTATTCTCACCAGCAATATATGAGGGTTTTAACCTCCACATCCTTGCCCAACATTTGCTGTTGTTCGGCTTTTTATTATAGCTACCCTAATGCATGTGAAGTGTTACCTCATTGTGGTTTTGATTTTCATGTTCCCAGTGTCAAAGGATGTTGAGCATCTTTTCATGCACTTATTGGTCATTTGTGTATCTTCTTTGGAGAAATGTCTATTAAAATTCTTTGCCAAGTTTTGAATTGGGCTATTTTTAATTGTTGAGTTATAAAAGTTCTTTATATATTCTAGATATAAGTTCTTTGTCAGATATATATGATTTGCCAGTATTTTTCCCATTCTGAGGGTTTTTAAAAATCAATTTATTGTTAGTATCCTTTGAGGCATAACTATTTTCGGCTTTGATGAAATTCAATTTGTTTCTTTATTTTTAAATTGTTTGTGCTTTTGGCGCCATATGCAAGAAACCATTGCTTAAGCCAATGTCACAAAGATATACACCTATGTTTTCTTGTAAGAGTTTTAGAGTTTTAGGTCTTAAATTTAAGTCTATGATATATTTTGAGTTAATTTTGTGTATGCTATAAGAAACGGTCAACTTCATTCTTTTGCATGTAGATATCCAGTTTTTCTAGCATCATTTGTTGAAAAGACTATCTTTCTCCATTAGCTGTGTAATTTAAAAAGCCATAGGGAAATATTTAAAAATTCAGCTATTAAACACATATCTGGGTGATCTCAAACACTGATTTTGTGAATTTTTCTTCCTTACCAATACATGGTTTGACTTTGGACCAAACAGCTTTCATGTATTTGTCCATGTGTTTCATTCATTTATCAGTGGTATGTTGAATGCCTATTAGGCAACACTGGGCACACAGTGAAAAATTTGATAGTGGGTGCAGTGAACCTGAGGCCAGTTCCTTCCTTCATAGAGAAGGGATGGGAATAGAAGATCGCTGTTTCAATAGATGCTTGCATCTTCTGTCTCTCTTCCTGTCCAACATGTCAATCTTAATATGCAAGGGCCTTCAACATGCTATTTTGCCCTATCTTCAATGCTTTTCTCATTTGTTCTCTCTTGATGAACTCTTACTTCAGTTCTCAGCTAACCTTTCACTTTCTCAGGGAAGATTTCTTGTTCCCCTAGATCAGTTCCTCCTTGACTTCAGCTGTGTAGGACTTACATAATGGTAATGAATGAATTAATTGGGTAATTATTGGCTTGATGTCTATCCCCACTGTTGGTGTGATGGCTTCTCCAGGATGGGTACTATGTCTATCTTTTCCTGCTCCCTACTGCATATTGCTTGAGAGAGTAGGTGCCAGAGTCAACAGGCTGATCTGGTGAGACTCCTAGCTGTACTTAGCCACTCTGAATCTCTGTTTCCTCATCTATAAAATGGGGATAATAATGGTACCTGCCTCACAGGGCTCTGTAAGTATTAAAGAATAATAGTATGTGAAGTGCCCAGGATGGTGTTTGGCACATGGAAGCCGGTTAAAATCTATCAAATGAATGAACAGTGCAATTTGCCACGTCCAATGGATGCATGTGGCCTATGTACACTTCCCATGGAGGCTGGAGAGAGAAGGTTGAATGACTGAATGGGCACAATGAATCTCTAATAACACACTGGAATCTCAGGCAACCTTCCAGCATCCTGAATGGAGGTCAAACATTCTGAGAAGGGGCAGTGGGGGATGATATCTTTCTAAGCCATTGTCTCTAAAACCACTAAAAACAATTATTGGCCAAATCATTTTTCCACAGAACACCAAGTAACCAGTGGTGTTGGCTGATTTAAGGAACAGATTTTTGTGCCAACATTATTACAGCTTAGTGTTTAACATAGTGCTTAAGAGAAAAGACTTGAGTCCAACTGTGTGGCTTCTCTACTTACCATTTAGGCAAGTCATATCACCTCTTTGAGCCTCAGTTACATCTGTAAGATGAGAATATTAATCATACCTCCATTGCAGGGTTGTTGAGAAAATTCACTGGGACAATGCACAAATAGCACATAGCCTAGTGCCTGGCATATTCCACTGGCTCAAAGAACATGAATTACTTTCAGTTGTTAGTGTTGGAGAGGCTCTGATTTCTGGCTATGAGAGATCTAAAACCCAAAGTATTAGTTTCATTAAACTCTTGACAATCTTCCAAGGAGAATGAGAAACAGAGGTCTTATAAAACACCCATTCGTGCTATTTTATTGTAAGCTACAGTGAATTAGATTGCCAAATTTTCCATTCAACTCCAAGAAGTCGTATTTGGGAAAACAAACATACACACACACAGTGTGTGTGTGCTTGTAACAATTTGGGGATGGTTGAAATTCAGTCAATTTATTTTTGTCTGGGTTCATAGAATATGAAACAAGTCAATCTCTTGAGTATTTCAGTTTCAAATTAAGGTAAAAAGTCAGTTTCTATTCATCTTTTGTTTTAGGCCTTCCACAGTCATTCTATTATTTATCCCAGAAGAAAGCTGAGCTTGGGAACTCTGACCCTTTCTTTCTTTCTTCCCTTCCTTTCCCCATCTCTCTCTCTCCCTCCCTTCCTTGCCATTACCTTCCTTCCTTTCTTCTCTCCCTTGTCCTGTAAAGTGACAGCCCTACATCTCTGTGTTAAATGGGAATAATTAAAATATTTACCTCATGTAGTAAGCACTCACTACATGTTAGTTATGATTCTTATTACTATTTGGAAAAGGCACATTCTCTATTATTCCTTTTCTCTTGGTTCTTCTGAGTTTGTCTCTTCAAACTCAAAGTCTTGGGAAAAATTTGCCGGTATTTCTTTCCCTAGATCTTTCATTTGAGCCTGGCTAGCAGCTGTCAGAAATGGGAGAGCATCAGAGTTGCTAATAAATGGTTTGTGTATGAGACTCCTTAGGAACCAGGCATCAGGCCAGGTTCTTAGATGAGGATTGATTCCTCACTGGGATGTGCTCATGGCACTGGTTAGTGTGTGCATAGGTCCTGGCTGCTGCTGTCATGTTAGACCTGTCCCAAGGGTGCTGGGGCGATGACCTTTACTGTGCAGTGGACAGGCAGAGACAGACTCAGACACAAGAAACCGTTTCCATAGGGACCAGTCAATACCCTCACGGTCAGTTGTGAGTGCCTGCAGCCTTGCACACCATATTAAGTAGCATCACATGGATCTCTGAGGCTCAATGTTCTAAATCAATGCATAGATTGTCAGTTGGCCAGCCTACTGCAAGGGTTTCTTGTAGTCCATTTCTCTGGCTCTGGGGACTGGGGCAATATGAAAAGTAGGAAAGATGCTGGCATTCTTGCCTGATTCTTCCCCTGAGCCTTAGTAGGGAAAGCCATGGCTCTTGCACTTTAGAGGGCAAATGACTCACTTTGTTAAAAGCATATTTTCCCCTAGAGACCCAGCTAGATTCAGTAAGGACGGAGACCAGGAAATGGCATTTTTAGAAGCACCTGGGGTTTAGAACTTAGTTGTAACCATTTTCTTATTTGTGGTCTGTTTCCCTTCCCTCTAACAGTGTGGAGGCTGATGAAGGCAGGACCTTGTCGATGCTGTTTACTGCTGTAGCCTTGTGGCCTCACCTTGTAGGACAGGAATGAAATGTAGCATCTGTCAAACTTCATTATTCACACTTACGTGCATAATTCTCATAAATGCAATTTCTCATTCATCCTGTCTGGAGTAGGGTCCAAGAGTCTACATTTCTAACTATCTCCTGAGAAATGCTGCGGGAGGTTGCCCCTCTGAGTAGCAAGGGTGGAGTCTTAAAGAATACAACTTTGGAATCACACTACCTGAATTTGAATCCTGATTCCTCCCCATGCTAGTGGGGAGTAACTGAACAGGCCCCTGCCCCTTAAAGTGGGGCAATACCTCCATCACAAGGTTCTTTTGGGGTTTTCATAATACACTGGAAGCAGTTAGGACAGTATATTGGGAGTGTTCAATAAATGTTAACTCTTAGTATAATTATTATGAAGAAATTTGTTCTCAGATCACAACTTAAGAGACACTGGTGTTGTGGGTAATGCACAGAGTTTAGTGTCAGACTGCCTGGACTTATTTCCTGGCTCTATCACTTACTTCTTATATGGTCATGGGCAAGTTTTTTAACCATTGCTGCAAATGGAAATAAGAGCAGCACGTATTTCCTATGTTTTTGGGAATGTTGGATAAGATAATGCATCCAAAGTTCTCATCTAATACTTGGTGTCTGGGAGCCTCATTTGTGTTACTATCATTATTGGTCAGCTGTAGCTATCTTTACGGAAAGTTTGGTATGAGATTGTAAATTACTGGGACCTCTGCTCTGATTAATCCAAACTAATAGTCAGTTCCATTACATATCCTCAATTAGGCATAAGTCATCAACATAGCCACCATTCTTCAACGATTTCTTAAGAATAATCACAACTTCATTTATTAGCTGTGTGCCTTTATAGAGTTATTTAACATTGGTGTACCTCACTTTCCTTATTGATAAATAGGGGAAAATAACAATAGCTGCCTCATAGTATTGTTATAAGCAAACAAAGCATAAAATAATTAGAACAGAGTATGGTGCATGGTTAGTGCTTAGTAGATGTCAGCTATAATAGCAATTATTATTATGGCTATATTATCATTACAATAGAGTATATAAAACAGATGTTAGCTATGATAATTATTATAGTTATAGATTATGTAAAGCATATAATAATAATCACATACTAACATTATAATCACATTTTAATAATTAACATTACTTTTGTGGTAGAAAATGTCTTTGTTTTGCCTTCATTGACATTTATTTTATTAAAAAAAATTTTTTTTTAACTTTTAATTTAGGTTCGGGGTATATGTGTGGGTTTGTTATATAGGTAAATTTGTGTCATGGGGGTTTATTGTATAGATAATTTCATTACCCAGTTACTAAGCCTAGTACCCAATAGTTATTTTTTCTGATCCTCTCCCTCCTCCCACCCTCTACCCTCAAGTAGGCCCCAGTGTCTGTTGTTCCCTTCATTGTGTCCATGTGTTTTCCCTATTTAGCTCCCACTTATAAGTGAGAACATGCAGTATTTGGGTTTCTGGTCTTGTTTCAGTGTACTAAGGATAATGGCTTCCAGCTCATCCATGTTCCTGCAAAAGACATAATTCATTCGTTTTTTATGGCTACATAGCATTCCATGATGGATAGGTACCACATTTTCTTTATCCAGTCTGTCATTGGTGGGCATTTAGGTTGATTCCATATCTTTACTATTGTGAACAGTGCTGCAATGAACATTCACATGCATATTTCTTTACGGTAGAATGATTTACGTTCCTCTGGGTATATACCTAGTGACAGGATTGCTGGATTGAATGGTAGTTCTGTTGATAGCTCCTTGAGGAATTGCCACACTGCTTTCCACAATGGCTAGACTAATTTATGCTCCCACCAAGAGCGGATAAATGTTCCCTTTTCTTCGCAACCTTGCCAGCATCTGTTATTTTTCAACTTTTTAAGAATAGCCATTCTGACTGGTAGGAGATGGTATCTCACTGTGGTTTTGATTTGCATTTCTCTAATGATAAGTGATATTGAGATGTTTTTCATGTGCTTGTTGTCCACATGTATGCCTTCTTTTGAAAAGTGTCTGTTCATGTCCTTTGCCCACTTTTGAATGGGATTGTTTTTTCTTGTAAATTTGTTTAAGTTTCTTTTAGATGCTGGAATCAGACCTTTGTTAGATGCATAGCTTGCAAATATTTTTTCCCATCTGTGTGTTGTCTGAACTCTTTAATTTAATTAGATCTCATTCATCAATTTTTGCTTTTGTTGTGATTGCTTTTGACATCTTCATCATGAAATCTTTGCTGGTTCCTATGTCCAGAATGGTATTGCCTAGATTGTCTTCCAGGGTTTTTATAGTTTTGAGTTTTACATTTAAGTCTTTAATCCATCTTGAGTTTATTTTTGTATATGGTATAAGAAAGGGGTCCAGTGTTATTCTTCTGCATGTGGCTAGCCAGTTATCCCTGCATCATTTATTGAATAGGGAGTCTTTTCTCCATTGTTTATTTTTGTCAGGTTTGCTGAAGATCTGATGGTTGTACATGTGTGGTCTTATTTCTGGTCTCTGTATTCTGTTCAATTGATCTACGTGGCTGTTTTTGTACCAGTAGCATGCTGTTTTGGTTACTGTAGCCCTGTAGTGTAGTTTGAAGTCAGGTAGTGTGATGCCTCCAGCTTTGTTCTTTTTACTTAGGATTGCTTTGGCCACTCGGGCTCTTTTTGGTTCCATATGAACTTTAAAAAGTTTTTTTCTAGTTTGGTGAAGAATGTCATCAGTAGTTTGATAGGAATAGCTCTGAATCTGTAAGTTGCTTTGGGCAGTATGGACATTTTAGTAATATTGAGTCTTTCTATTCAGGAGCATGGAGTTTTTCCATTTGTTTATGTCATCTCTGATATCTTTGAGCAGTGTTTTGTAATTCTCATTGTAGAGATCTTTCACCCTGATTACCTCGATTTCTAGGTATTTTATTCTTTTTGTGGCAATTGTGAAAGGGACCACATTCCTGATTTGGCTTTTGGCTTGGCTCTTGTTGGTGTACAGCAATGCTAGTGATTTTTGTACCTTGATTTTGTATCCTGAAACTTTTCTGAAGCTGTTTATCAGCTGAAGGAACTTTTGGGCCAAGACTGTGGGGTTTTCTAGACATAGAGTGTCATCTGCAAACAGGAATAGTTTGATTTCTTCTAAATAAATTTAAAACATTTATTTATAAATTTTAAATTTATATTTATGTTATAAATTTAAGATTAAAATTAACATAAAATTTATGTTTAAAAATGTTAAATGTATTTTAAATTTGAAATTTATTTAAAAATTTAAAATTATTATAAAATATGTATAACAAAACATTTACCGTCTTACCTATTTTAAGTGTGCAGTTCAACAGTATCAGTTATATTCGTGTTTTTCTTCAACCATCACTATCTTTCATCTCCAGAGTTCTTTTCTTCTTGCAAAATGCAAATTCTGACCTCATTAAACAGTAAATCCCCATTAATTTCTTCTAATTCCTTGTAAATACCATTTTGCTTTCTGTTTCTATAAATTTGACTACTCTAGCTACCTCATGAGTAGAATCATGTAGTATTTGTTCTTCTATAACTGGCTTATTTCACTTAGCATAATATCTTCAGGGTTCATCCATATTATAGTATGTGTCAGAATTTTCTTCCTTTTTAAGGCTGAATAATATTCCATTGCATGTAAGTACCATGTTATTTATAGTTTCAAAAAGTTTTATTGGCCGGGCGTGGTGACTCAAGCCTGTAATCTTAGCACTTTGGGAGGCTAAGGTAGGCGGATCACGAGGTCAGGAGATCTAGATCATCCTGGCTAACACGGTGAAACCCTGTCTCTACTAAAAATACAAAAAAAATTAGCCGGGCGTGGTGGTGGGCGCCTGTAGTCCCAGCTACTCGGGAAGCTGAGGCAGGAGAATGGCGAGAACCCGGGAGGTGGAGCTTGCAGTAAGCCGAGATCGTGCCAGTGTACTCCAGCCAGGGCAACAGAGTGAGACTCTGTCTCAAAAAAAAAAATTTTTATTATCATTTCTGTGTTCATCCATTATCTATCAACAGGCACTAGGTTTGCTTCCATCTTTTAGTTATTGTGAATAATGCTTCAGTGAACACGGATATGTAACTATCTCTTCAAGGTCATAGACATTCTATCAGTTCTCATGACTTCTCACTGTAGTCAGAGATGTCTCTCCTTACATTATCATATCTTACCTTGAGGAGAAAGCCAAGAAACAAACAAGTAGGAACTTTTTCATTTATTTATTTAGTCTTTATGTAACCTTTATTTCCAGCGTTTCTTTGATTACCTACTATGTGCAAGGTATGGTGCTAGGTGCTGTAGGGCTTAGTGGCCAATATTCTAGTCAGCTGTTTGTGTGTAGAAAAGTTATATATACATAGCGACTTTTCTTCTTTCCCAAGTCACTACATAGAAGCTCAGAGTTTAGGTTAAAAAAGTTTCCTTTCACTGGTGTTTGGATAGAATTCCAGCTTCAGGCATACTCAGAAACTTTGTCTAAGTCAAAAATGGAATAGTTCTCTCACATGAGGCAGCTTTTCTACCCAAAGGATTTCAAAATAGTCTCAAGACTGCAAGAACTGGGAATCTGTAGAGGTAAGACCTGTGTAAAAATTGTATAGAAGTACAAACCTGTAGCTATACCTTCTATTGCTCAGAAACATATTTGGAAAAGTTTTTTTGTTGCTTTTTTTGGTATATGGACAGGTTACTTCACACTAACTTTAGGGAAACCACAAACGTAAAGTGGTATACAAAAGCCCTTTCCTACCCCCTGTGTCTTAAAAGGTGAGCTGTCATGGTGGCAGGAGGTGCAGTGGGAATGTGCCTTTGGGGAGGTACAGTGGTTAAGGGTGTGAGCTCTCAAGTCAGGGTGTCTGGGTAGAAATTCTAGCACACTTATGAGATGTCAGTCCTTGGACTCAGAACATCGTATCTTGAATCCTAACCTCTCTGATGATTCTCCGCTTCCCCATAGTAAAATGAGGTGAACAACAGTTCCTAGCTCATAGGATTGTTGTGCAGATTTCATGAGCTAATACTCCTAGTGGGCCTGCTCGTCACAGGGCCTGGCACAGAGTAAGTACAAATTATTGTTGACAAGCCATCCTAAAATGAACATGCTCCATGTTCCCTGCTGCAGCTGCACAGACCATCTTTTAATCCCTCAAGTATGCTGCACTCTCAGTCTTCTGTTGGCCCTTTGCCCATGCTCTTTCCTCTGCCTGGATCTTCCTTTCTACTCTGGCCCCCTCTGCCTTTCTAATCTTATTCATTTTTCATGTCCCATCACAGACATTTTCTCTAAGAAGCCTCTTTGTCCCCAAGACTGGTTCCACGTCTTTTTCCATGTGCTCCATGCATACCCTGCCCAGAGCCCTGTCATGGTAACCTACCACGTTGTGTTCTCATTCCCTCACTGAGCTATGAGTTCCATGAAGCCAGGGCCTGTCTACCTCGGTCTCTGTAGCATCTCAAATGAAAGAAATTAGTGAAACCTAGACCTGTGTGTGGTGTGAGGTTCCAGTGGAAGGACCCCTACTTTGGAGAGCCAATCCCAGGCATCTTGGAGACCCCCTAGCACAGTGCTCCATGTGGCCCTTTCTCATAGAACATCTTGGAAAATGTCCTAGTCAGTTCCCAAGTGGAATGTCTGTTCCCCAAAGCATCATTTTGTTGGCTACCAAAGGGCAGACATGTGACCCTTCTTAAGCTTTGCAGAGCTCTGATTCAGCTTTCAGATACAGCCATGAAGATTTTCCAAGGATGTTCTTGCCTGGGACCACTGGCCAAGGCTGTCTCCACAGCACACAAGATTTACTTGCTTCTTTTCTTCCTCAGACCACTGTCTCAGTCCTCATTAGCATTTCTCTATCCTGGTTCTTACAATGGCATATTTGTCTCCGTTTCATTCCAAATGAATTGCAATTAGCTACTGGGCATGCCGGTTGGCTAATTTCTCAGAAAGGCTATGTTCTCGGTGATGAGACACTTTTGTGCTATTTCTATTCAATCCATCAACCTTCCTGTCAAATTAATTCCTTTCAGATTAATGTAAGAACCACGCTATCATGGTAAACATTTATTAAGTGCTTTTCTGTGCCAGATGCTATATGAGTACTTTACATGGGTTATCTCATTTAATTTTTATAACAACCTTGTAAATTATTAGTATCCCCCTTTGCAGCTAAGAAAATTGAAGCAGGGAAAGATTAAGTCATTTGTTCAAGGTACACAGAAAGAAATTGACAAAACAGGAACTCAAACTCAGGTCTGCATAACTTCAAAGGCTGTGCTCTTAACCATGAGGCTCCATCACTGCCCTATAATTTTCAGTTATTATAATGTCCCCATTTGAAAGTACCAGGTACACTAAAAAATATACACTTTGTACCCAAAGTGACTTAGCTATCAGGATCTTACTAAACCCATGCTTTTTGTGTTACATTCTAGCTTATATTTTATCTTTTGTTTGAAGGGTAAATGGGATGGAAATATTGCATTTTCTCCCCTTCTTTCTTTTGGAATCAGCCATTGTTTTATTGTTTTGGATGTAAAATTGAAGGTTATGAGATTGTCAATGGATAGATAGCTGGGCTAGTGTCCTGCCAGCAAGATTCATTTGATGATTTTGTGTTAATGGGGGCCACTTTGCTTCTGTTTGGGGACTGGCAGGCTTCACCCATCTGCAAAAAGTGATCTTAGTTACGAGAGGTATGGAAGCGGTAGTATGGACAGCTCTGCAGACAAATCCACTCTTGTTATTTAAAGAAATACTCTAAGATGTTCTCTAAACTGCCTCCATTGTTCGTGTATGTGTGCGTGCACGCGTGTGCGCGCGTGCTGTGTTTTAAGATTAAGAATAGAGAGAGAAGAGAGGTTGGAAATCAGTACCTCCCAGTTTTGCTTTCAAGGTAAGTTCTTGTGATTCACCAAATTCAGAAAATGAAGTTTGATAAATATAGCAACTTGTTCATTCTTTTTCAAATTGCTTTTATGTAAAAACTCTGGTAGAGGAAGAACTTAATACTTCCCAGGAGAAAATAATTGTTTCAATCTCATCTTAATTCATTTATCAAATACTTATTGAGTGTCTAATATTTGTTAGACATGCTGAGCACTTAGGGTGTGGAGGTGAATAAGAAGTCAAAATCCTTGCCCTCACTAAATTGAGAGAATGCATACAAATACTTAGATAATGAACAAAATTAACTTGGCATTGGAACATGAGAAAGGAAGAACTGTCTCACAGGTATTGTTAACACATGTTTGGATAAGACTCTTGGCTGGAATATAAAATGGAAGAAACAATCTTCTCTTGCCTTTGATATAATCTGTTATTAGGAAAGCATTTTCCATATTTTTGACCTAGTCTGCTGTTGATAGCAGCCACAGTTAATATTCCATTGCTTCTCCTTTTTTCTAAGTAGCTTGATAAATTCTTGATTTACTGTGGTTTTATTGGTCAGAATATGGAAGAAACCACAAGAGATCACTACTGTTTCTCCTATGAACAACAGGCCACTGATTAGTGGTGAGGAAAGGATGGGAATCTTGCAGAAAGTCACACTCCAGTAAAGCTACGAGATTCTGGGCACTTACATATGTGTTCCAGGTTTTGGGAAGATAGCTTTCAAATGACTTAGGCAGGTTTGTTATGGGCAGAAATTCTAAAACAGATCTAACTCAAGAGAAATGTAGGCACCAAAGAAGGTAATTCTGACTGCCCGCTTATGGATAATTCCAATCAACAGAAAAGAGAACATCTAAAGCAGGCATGGTAAATAGATTTAATCCCAAATTAATCAGACTCAATGGTAGCAGAAGCTGTAGCACTATTTGAGAAATATTCTTAGCCTAATCTAGAATGCCACTGATAAAAGATTACGCCTTAAATACACAGACATCAGCCCCAAATCCCACAGTACGATGTAACTCCCTGAGTGTATGATTGAATTAGGATCCAAAATAATGTTAATATGCTAAACAGTGAATCAAAACCAACATGAGAGCTAGTGAGAATAACTATATGTATATATATTTTTATTCAAATTCAAAATTCAGTGGTGGGTTACATTTTGGGATTGAGGAAACTTGACTTGATAGTGGCTCAGGAAGAAAAGTTTGACCCTAAGTTCCACATAAATCATAGAATTACATGACTACAAAATATCCTAGAACCACAGTGGGCTTGCTAGGGTTGTACAAGGTAGCTCAACATTAACCACTCCTCTGTAACTGAATTTTAAAGTGTCCCCTCCTCCTAGTGTGCTGCTTCGCTTGTAGACTGAAATGTCTGCATAAGCCCTAGATTTTAGGAGTTGGACTTTTCTCTCTGTGAGACTGGGAAGGAGCATACCCATATAGAAACAAAGGGGGAAGGTCCCCAGAAAAGACCAGTAACTCTTTATTTTTGAAAGAGGCCAGATTTGGAATCAGTTAAAAAATAAAAATGCATCGAATGATTTTGCAAATGTATGGATTTTTGAAAAGCTTGAAATGTGTTTTGCCCCACATGCTCTATCCTTAAACACACCCACATGCACTTCAGGAAGAATTTCATCCATATGGTACATTCATTGGAAGTTAACTCATCAAGATCACTATTGTGTCAGAGCCATTTGATTTCCAAGTTGCCATGTAAGTTGTTCCAAAAAAGCTCCTGAAAGCTTATTTTCTTGAGCTAGGATATGGAGTTTGGTAGAAGAAATGAAGAGAATGTGGATTTTTTAGTTTGATCTTAACACGGAGGGAACTCAATAATTTTAAGCTTGTTAGAATTCATTCTTTTAAAACCCAGGTTGACCTTTGCCACTCCCCTTTAAGGATAATGATAATGATGGCGATGATTGATGATGATGGTGATGATGATGATAATGACTGTGGTTATTTGACTGATTGGATTTAGGTTATTTTCCTGATTGCTCCTTGAGCAAACTTTTCCCTAATAATTGTGACTGCAAAAATACAGCAGTCATAAAAACTAGAAGGGAAAGTTAGAAAATAGCCAGAGTAGTTAGGCTACAAGCATTGGCATAGATTATGGACATTAAGTTTGCAGGCAGAAAACAGTCTGGGAATAGACTTTCTAAGTAGAAAGCATCTAATTAGCTGTCACTTTGTCTTTCTTCCTGTAGGAAGGCAAATTTCAGGGTTAGGAAGCCAACAATTGGTTTGGTAACCCCCATCCAGGCACCATCTGTTTGCCGTCCAACTAACAAGAGGGGATGAGGACCTGGCCTAACCTAACATAGGGAGTGTAAGTTGGAACACAGGTTTCCAATCTCTGTGAAGTGGGCATTTGCTATTTCTTTTTCACCAGTTTTCATAGTCTCCTTCTTTAATTGCCTTTCCACCAAAGACAGGGAGAAAGACTAAAGCAATATTCTCTGGCATCCTACATAAGTAAGTAAAATTAACCTACCTGTAGATTTAAAGTCACGATTTTGGTCTTATGAAGACGTGGTCTCGTGATTGGTCCTAGTTCTGTTTTCAGGTGAATGCCTCAGCTGTTTTTTGACTCAATAGGTGATGACTATAGATTGAGGGGGTAAATAATTCTACTTTACATTCTTTGGTATATTTACCTTTTTTCGGTTGATATTTGAGGAAAGGGGCATGAAAAATTTTAGTTAAATTGAGATTCATAATAAGAGTGATAGTATAGGTACCACGTGCGGGTGGTCACAAATAATCTCAACTCAGGTATTTTAGTGGGTACAATGAAGGGCCATGGATAATATTTAAGCAGAGAAGAAAACAGGATTTAGCATCTCTAATATTAGTACTGGCAGCCTCTGGAAAACATTATTTGTTACGCCCTATATTATTATTCCAGAGAAGTAGTTAGCTCTAAACAGGCCTTGCCTCATCTACTGTGTCTCTTCTATCCAAAGAACTTTGAACATTTTCTGGTGACTAGAAATCATCAGTTTAGGCTGTAAGTTATAACAGGCACAGGCAAGTTGCACGTTCACGGGTGCTAGGTGTTTATTTTCTCAGGGAGGTCATAAAAAACGCACATTTACCCAAGCAACTCTTTATAATATTCAATTCTGGGCTCCTTTCTGAGATTCCAATACTTTCCCTAAGGCCAATAGAACCGTTAAATTGGCGCCAACATTTTATGAAATAGCAAGGATGGTGTTGATTTTGAAAACAAAAATGGAAATGGTCCTTGTCCAAGGAAGGAAACAAGACAAATTTAGATGTGCAAAAACTCACTGTCTCAGGAAGAAACTTCCCAGGTAGCTGGCTAACCAGATTTGCTGCATGAACAGTTTCTAAGAGCTTTCAGTTCAGACTCTTAAAAAAGCCTGAGTGACTGGGCGCGGTGGCTCACGCCTGTAATCCTAGCACTTTGGGAGGCTGAGGCGGGTGGATCACCTGAGGTTGGGAGTTTGAGACCAGCCTGGCCAAGATGGTGAAACCCCATCTCTACTAAAAATACAAAAATTAGCCAGGCTATGGTGGCATGTGCCTGTAATCCCAGCTACTCAGGAGGCTGAGGCAGGAGAATCGCTTGAACCGCGGAGGCAGAGGTTTCAGTGAGCCAAGAATGCGCCATTGCACTTACAAACTGTGGGTTCTCTCATTCTTCATTGTTACGGTTCTGATTCCAGCCCTTTTTGGGCAAAGAGTGGTAAGTAAATAGAGGAAAGTGACGGTTTTGGGTCAAACATTCTATCCAAACATAAATAACCATATTTTAAAGAACTGTTTTTTTCCCCATATTATCTAATTCATTCTCTGACCAACAAGGAAATATTCTTTGAATAAACAAAGAAGATTATACTGTTTTAAGGAAATTAGAAATTGTATCACCATGGTAGAATTTAGTTTTATATGTGATTAAAAATTATCACTTCTTTGGCAAGCTCTTTGTTTTTCTTTTAAATGTCCTAAGGGTTTGCCTTATTTTGCTTTAACTTATTTTATTTTTCCCTGTCTCTGTTATTTCTAAGTCCAATTTTTAAAATCTCTTCATACATTGAGAACAGATGGACACACAGCGGACAACAGCATACACTGGGGCCTATTGGAGGGTAGAAGGTGGGAGGAAGGAGAGGATCAGGAAAAATAACTAATGGGCACTAGGCTTAATATCTGGGTGATGAAATAACCTGCACCACAACCCTGCATGACACATGTTTACCTACGTAACAAACCTACACGTCTTGCACATGTACACCTGAACTTAAAAGTAAAAAAAATTCATCATATATATCTCCTGGTTATTCCTTATTTTTATTTCTTCTTTTTAAAACTTTTATTTTAGGTTCAGGGGTACATGTGCAGGTTTCTGGTATAGGTAAATTGCATGTCAAGGGGTGTTTGGTGTACAGATTACTGATTTTTACTTCTATTTGCATTAAATCACTCTTAGAAGTACACATATAGCTACAGAAAACTACAATATATTCCTGAAGAATACAGTAAGTGCTCAGTAAAAGTTTATTCTATTAAGTAGCAAAAATAAGGTCTAATGGAAGAATCTAATTGCCTAGAAACACTTCATACATTCATATAAATTCATATTAATTCAGCAAATATTTGTTGATTACCACTTATCTATGTGCCAGACGCTGCTGCAGGTGCTGAGGACCTCTCTGAATACATTTAAACTGAGGTTTCATTCTTACTGTGGCTTCGCTGTGAATTACCCTTGAACTCAGTGGCATAAAACAATGTATTATGCTCACGGATTGTCTCGGTCAGGAATTCTGACAGAGTATAGTAGAGACAGCTTGTCTCCGCCACACAGTATCTGGGGCCCAGCTGGGAGGCAGCTTGAAGGCTGAGGCTTGGAACCATTTGACGGTCTGCTCCCTCACATATGTGGTGGTTGTTACTTGCTGTCAACCGTGTGTCTGCACTCCTATACAGGCCTTTCCATGTGACCTGCTCTCCTTACAGTCTGGTGGCTGGGTTCTGGGGGTGAGCGTCCCAAGAGAGAGATTGAGCCAAGTGGAAGTTCTATTGTTTTTTATCACCTAGCCTTGGAAGTCATGTAGTGTTGCTTCTGCCAGACTCTTTCAGTTAAGATGGTTACAAAGATCCACTTCGATTCAATGTGGAGAAACATAGACACCATCTCTTGTTGGAAGAGTTTCAACATATTATAAGAAGAAGAGCAGAAGGGATAAGATATGTATTGGTGTGGTCATCTTTGAAAAAATTCAGTCTGCCACAGTCTGAATGACAAGATGCAGTTAGGAATGTGAAAATCAAGAAGAACATTCCAGGAAAAGGCCTTGGTAGAAACTAACCTGGTGGATACTTGGGCCATAGGCAGAAGGCCAGGGTAGCAGGATATAAAGAGCAAGGGCCAGAGTGCTACAAGGTAAACTTGGAGAGTTGGGCAGGGGCAAGGCCACGGAACACTGAGAACTGCCTCTGCTTTAGGCAAAAGGTAAAGAAGACCAAGTTTGTCTTGGGGATCATTCATCCCTTGTGGGAATCTCTTACTATTGCTTTGGTCAGTTTGACAATTTGGGCCTATATTTCTCTACATTCTCATAGCACTCTTCTTAGCAGTGCTTTCATCTGAAATTCTCACCGGTCTAAATTTTTCCCTTACTAGACATGGGACACTGTGGGGTAGGGTGGGGAATATAAAGAACCACTTGATTTCCCCAGCTTTTCAAGGGCCTTTTAATCTATTTGAATAAATTCGGGCACACACACACACACACACACACACACACACACACACACAGATGTTAATTTAAATATGAGTACAAGTTGTGTCAAATATGCAGTAAGAACCACATGTGCTTCTGAAGTCAGAAAAAGAAGAGATAATCAAATATTTAACGAAAAAGAATTCATTGCAGTAGGTCTAAAGGAAAATATTGTACATCTATCTACATCAATGCTTAAAACTTTGATTTTTAGAAATAGAAAGAAATGCCATAGACAAAATAAAAAGATGAATGATAAACTAGAAAAAGATTCACTGCACACATGACAAAGGCCACTCTTAGATAGAGATAGCTTATACCATTCACTGCACAAAATTGAAAAATTAAAAAATGAGCAAAAGTACAAAGCAGAAGCTCACAGAAAGGAAAATATAAACAATAATCATGAAAAGATGTTCAACCTCATCAGAATAAATAAAATAAATCACTTTCACCAAATTTACAATGTTGACATTTGGTAAAACTCAGCATTGGTGAGTATGTGGGGAATATCAGCACTGTTGTAAACCATTAGTTTAAACTTTTTCAAAGGAAACTTGGCAATATTTAGTATTTAGCATTTAAAATGAGTATTTGCTTTGGCATGTCACTGTTTGAAAATAATCTTATGGTTATACTTACTCCTATATGCAGTAATGTATGTTTGAAGATATAAAGTTTTATAGCATTTGCTTATTTTTATAATAGCAAAAAATTAAAATTACCCAGATAACCTTCATTAGAGGACCAGGTTTATAATTGTAGCACATTCAGAGGAGTATGAACCCTGAAATATCATGCAGAGAGTAGAAAATTAAACAGTGCTGAGAAACAGAAGGATAAACACCAGCCAATTCATAGATTATTATATAGAGCAAGAAAGTGGGGGACAAGGGAAGAATATGACATCACAGTGACAAATTCTTCACAAAAGATGACAGATTTGCACTACAGAGCAATGGGATATTTATAAACAAGATATCATGTTATTAGTGACCTATTTGTATCTCATTGGTTTTCTAAACTGAAGAACATTTAAAATCTCAGACTTAAAATTTCTATCTAAACATAACAATTATAAGCATACTATTTGTGATACTTGCTCTCTTCAAAATGCAGGCATAGTTGGAACTTTGTAAAGCATGGGACGGCAAAAGATAGAAGTCTACAAATCTTGAAGGCCCAAGTAGACTCCAAGTAGCAATGATCATGTTTTCTTGCTTAACTCAGTTCTTTCCATCCACCCTATCCCCATCCTTTCATATTCCCAGCACCCCCACAACCGAAATGAGGGACGAGTAGACTTGTGAGGTGTCTGCCTCACGATTCAGTGATGAATTCAGTCTGCCTCATTTCAGTGATGTCTGCTACTGAAATTAGGGTAGAGTACTTTTGCAATTATAGCTTAGAATAGAGTTTTCTCAAAGGTGGAAATTTTTTAGATTTGATAATAGGAGTCAAAGAGGTAAAACAATGTTTTATGACTTTTTGACTTTAAACTGAGAGTATTACTTATAGCCTATGCTTTGGCACAGCCAGCCAGCAAGGATGGCAAACAGTATAATTTGAGGGGCACCAAAGAACCTAAGATATGACAGCATATCAGTGCTTGACATTCCCCCCAATAACTTCACTACCTAAGGACCTTGCAGAGACATGCTCAGAAGACATATACTATTATTCTTTAATTTTAAGATCAAAATAAATGCACATGATAGAAGGTATATGATAAAAACAAAAATTCTTTCTAATCCTTTCAGAATTCTATACTTCAAAGGCTACCATTAACGTTTCATAAACTGTATATCCTTCCAGAATTGGATTATGTGCATTTTATATATTTAACAGTATATGAACTGGTGGTCATTTACCTACCTCTTTCTCACTAAGAAAGTTTTTAGTTGTTGTTTAGTTTTCCTATTTAAAAAAATTCAATGATAAATGTCTGTCTTCCACACCCATATGCATGCACATACACATTCTATGGCAGTTAAGAGCAAAATTCCAAGTTAAACAGAATACCAAGGACAGTCTGGAAGGGAAAAAGCACACAAAGGTAGAAGGCAGCTTTTGGATTGAAAAAAAAAAGGATCCATGGCTTTAGTCTTTTTTTTTTTTTTTTTTTTTTTAAGTTCTGGGATACATGTGCAGAACGTGCAGGTTTGTTTCATAGGTAAACATGTGCCATGGTGGTTTGCCGCACCTATAAGCCCATCACCTAGGTATTAAGCCCTGAATGCATTAGCTACTTATCCTTATGCTCTCCATCCCCCTGCTCCTGATACGGGCCCCAGTGTGTGTTGTTCCCCTCCCTGTGTCCATATGTTCTCATTGTTAAGCTCCCACTTATGAGTGAGAACATGCAGTGTTTGGTTTTCTGTTCCTCTGTTTGCTGAGGATGATGGCTTCGTCTATGTCCCTGCAAAGGACATGATCTCATTCCTTTTTTATGGCTGCATAGTATTTCATGGTGTATATGTGCCATATTTTATTTATCCAGTCTATCATTGATGGGCATTTGGGTTGATTCCATGTCTTTGCTATTGTGAATAGTGCTGCAATAAACATTCACGTGTATGTATCTTTATAACAGAATGATTTATATTCCTTTGGGTATATACCCAGTAATGGGATTGCTGGATCAAATGGTATTTCTGGTTCTAGATCCTTGAGGAATCACCACACTGTGTTCCACAATGGTTGAACTAATTCTCACAGGCTTTTCCAAAGCAGCTGGTGTAACTACTTTCTTCATCCTCTTTTTTATTTCCTTGAGCCATTGTGGAGATTTCTTTCCTTGGCTCCTTTACAGTTGAGAGTTCTTTACTCATACCTTGGCAGCATCTATTGAAAATAAAATGTCACCCCATGGCCCAGCAGTAACATCTCTAGGTATCTATCCTTGTAATTTTTTGCCTTTGCACAGGGAACCATGATAAGGACATTCAGTGCTGCATTGCTTTAAAGAGGCCTAAAGTGGAAATGACCTTTAGATCTTACAGAATGGGAATAGCTAAATAATTATGGTGAAATGATAAGAGGAAATGCCATACAGCACTTAAAATGGATGACTAAACGTGTATCAATATGATAGATATCCCAAACATATTTTGCACTGAAAATAGTAAATTGCAGAACAGTATGACACCATTAATGCAAAAAATCTAAACGCATATTATATGTTTTATGTGAATTATGAATATGCATATTGTGTAAATGTGAAAGTGTGTGTGTGTGTGTTGGGGGACCTCATTACCTCTGGGAATATGGGGAAGGGATTAGGATGAGGAGATTGGTCAAAGGGGATCTTAGGTATATCCACAATATTCTAACTTTTAAAAGTAGAATTGAGTCATACAAATTACTTATGGAATTAAAACTAAATTTAAAATATCTAAAGAATTATTAGACTTCTGCCTTTACAAAATGTCTGGATAGGATAAAATAATCAAACTGAGTTCTGTGGAACCCTTGGGCTCTGTCAAACATCAATGGGTATTTGTTGATTTTTAATGTCATTAATCATATAGAGGTCACAGAATAAAATAGAATTAGCATTGGACTCAGAGGGATCAGCAAACTCAAACTTTCCTTCCATCCTCACTTTCTGCCAGGGAGCTTGTCAAGAATGGAATGGCTCTAAATGACTCTATAGCAGCTTTCCTTTCTTTTAGCGGTGTTATAATATTTTGTTAAACATATGTCTTTAGATTTTAGGACTTTGTTTCAGGCCTTTGTAAATAAGACGATAGGTGGGCAAGGTAAAGAATGTATTCTTTCTGCCATCTACATATAAACTCAGAATCTTTGCGACCTAGTAAAGGTTCAAAGAAGCCTGCCAGTGGCCTATTTGCAATATTAAAAGATGAGATGAGACCTAACAGGACCTAACGTATGACATCTATCATCTCTCTTGATAGGCTCCTCTCCATTCTCTCCCATTTCATGATATAGGAAATCATGTTGTATGACAGGAGTAGGTTGGAATTGGAGGAAGAGATCTCAGGCAGTTGTTACCAGTTTGGGGCTCTGTAAATTCTTTGGGAAAACTTCTCTGGGTCAGGTTAATTCCAGGACTCTCAAAGGTGGGGAGGGAGGATGCCATGGGGTCAATGAAATCCCTTGAGATTCTACTGGTCTTAGCATTCTATATTTTTAATTTTATGCCCCAGAATCAAGGGGACATGGCCATGGGAGAATGTGGCTTTATAGCCATAATGGTAATCTCCTCCTCCAAAACATTTGGGTGCTCAAATAAGGAAACACTGGGTAAAATGAAGTTAATATGTGTCTGTACTGCAGGACTCTTCATAGCCTTTAAAATGCCAGTCCACCCAGGGACTCTCCAAAATTAGGGTAGCATATGCAATGGGTTTCTACATGTGTTTGACTTTTTTTCTCTTCCCTCCTTACTTACCCCTGTAGTAAACAGCACATATGGAATACGGGATGGTAAAAGGCAGAATGAGAAAGTGCTACCTCATCTTAGTGAAGTTCAGTGAAGTTCTCAAATTGCTATGATGGTTAATTTTATGTGTCCACTTGACTGGACCATGGGATGCCCAGATATTTGGTTAAACATTATTTCTTGGTGTGTCTGTGAGGGTGTGTCTGGATGAGATTAGCATTTGGATCAGCAGACTGAGTAAAGCAGATTGTCCTTTCCAGCATAGGTGGGCCTCACCCAATCTACTGAGGACTTGAATAAAAAGGTGGAAGAAGGGAGAATTCACTCTCTTTGCCTGACTTTTTGTGCTGGGACACTGGTATTTTGCCCTCAGACAGGGACTCACATTATCCTTGTATGATCAGTGCTCCTGGTTCTCAGGCCTTTGGACTTGGACTGGAAGGTCGTCACAGGTGTTTCTGAGTCTCCAGTTTGAGATGGCAGATTGTGGGACTTCTCAGCCTCCATTATTCAATAAGCCATTTCCTTATAATAAATCTTATATATATTTATATTTTATTGCTTCTGTTTCTCTGGAGGACCCTGCCCAATCCCAACTAAAAGGGATGCTTACTGGACTCCATACTGGGTTCTCACACTTACTATAGCAAGGAAAGAGTAGAGATTATGAGTAGCTTTGCTGGTAAGAGCCTACAATTCCATCATATAAAGCCACTGTCAATTCAAGCTGAAGTACCATGCCATTGGTATGTGCTGCCACCACCAAGTTGGCTCTCACAGGGACTGGCACACAGCCACACACATCCCTGCAATCATGACCTTTGATAGTGAGGTGAGGAGTTGGATAACCAGGCGACATCTCTGCTCCAGCCAGAGATGACTGGAGGCAATTCATGGTGAAGATGGATGAAGATAAAAAATTCAGGTTTGGGGAGTTTGTGGGCATTTAGGGGAATTCTGTTATCCTCTTTCTTGATTTCTTGGAGGACAGTGTCATCTTAACCATAACTGACGTCTGTCTGAGCTGCTTGGGAGTCCATGATGATAAATTACTGAAAAGACTGAAGCAATTATCCAGTTAATTTAGGTTGAGCACCTGTATTATCTTCAACACCACAAAAATGTTCTTCTCCTAGCAGGAGAGCTCCTCTATTAATATTATGACTGCCTAATACAAAAATGTGACGTAAAGCAGAGAGCAGCTACGTCTGCATGTGCTTGCTGATGAGGAACAGCACACACGAATGGTGACAGGTAATGATTAACTTAAAGTGTCTAAATACGTCTGAGCCCTGCTGAATAAAATGCTTAAATCTAAGAATGGCTGTCAGTACAGGAAGGGTGTGTGGAGTATTTCCAATGTCTCCTTTCTCTTATAGTAGCCTATGCTAGATGAAACTACACGTTCAAGACTCCACTGCTGTGGCAGTGCTGTGACATGGTTGGGAGCACAGGCTTTGAAGTCAGGAGCCCGAGGCCAGGTCTCAGGTGTGCTGTGTCCTAGTTGTGCATGTTTGGGCACTGGGCAGGTTTCTTGTAAGAATCAAGAGTAAGTGCGAGAATGTTAAGTGCTAAGCAACGTGCTGGGCATGGAGTGAGTGCTCAGTAAATTAAAGCTGTTATCATCACCATCACCATCACCATCATCATCATCATCATCACATCATCAACATGATCATGTTTACACCCAACAGCTGGGACAGGTGCATAAGAAATAATTTGGCTTCTAGTTTGAAAGAACTGTGAAATAGGATCTATACACAGATACATCCTAGTTAAACTATGGGAAAGTGGCTTTTTCCTTAAAAGTTTCAGAAAGAGTTCTTCAAAAAAGTTGGGCTTTGGTGGTTTAGTTGTGGAATGGTGGTGAGATGGGGAAAAGACATAGGTTTAGCATTCACAAAGTCAGGTTTGAATTCCAGCTTCACTCCTCACCAGGTAAGTGACCTCAGGCTTTATTTTCTTGAGCATCAATGGCTTTATCTACAAAATGGGATAATGGGCCAGGTGTGGTAGCTCATGCCTATAATCCTAGCACTTTGGGAGGTCAGGATGTGAGAATTGCTTGAGACCAGGAGTTTGAGAGCAGCCTGGGCAACATAATGAAACCCTGTTCCTACAAAAAATTAAAAAGTTAGCTCAGCATAAATCAAAAAGTCATGCATAAATTTAAAAATTAGCAGCATAGTCCCTGCTACCTGGAAAGCCAAAGCAGGATTGCTTGAGTCTAGGAATTTGAGGTAGTAGTGAGCTATGATTATGCTACCGTACCCAGCCTGGGTGACAGAGTGAGACCCCCATCTCTAAATAATAGAAATAAATAAAAAACAAATGAAAGAAGCAGGGATACCAATTCCTGGGCTTCAGGAAAGATTGTCAGATAACAGTTGAACAGCATCAGGGACATACAGGTTCAATAACAGCTGGTTCAATATCCAATAGGGACTGGACAAGCTCTTGTGAACTTCAGGAGAGCATTTTAATCTGCCTTTACAACATGAAACACCCAGCTAAAAGGTGGCTGGATCTAGTATTTCAGTTAACTTAACCAGCACAGCCAAATCACAGCTTAGTTGCTGGGAGCCATGGTGTCACTTAACAGAAAAACCCCATAATGATATAACAGAGCCAAGAAAATCTTCTGAGACATAGAAGTCACTCTGCCAATACAAGGTATCATTATAGAGGTGAATTCCTAAAACAGGCCAGATCTGTGACTCCCTGGTGCCCCTGCCAGAATTGATCTCGAAGTGGTGGATTACAACACCCAGGGTACATCTACAAGCTGCCTGGGAATTTCTTGTCTTCTCCTCACAGTCAAAATGGCTTCCTGGCTTGGTTCCACCAGCCTTGCCTTCATTCCTACACCAAGAGTCATGACTGCAGCATGCCTTCAGGATGACTGTGTATCATGGGCTTTGGCTTCCACATCTCAGCTCCCAGCCAGTCCTCCCAGGGGCTTGGAATGGCTTCTGCTCCAGCTTGGCCAGCCTGCTGGGGGAAGGACTGAGGAAGAGGGCAGGAATGTGGTGGTGGCCTGCAGTGGGCACCCCATCTGAGGAAGCATCTTGGGAGAATGTCAGTTTCTGAGCAAATGAGGAAGAGCAGAACTGGCTGCCTTGAAGTTCTGAGGGGGACAAAGAGGTTGCTGTAGCAGTTGTAAAGTCAAAACCTGGAATCAACTGGAATGCTCATGAATAGCAGAATGGTTGACTAAATGAGAATGTATCTGTGCTATTGTAGAATTACCTAACTGTTACAGAGGGAGTCAGAGCTCAGTCCTTTCACTCAGAGGAATGTCAGTGCTATTAGGAAAACAAAGTGCAGAGCAGTATATGTAAAACCACATCCATATGTGTACAAATAATAATGGCTTCCCTATATTATCTATTGTATGCCAGGGACTGTGCTAAGTGCTTCTAACTAATGCGTTAACAATTTGAATCTCACAACAACCTGATATACGTATTAGACATTTCCCTGGAGAACTGAAGATGTTTAGTAGAAAGAGGCAGATGGTAAAAACCTCTCTCTATACATACTCTCTTTCATTTGCTTTCAAGTGTATGTGAACTGTTGAACTTGTTTGGCTGTGACTGTACCATTACTGGATTTAATTTGTGTTGTCTGACAGCTTTTCAAAGAAAACACCTTCACTGAATCCTCAGGGCCCACACATAACACACACTAACAACCAAACAGAAATAAGGTCCTACTCACCACAGACTACCAAGAAAAACCTTTTTCTCCAAAAGTACATTTTCGAGGCCTTATGTGAAATATACACTGCTTAATAAAACCCATACTTGAGTGGAGGGTAAAGGCAGGAAAAAGGCAGAACGAACAACTCATTTTCCAAGAGTTCAATTGCAAATTTTTAAAAATTGTACCCATAGCTGGCTATGTTAAAATGTCCTTTTAGATAAAATAAATTGGTATAAATCCAAAAGGGTCAGACAGTATCTGTTAATTATTATGATTTACAAAATACTGGAAGTACACAGGGAGCTTCAGGGCCATGTACAGGTTAGTTTCTCCCTTGAAGGCTTCTACTTGTTTATAGATGAATTCAATACCCAAGAAAGCAGGTCTACCTGTGGATTTATCAAATACCACATTTCAATGGGGTATGGGAATGTGACAGTAATTCTGAACTTAGGAAAGTTTTATAGATTAATTTCAGTACAAAAGAGAAATAGTTTAAGTTACTCCTGATGATAGAAAAGCAACATTTTGTCTGTGTAAAACCTTCAGACTACACAAAAAAGAATGTACAACATGTTAGAACATAAAAATTACCCTTAATACTACTCTTGGAGATAATTTCTAACATTTTTGGTAGATGTCTATTCATCGGATAGTGCCTGTTAATTATTATTATTTGTAAAGTATTGAAAGTGTACAGGGAGCTTTAGGGCCATGTACATGATATGATTACTCCCTTGAAAGGCTTGACTTCAAAGGTTTTCAGCAGCTATCGTACAGTAAGTTTGAAGATCTACTTAAAGTGGATAAATTCCTAGAAAAAAGATGAAATGCCTAAACTGGTATAAATAAGGTATAATAAACTGGTATAAATAAGAAATATATATATTTTTGTTTTGAGATGGAGTCTTACTCTGTCACCCAGGCTGGAGTGCAGTGGCGTGATCTTGGCTCACTGCAGCCTCCGCCTCCTGGGTTCAAGTGATTCTCATGCCTCAGCCTCCTGAGTAGCTGGGACTACAGGCCTGAGCCATGATGCCTGGCTAATTTTTATATTTTAGTAGAGATGGAGTCTCGCCATGTTGGCCCGGCTGGTCTTGAACTCCTGACCTCAGGTGATCCACCTGCCTTGGCCTTCCAAAGTGCTGGGATTATAGGAGTGAGCCACCACGCTTGGCAGAAATATATAATTTGAATATATCAATGAACGTTAAATAATTTGAGATGATAAACAAAGATCCTCCTTACTCAAAGAACTCTAGGCCCAGATGGTTTTATTAGAAAGTTCTACTAAATTTTCAAGGAATATTAATTCCCATCTTACACAAGTTGTTTTGCAAAACAGAAAAACGGCAAAATCTATACACATCATTTTATGTGTAATAAGCATAGACTCATTCCAAAATTAGATGAGAATAATACAATGAAGAAAATAATAGCTCACTTTTTAAAATATAATTATATACATTAAAAATTTTACGTACTATATTAGGTAAACTAATTATAGATTTAAAGAAATACCTTAAGATCAAATAAGGCTTATTTAATTTTTTTTTTTTTTTTTGAGGTGGATTCTCACTCTGTTGCCAAGGCTAGAGTGCAGTTGGATGTAATATTGGCTCACTGCAACCTCCGCCTCCTGGGTTCAAATGATTCTCCTGCCTGAGCCTCCTGAGTAGCTGGGATTACAGGCATGCACCACCATGCCTGGGTAAGTTTTGTATTTTCAGTAGAGATGGGGTATCGCCATGTTAGCCAGGCTGGTCTCGAACTCTTGGCCTATTAGAGTTTATTTTAGACATGCAAGGATGCTTCAGTAGAGAAAATTCATTTATGTATGTTAGTGTATTAACAGACTAATGGAGAATAATAGCATATGATTATATCAGGCAACCTCCAAAATATAAATTTGATAAGGTTCAACACAAATTTATGATCAAAACTCTTAGGGAATTAGGAATAGTAGGGAATTTCCTTAACTTGGTAAAAACGATTTCTGCTAACAATTTATAGTAACTCTTATACTTAATGGAGAAACTGTAGACTCATTTTCTCTATGCTAAAGTTAAGACAAGGATGCTTACTATTAACACTAGAGGTCTTGGCTAAAGCTAAAGGAAAGACAAATAAATAAGAATGAGGGTTAGAAAGAGTAGTAGATTATATTCTTATTTCCAATTATCCACTACCACCTTCCCTGCAAGAGTTTTGCACTTGCCTGCCCATTACCATGTGATTTCTAGAGCCTTCCTCTGAGAAGAGAACACTTTTTACCCTATTGTCATTTTACTTAACCATGGGGTTTGTTTCAGCCAATGAATATGAATGAATTTGACAGTTGTGAGCAGAAGCTTTAAAAGTCATTGTGTAGATCTGCTGGTTTCTTTGCATTTTTGCTTTGCTCTGAGAATACGGTGTTCCTGATCAGGGCTGCTGCTTCTGTTCAGATCCCAGAATAAGAAAATATACAGAGGGAGCTGCAGTCAATATATATTCAACATGTTACATAAGTGAGAAACAGATGTTTGTGATTGTAAGTCACTGAATTTTGGGAGCTATTTGTTATCACAGCATAACTTAGTGAGAGCTGACTAATGCAGGAGGTAAGAGAGAAAACTTTCTTCATTTGCATATGATATGATTACTTTTCCAGAAAAATCCAACAGATTTCAAAAGCAAAGTGTTAGAACCAATAAGACAATGATTAAAATCATTGGATACATCAATCCTTTTTATTTTTTTTAGTGCTAGCAATAGCAAATCAGAAAACATAATAAATAATAATACATCATTCCCACAACTAAGAAGTCTATTAACTATATAGGAGCTAATTATATTAATAAAATAATATAAAAGCTATCTACAGAAAAGATGATCTGAATAAGTGAAGAAAATTCCTGAGCTTTTGGATGAGGCAATATTATACTAGAAAAACATAAATTCTCCATTTAATCTATAAATTTGATGCAGTCCCATCAAAAATTCTACTTATATATTTTTGAGCAATATAATAAAACTTACTCTAAAATTTATGTGGACGAATAAAAGTTTATAAACAGCGAAGTCAAGCTCAAAAACATAAGTAGAGAATGGTCTTGTCCTACTAGATATGAAAACATGTGACAAAGTCACAGTAACAAAAACAGTGCTACATTGGTGCAAACAAAACAAAACACACAATAAACCAAAAACCCTAGATAAACAGACCAATGAAATAGGACACAGAGCTCAGACACAAACACATGTATATAGGTGGAAACTTAAGTATGATAAAGAGAATATCATAAGTCAGTATCTAGCAGCTTGCTTTGGGAAAATTGGCTCACTATACACAGAGTAAACTAGATCCTTACCTCACATAACAAACGAATGTGGCCCCCACTTGAATTAAAGATCTAAAAGGAAAAGGTACAACTATTCAGTTAATGGAGTATGATGTAGGAGAATATCTTAGTGACTGAGCTTAGGGCAGGAAAACCTTTTTAAACACAAGTTCAAAAGGCATACTCATAAGGAAAAGTGTTGATGACTTTGAACATCAACATTATGGCTTTCTGTTTGAAGAAGACACCATGAGTAAATTTATTACACAGATGTCAACATGGGAAAAGTATTAGAAATGTCTAAAACCCACAAGGGCCAAATGAATAACACAACTAACTGCTGCAAATCAACAAGAGAACGGCAGCAAGCCTCAGTAGAAAGATAGGCAGAGGATACCAACAGGCAATTTACAGGAGAGGAAGCTCAAATTACTACTAAACATATGAAAGAAATGATGTCCAAATCCTGAGTTATCTGAGAAATGTAAATTAAAACAACAACAAGTTGTCTTATGTTTTACTTATTAGACTGGCAGAAGTTAGAAAGATGGATAAGACCAAGTGTTGGCAGAAATATTCCCACATACAGACATACAGGAATTTTATCGTTGCTGATGGAGTCACTGCGCCATTACTGCAGCCTTTTTGGAAAGCATCTGTCACTACTTAGTCAACTAAGAAAATGCACACGGTATAACCCAGCAATTATACCTCTAGGTATGTACTTCAAAGAAAATATTGTATGGATCCTTCAGGGGATGTGCCTGAGGATATTAATTACATGTTACTTGTAGCATTAGAGACTTGGAAGCAACCTGTGAGTCTGATAACTGAGAAAGCAGATAGAGAAAATGTTAAGGATACACATTCTGGAGTACTAAGCAACATTTAGAAAGAATGAATTAGAGGTACACACAGCAACATATTGTGAATTGTGGATCTTCAAAACATAGTGCTTAATGAAAAAAATAAGATCAATGAGATGTACGATAGTTTCACATAATTACAAAACATTGTATAAAATAATAATTATTTTGCAATATACATATACAAAAAAGCACATGTTAACACGTTAGAGTGGTTGACGAAGGTGGAAATGGAGCCCAAAGAAGCACAGAAAAAACTCATTCTTAAGCCCATACCCAGAGGTAATAACTATTGACATTTTGCATCATCTCATAGGTCATAATAATAATGGCTATGGTTTACAGATCACTCACTGTGGGGCAGGAACTATGCTAAATGCTTAAGATACTTTTCCATTGAATCCTCCCAGCAACCTCAGGCAGCCAATTCCATTAGTGTTTTCTTTAAAGAAGAAAGTGAAACTGAGAAAGATTAAGCAATCTGTCTAAGGTCATCTAGCCAGGAAGAGAATGGATTTGAATCCACGTCAATCTGACACTAATATCTTTGCACTTAATCATTACCCAGGTTTGCTTTCATCCAGACTTTTAGCAATGTAACACCACAAGCTCACATTTCCTGTTACGAGAATGAGATCACACCACAGTACTGCTTCATAGCATGCTGTTCAAAATATTTAACATTTAACCATAGAATGAATCTCCACCTTAGTAGACATACATCCTCAATCTCATTTTAAAAGGCAGCATAGTATTTCGCTGTCTAAATGAATGATGGAGGAATATAATAGAATAATGGGGGATGATTCTATCTCCAAAAGCTAAACATTTAACAGGCCCTGAAAGAAAGACTCCGCCTATGTCAGACGTGTGTTGATTGAAGAGGGGTTCTTTTGCGTGTGTGTGTGTGTGTGTTTTGGGGGTGGGTTTCTTCTTCTTTTTGTAAAATGCAGAAAACCTGCTAGACAAATTAAAAAAGAGCAGTAACGCTGAGAAGGAATTCTTGATAACTATTAAGTAGTGAGGAAAACAAGAGCTACTGGATAATCTTTCCACCTCATTGGATAATCTTTCAACTTAATTGGACCCTGGAAATATGTAGAGGATGCATTTTGATGATTTGTTACACTGAAAACAGTGCCACCAGATAATGTAACCAATACAAATACAATTATATTTATTTAAGGCAGTGGTTATCTTTTAAAAGATAGACTTTTGGAAGTTGTTGAAGGATGCTGAAGGAACATGATAAATTTCACTCGTAGATTAGTCTTAGCTGTCTAAAACCAGTGATTTTCTCAATGAACTTTCTGGGCATGCCTCACAGAGCTAATTCTTAAGTAGATAACAGCGTCAAAGGATTCAAGCTCACGAGAAGGGAAATGTTGTGTCAGTTTCTGCTGGTTAGTCTCAGTAATAATGACAGCACATGGCATGGGAACAGAGCTTTACACTTCTTAAACTCAAATAGCTACTGGCATATTTGATTGTCTGGTTAGCCAAATGAGCTATAATAGGTAAGTGACATTATCACCTCCTTGAAGATGAGGAAAAGGTTTAGGAGATTTCATCAAGTTCCACTGTAGTATCTTTTTGGGGATTCCAAGCTCAGTGCTCTTCCTCCTACTTCATACTTTCTCTGAACCTGGAGTAAAACATCATTGTTTATTATGGAATTGTACAAAATTATTAATTTTTAATGATATATAGAGAGTACAGCCACAGTAAATATCAAAACTGATTTTTGTGCGTGTCCAGATGAGCTTGCTTTGTTTCACACATGTAGATGTGCAAACTAGCATTTTAACCAGCAGAATAACTTGCTTTTATTTCTACACTGGGAATTTTGTTTAGAGAGCACAGTGAGGTGGGAGAGGGGAGAGCATCCATGCTGTTTTGAAGTACACAGGATGGAGTTTATCCAGAGGCCAAGTTTTACAGGTATTGTCTTTTGGTCTCCCAGTGGGTTAGACAAAGCCTGTTTACTGTGATGTCACAGTAGTGAAACAAAACCAAAAACAATGCAGATTTCCTTCAGATCACAATCTGCTCTAAGGAACAGCTCTATAGAAGCCCTTAAAATGAACTGTTTAAATGATAATCCATTTAAAACACATTTGCTGAGTGCCCACTCAATTATTAGCTTGTTGTTTTGCAAAAGTAATAGAAATATTTGAAATGCTGTCTGGTAAACAGAAGAATGTAGCTGGCATTCCATTAAAATTAGAGGTGAAAAGTGTCCTCAGAAAAGAGGGGGGAGATAGATCACAGTGTTTTGGGGTACAGGAATAGGGAAAGCAACTTGAATTAGACCCTCAAGGACAGGAAATAGTTTAATAGAGGTGATGGGAGGCTGCAGGATGGGACAGTCCAAGAGTTCAGAGGTGGGACAACTGATGGCATTTTCAGCACATCCTTGTTGAGTGCGTATGGCTGTGAGAATAGGGTTCTTGGAGTGTTTCACACCTTTTCTTATCCTCATTCTGCTGCCTCTGTTTAGTGAGCATTGCTTACTCCCTCTCCCTTTTTGCTCTCCTGGAAAATTCCTACTCATCCTCAAGAGTCAATACACATATTTCCAACTTTGTAGGCCCTTTTACTGACACTCCCAAATGTGACTCATCCCTGTTACTGTATCCAAACACACCTCCACTGCATTGGTCCCACTGTATGGCAATCATCTGCTTGGGCACCAGCGTCTCCTGCCAGCCTGGTAGCCTTGGAAAGAAGGAACATGCTGTCCTACCAGCCTTTGTATTTCTACTACCTAGCACAATGCCTGGCACACCGCTAGCTCTTAATAAGTATCCTTTAAATAGTTTTTCCACTTTTCTACCTAAAGGTTTACAAGTCTTTTGTAGGTTGTTTTCCTCATTACCTTATACCTTTGGTTGCTATCATAGTGGTATCTTTTTTTTTTTAAATAAAAATTTTCTCACTGCTTAAGGATGAATAACTAAATTTGCAATGGACTTTTATATATTAATATATCTAAAAATTACTTTATTATCTGAAGTTTAAGAATTTGTCTGAAAATGTTTTTGTGCTATGTAGATAATTTAGCAATTGCTAAGGCTAGAGTTTTATTTTCTCTTTTTTAATGCTTATATATTTAATTCTTCCATCTTCTTGCTATTCTGGCTAAGATTTTCAATATATTATTCAATAGAAGTGGTGATAGAGGGCTTCATGGTCTTAATCCTGATTTTAATAGGAATGCTTGCAATATTTCTTCACTAAATATGATGATGGTTCCAGGTTTTCTATAGATACCATTTATCCAGGTAAAAGGCTTATTTCCTACTCCTAGTAGCTAATAAATTTTGTCAGGAATGGTTGTTGAATTTTATTGATTCCTTTTTCGAATATGTTGCAATGGTCATATATATTTTTTCTACTATTCACTGGATGATGTGGTGAACTATATATTAGTCCGTTCTCATGCTACTATGAAGAAATACCCAAGACTGGGTAATTTATAAAGAAAGAAGGTTTAATTGATTCACAGTTCTGCGTGGCTGGGGAGGCCTCAGGAAACTTACAATCATGGCAGAAGGCATCTCTTCACAAGGTAGCAGGAGAGAGAATGAATGCAAGCCAGGAAAATGCCAGACACTTATAAAACCATCAGATCTGGTGAGACTCACTCATTATCATGACAACAGCATGGGGGAAACTGCCCCTATGATTCAATTGCCTCTACCTGGTCCTGCCCTTGGCACATGGGGATTATGGGAGTTACAATTCAAGGTGAGATTTGGGTGGGGACACAGAGCCAAACCATATCAACTACATTAACAGATTTTGTAAATTTGAATTAAACTTGCATTTTGGGAAAATGCCCAAACCCCAAATTGTGAGTCATATTTTTGTACATTGCTTAATTTAGTTTGCTAATATATCATTTAGAGTATTTGCATCTATTTTCATGAATGAGACTAGAAAATAATTTTTTCTTCTATTTTTCTTTTTTGAGATAGAGTCTTGCCCTGTTACCCAGGCTGGAGTGCAGTGGCACAATCTCGGCTCACTGCAACCTCTGTCTCCTGAGTTCCAGTGATTCTTCTGCCTCAGCCTCCAAAAGTAGCTGGGACTACAGGCATGTGCCACCACCCCCAGGTAATTTTTGTATTTTTAAAGGGCCGGGGTTTCATCATGTTGGCCAGGCTGGTCTTGAACTCCTGACCTCGGGTGATCTGCCCTCCTCAGCCTCTCAAAGTGCTATTTTTCTCGTTAATTTTCTCTATCAAGTTTTATAAGGCTGTGAAATGAACTGGAGAGTGTTATCCCCAGCCTGTTTTTTTTCTGTTTTTTGAGTAAGTTTAAGGTTGAAATGATCTGTTCGTTGACTACTTAGTGGAACTCACCTATAAAACTGGATCCTAAGTAATCTATAAGGAAGATTTTAAACCACTGATTTACTTTCATTAGTAGTGATAGGATAAATTAAAATTTTCTATTTTTCTAAGATTGGTTGTGGCAATTTTCATAGCAATTTTATCTACATTTTCAAGTTTGTTGACATAATGCTGTTTATAACATTCTCTTGTTTTATTTTTTAAAGCTTTACTGTATAATTTAAGTGCAATAAAATGTACCCACTTTAAGTGTAAAGTTCAGTGAGCTTTGTTAAATGTATTTGGTTATGCAAACAATACTACAATATGCTTTAGAATACCTTTCTCACCTCAACAAAGTTCTCATGCCCTGTTGTGCTCAATTCCTGCTTTTAGACAACTAAATATCTGTTTCTGTTCCTACAATTTTACCTTTTCCATAACTTAATATAATTGAAATCATAATATTTAGTCTTTTATACCTAATTATTTCCATTAGAATGTTTTCATCCATGTTGTTGCGAACATCAGTAGTTTGTTTTTCTTTATTGTGGAGTAGTATTCCATTGTATGGATATACCACATTTTGTTTATTCATTTTTCAGTTGATGGACATTTAGATTGTTTCCACCTTTTGGCGATTACATGCAATGACTGCTATGACCATTGTATACAAATATTTGTGTGAACATATGCTTTCATTTCTCTTGAGTAGATACCAAGGAGTGAAATTTGTGTATTGTATAGAAAGCATGTCTTTAACTTTTTGAGAAACTACCAATTTTGCTCCAAAGTGGCTGCACCATTTTGTGTTCCTATCAGTGATATATGAGAGTTCCAGTTGTTCCATATCACTTTGCCAACACTTGTTATAATCAGATTTTAACAATTTTAAAGAGTTTTAGCCGTTTTAGTATATGTGTAGGCGTATCTCATTGTGGTTTTAATGACCAATGATATTGAATACTGTCTCCTGTACTTCTTTGCATATCTTCTTTTGTGAAGGTTATGTTCAAATCATTTGTCCATTATTTACGCATATGCCCATTTACATTTTTACTGGATTGCTTTCTAATTTTGAATTGTGAGTTCTTTTTATGAAAGGTCTTCAAAAAGTACATGGAAAATGGAATTAAAAGATGAAAATAAAATTCATTTCTTTCTTTTTTTTTTTTTTGAGATCCCAGCACTTTGGGAGGCTGAGGTGGGTGGATCACGAGGTCAGGGGTTCGAGACCAGCCTGACCAACATGGTGAAACCCCGTCTCTACTAAAAATACAAAAATTAGCTGGGTGTGGTGGTGGGCGTCTGTAATCCCAGCTATTCAGGAAATTATTTCTTAATATAAGCTCTATCAAGGTCAAGACACTTTTGTAAGCAATAAAACCAGCCATTTAGCTCATCTTAAAGAACTGAGGGTCCTGGGAATTTAACCACATCAATGCAGTTTTTTTTTTTTTTTTCTTTTTTAAGAGACATGGTCTCACTATGTTTCCCAAGCTAGTCTTGAACTCCGGGGCTCAAATAATCTTCCCACCTTAGCATCTCAAAATGCTGGGAATACAGGCATGAGCCAATGTGTCTGGCCCCATAAACACAGTCTTTTTACATTGCTAACTGAAGAAAAATGAGGGCTCTTTACAGATTTTTTAAAACTAGGAAACAAAAAGAACTCAGAAGGAGCCAAAGGACTATAAGGTGGATACATAATGATTTCTCACCAAAACTCTCACAAAATTGCCCTTGTATGAGAACAGGAATGAGCAGGAGCATTGCTGTGGTGGAGGAGGGCTCTCTGGTAAAGTTTTCCTGGACATTTTTCTGTTAAAACTTTGGTTAACTTTCTCAAAACACTCTCATAACATTATCATTCTTTGTCCCTCCAGAAAATCAACAGCACAATGCCTTGAGCATCCACAAAAACTGTTACCATGACCTTTGCCATTGACAAGCTCACTTTTGCTTTGACTGGACCATTTTCGCCTCTTGGTAGCCATTGCTTTGATTGTGCTTTGTTTACAGGATTGTGCTAAGTAAATGCTTCAGGATCTTGATCCCACTTGTATACAATTGTATACAGAAATTTGTATACACTTGTATAAATTTGTATACAGACAAGAGCAGAAGAAAGCTCTGCTCTTGTCTGCAGCTCATCTGGGTGCAATGGTTTTGACACCCAGTGAGTGAAAAGTTTGCTCAACTTTAATTTTTCAGTCAGAATGTGTAAGCTGAACCATGCTGTTAATTGTTGGTCCTCTTCAATTAGGGCATGAACAAGATTCGTTTTTTCCTGTCATATTGATGTGGATGGTTTGCTGCTGCAGGCTTCATCTTCAAAATTGTTTTGCCCCTTCTTAAATTGTGTTATCCATTCATAAACTGCTGATTTCTCTGGCATTGTCCCCATAAACGTTTGTAAAGCATTAATGAGTTCACCATTATTCTATCCGTGCTTCACCAGAATTAGTCTTGTTACTATTTTTAGAGATAGGGTTACTATATTGCCCAGGCTGGACTCAAACCCCTGGCTCAATCGATTCTCCCACTTAAGCCTCCTGAGTCACCATATATTTGTTGTTTGTTCTTGCTTCAATTTTAGGTGAATTCATGTTTCTTTGATAGGGGTTATTTTCAAATTAATGTCTTATCCTTCTTAGTGTCTAAAACTAGATACTGTTCAGACATGTTACAACAAGTTAGTATGAGTTTATTCTGGTGCAGAAAAATTTTGAAATCTATGCATACTGTTTTTTATAATATGTCTTTTCCATGAAGTTTTTGAAGTCCCACAGTATATTCTGGATAGAAATCCTTTGTAAGACCCTCTTATCTTTTTATTTTATTTATTTATTTATTTATTTGGATGTGGAGTCTCACTCTTGTTGCCCAGGCTGGAGTGCAGTGGCGCCATTTCAGCTCACTGCAGCCTCCGGGGTTCAAGTGATTCTCCTGCCTCAGCCTCCTGAGTAGTTGGGATTACAGGCGCCCACTCCCATGCCTAGCTAATTTTTGTATTATTAGTAGAGACGGTTTTCATCATGTTGGGCAGGCTGGTCTTGAACTCCTGACCTCAGGTGATCCACCCATCTCGGCCTCCCAAAGTGCTGGGATTATAGGTGTGAGCCACCTTGCCCAGCCCCTCTTAGTTTTAATGTCTGCAGCATACATATGCTAATTATATTTCTTTTGTATTTCCAGAATTATTTGTGCGTTTTAAAATTTTTACTTTGATCAATCTTGCCAATTATTTATCATATTATAAATTTTATTAGTCCTTTCAAAAAACAAACTTTTGTTTTTGTTAATCATTTCTAATTAATGTTTATTTAACTGACTTGTAGTCATACATTTTTTCAGGTTTATTGAGGCATAAAGATTGAGATATATCAAATCCTCACATTGTATAAATATTTCCAATTTTACTTTGTATTTTTGTCTATAAAATTGACAAATAAAATTGCATATATTTTATGTACATAATGTGATGATTTGATATACATATATATTGTGAAATGATTACCACAATCAAGTTAACTAACACATTCATCACTTCACATAGTTACCTTTTTGGTGTTATGAGAACTCTTAAGATCTACTCTGTTAGCAAGTTTCAATTATACAATATAATAATATCAACTACAGTACCCATGCTGTAAATTGATCCTCAGAGCTTATTTAGCCTATAATTGAAAGTTTGTACCTTTGACCAATATCTCCCCATTTTCCCCACCCCAGAAACTCCTGGTAACCACCATTCTACTCTGTTTCTATGAGTTTAACTTAAAAAAAATTCCACATGTGAGTGATATCATACATTATTTGTCTTTCTTTGCCTGGTGTATTTCACTTAGCATAATGCCCTTCAGATTCTTCCATGTTGCAAATGGCAGGGCTTTCTTCCTTTTTTATGACTGAATCATATTTCATTGTATGTATATATGTCACATTTTCTTTATCCATTCATCCATTGATGGACACTTAGGTTGTTTCTATATCTTGGCTATTGTGAATAATGTTGCAGTGAACATGGGAGTGTAGATATCGTTCTGAGATACTGATTTTGTTTCCTTCAGATATATGCTCAGAAATGAGATTGCTAGATCATACAGTAGTTTTAGTTTTACTTTTCTGAGAAACTTCTGTACTATTTTTCCTGATGGCTGTACCAGTTTACATTCTCCCCAACAGTGTACAAAGCTTCCTGTTTCTCCACCTCCTTGCCAACATTTGTTAGCTCTTGTCTTTTTGATAATAGTCGTCCTAACAGGTATGAGGTGACACCTCATTTCAGTTTTGATTTGCATTTCCCTGATGATTAGTGATGTTGAGTACTTTTCATATACCTATTGGCCATTTGTAATATCTTTTGAAAAAAATACATTTTTTTTTTTTTTTTTTTTTTTAGATGGAATCTCCCTATGTCACTCAGGCTGGAGTGCAGTGGCGCAATCTCTGCTCACTGCAACCTCGACCTCCTGGGTTCAAGTGATTCTCCTGCCTCAGCCTCCTGAGTAGCTGGGACTACAGGTACATGCCACCACGCTGGGCTAATTTTTGTATTTTTAGTAGATACAGGTTTTCACCATGTTGGTAAGGCTGGTCTCAAACTCCTGGCCTCATGATCTGTCCACCTCAGCCTTCCAAAGTGCTGGGACTACAGGCATGAGCCACTGCCCTTGGCCTGGAAAAATACTCTTATCTTTACTAGCTATTTTCTTGTACTATACTTTCCTTTATTTACCTAGCAACCAAAGTAGTTAGTTAGCTATATAACTTACAGCATTTCTTAGTTTTCTAATGTAAGGATCACACTTTCCTTTAGCTGCTGCTTTAGCAGTTATTGTTGTCAGGGATTTTAATTCTATCTTGACTTTTTAAATTTCATGAATTAGGCATTTTTCCTTTGCTTTCAGTTATGCAGTAACACTATATGTTATGTCTGAGGATGTATTTTTTTTTCCATTTGTTCTTTCTCCTCTTCCTCATTTCTCCTCCTCTTGACTCATGTTTGGAATTTCTAAATTTGAATTGTTTTATCAATTTAAGAAAATTCTAAGCCCTTTTACTCTTCAAATATTTTTGCCCTCTCATTTTCTCTATGAGCTTCTTCTGTAACTCTAATAAAATGTATATTAGATTAAATTAGTTTCCTTTGTCTCTTGCCCTTTCTTTTAATATAATTTTTTCTTTATGCTTCTTTCTGGATATTTTCTTGTGTTCTCTCTTCCACTTTACCGATTGTCTCTTTAGTTGTGTATAATCTGCTTTTTAACCTCTTCTTGAATTTCTAATTTTGATTTTTATGTTCTCATTTCTAGAAAGTGTTTGGTTTCTTTATGTCTACCTAATAAATTTTAATAGTTTCTAATATCTTTGTTACAATTTTAGTGCCTTCTTTCTTTCAATATTTCTTCAACGCTGTTTATGTTTTATAACTGATATTTTGAATGTAAGTAGACTTATTGGTCTGATTCTATAGTTTGTAGTTTTGACCATCTCTCGCTCATGGTGGTTTACTTCCTCAAGTGTTTATTTTTGATGGTGAATTCATTTTTTTTTTTTTTTTTGCAGAAACATCTGTGAGATGTTTTTGAGGCTTGTGTTTGAAATGAATTTTTTTCCAAGAGGATTTGTGTTCGCAGAAGCAGGTTTCTGGGGGAATTCCTGACCCCATATTATTTTAAATTTCCTTACCCTCCCTTACCCCTCCTCTTCCACCTTCTTTTTCTTGCCACAAAGATTTTATAAATTATCACCCCCAAACAGTGTTTGCAGTACTATAAACCTTAGGAATTCTCAGAAAGACTCTCTCTCTCCTTTTTTAATACACCACCTAAACCCTTAATCCAAGCAGGCATTTATTTCCATAAGCTCCCTCTGTAGGATGGTGTTTTTTTTTTTTTTTTTTTTTTTTTTTGAACAATGAGGTGTGAACTCTGAGTTCTATGACTTCATGAATAGTCTCTGATCTGGTGTCCTACTCTGCTTAGATTTCAGGGTTTACCTCATATCTCTCGGAAGAAAGGGCTTTTAAAATTTAGATTCGAAGTCACCAGAAATTGGCAAATGATGCTATTGCAAATGCTATTCTGGTGCTTCCTAGCCTCTCTGGAATTATATTTTTAGCCTCCAGAGAATTCCCTACATTTGTGTCAGCTCAACATATGTATGTGTGTGTGTGTATTTGTGTGTGTGCACACAGTTGCATGTACGTGCAACACTTTTAGGCATTTTATATCAGAAAGGGGTTCTCTAAATAGCTAGTCTACTTCTGACTCAAAACAGAAGTCTTTACTCAGATGGTTTTAATGTTGTTTGGGATTGTTTAACCCAAAGTTTTATCGGATCATGCCTTACTCAAAAGCCTCCAGTAAATTTCCATCACACTTAGCATGATATCCAAAGTCCTCCTCATGGCCTGCAAAGTCTGGCAAAATCTGACTTCTACTACCTCTCCAGCCTCATCTTCTCTTACTTTCCTTCTCACTGATTTAAATATTCTGGCTTCCTTGCTGTTCCCTGACTATGGCCACACACTCCTGCTGATGCCTCTGGCACTTTGTGGTTCTCTCCTGTCTGCCTGGAACTGTCTCTAAATATTCATATGCCTTACACTGCCCTTCCATTTTGGTCTCTTACTTGAGTGTCACCTTTTCTGAGATATCTTTTATTCTTTGTAAAATTGCATCCCTCATCATTCTCTCTTCTCTTTTTCTTCATAGTGGATAACATACTATATGTCTATTTGTTTATTTATGTATTTAATCATACCATTAAAGCTTGTCTGCCTTGTTCACTACTGCATTCCTATTGCTGAACATACAATAAGTGCTCAAATATTTGTTGAATGGATCATCATCATTTTAATGCAAAAACGAGTTATTCCCTTTTATTAAGGGAGCTATTTTCTGGGGCATGTGGCTTTGAAACTAATGCTGAAAGAATATCCTGTAACACATGGAATCATTTATTTTTATTAACAAGTCAATTCAGTTTTTTGCAAAATGCGCAATTCCCAAGCAGCTGCTTAAAAATGAGGCAACTCATTTCCAAGATGTTTCCTGCAAGTACAGTTGATGGTGCTAAATATTTATTAAGTGCCAGTGTGCTAAATTAGGTGCTAGTGGACAGTGACCACATTTTAGTCCAGACCAGTGGGTCCAGAGAGCACAAGGAGGGAAGATGTGGAGTTGGCCTGGTCCCCTTCCTCAGAGCCCTCAGGATTCACTTCCCAGATGAGGGGAGGTGATTTTAGAGAAGGTGGGATTATTATGTGTTAAGTGTTACAATGGCCCCAAGTGTTCAGGTAATTTAGATAAGAAAGTAGAAGGGGACGTTCTTTTGGGTGACTTGGTTGTTCCTGAAATAACTAGGTGCCTCTAAGTTTTAACTGAACTGACTCAATAAAGAGTTGTTAAAATTTGTTTTTGGGTCTGTGCTTTAACAATTGCTCTCTCACTTCCTTTAATTCCTCTGAGTCCTAATTCAGCTTGGGCCATAGTTGCCTGTTCATGGCCAACTGTAGGTCATTCTCCGAGGTTCTAGTGATGTTTTCTATCGTCTTGATATTATTGCATCAATTCCCTAAATCCCCAATTACCTGCTGAACTTAGTCCTCAATTTCTCAACCATTTCCTTGAAAACACACTGAGCCTTCATAAATATGGTATTTTAGCATTGTGTTTTAACTAAAACTGGTATTTTAGTATCATCCTGTTGCTTCTTTGTGGTAAGTCCAGTTCTACCATCTGTCGTCTTTGTCAGCCGTTGTGGGTCAGAATTGTCCACACAGGCTAAAATGAATGGCAGGAGGAAGCCATTCATGTGAGGTAACAACTCACAATGTAGAAGCACATGCAGCTCAGTGGGACTCAGTGGGGCACTTCTTGGCTGAGAAGGCTGTGTGGTCTAGGGAACTTACAGGCTGAGGCTGGGTGTGCTGTGTCTAGTACCGCATTGAAGTTAAAAGTATATAGAAGCTATATACAGCAGTGGACTGTGTTATCTATCTATTTAGGAAAATGTTTGAGACAGTATTATACAAAATTCTTACTATACAGGGAGACTTTAATCACAGTAGGCACTTACTAGATGGAATTCTAGAACACAACTGACTAGCTGTGGTCACACACAAATGAGCACTATGGGCTTTTTACATTGTGTGTATGGTAAGACTACGGGCATAACTTGTCCTTTAAAGGTGTCTGCCTACAAAGGATGTTTATATACCATGTATACATGTATAAACATATGTTATAGATATGTGTAAATTTTGTAAAAATCCAATTTAATTTAGTAACAATTTACTGAGCACCCACTATGTCCAGACACTTTTCTTAAATGCAAAGATGGATCAGAAATAGATCCTGCCCTCAAGGAGTTTAGTGCAGTCAAATGAAATACAGACTTATTCCCTCACTCCTTCCTGGCAAGGGTGGGTACAGTTTCCAAGACCCAAGAGGCGTTAAAACATTCATTTATGGCTTTAGCAATCACATTGCTTTCTAAAGTTGTCATCTGGCTTGGGTTGGGTGGTAAGATACGGTTTTTCTTTTTCCTACTTTTTTTTTTTCAGTAAGCTTTCAATTAAACCAACCAACCAAATAAACAAACAAAAAAACCAAAAAAACCCTAAACATTGCAACTAATTTCAATAAATTATTGTTTAAGCTTTCTTCTATTTTGGTATATAACATGGAAACTATTTTTACTATGTGAAGAGAAAGACTGCTTAGTATTAAGTGTTTAAACTAGACTCAACCCAGCTTGGTTTTATTTATGAAATATCATAAATAGTTAATAGAAACTGGGGAGAGGGAGAACCAAAAATGCAGGTGAAACAACGAGTAATATGTCAATGAACTGATGACGCCTCTCGTGTCCTAAAGATAGTTTTCAAAGGTGGAATATAAACTGAGAAACACATTTAGCGTAAATGAATCTCTCTAATCTCTTTCTTTGTATAATAACCTTTCATTCACTCAATAAACAATGAGGGCTGACTATGTGCCAGGCATTTTGCTAGGCACAGAGGAAATGGGAATCAGTTAGCTATAGTCCCTGTCTTCAAGGAATACATAATTAAACTGGGGGAGCTAAGTGTGTAAACACATGTGTATGGGAGGTGAAAGAGAGACTTCTAAAACCTAAATATGCCCATATACAAAGCTAATACTGATGACTGGGCAGAGCTTTTTATCTCCATATCATGGACACTAAGATTTTTTTTTAACCTTGCTCGTGGCATTTCATATTAGTCACCTACTCGATTTGGCAAAGCAGAGCACATGTCATAGACTTGAATTCTGGTCAGAGTCCTGCCAACTTCTAGCTGAGTGGCCTTTGGCTAGTCATACCATCTCTCTGAGAATATTGCCTCATCTGACAAAAATGGAGTAGGTTTACTGCAGGAGGATGTTGATATGAGAAAGTAGTTTACAAAATGAGAAGTGCTGTAGGGTATGGCTGCATTCTTACAGCTGGTGTTTCATCTGGATGATCTCTAAATTTTCCAGTTTCCCATCTTGCACTTCCAATAGACCAAGGAGTTCATGGATTAATAGTTGGCTTCCAAGTTTAGGATTCTAGCTGAGATCATTTGTAAGGTTTTGGGTATATATGCACATGCATATCTTTCTAGCTCCTCAGGTTTCATCAGATTCTCAAAGGGGTCCATGGCTGTAAAAGAACCCAAGACTGCTAATCTAGACAGTCTTGGTGTTTTTTGTGGGGTGCAGAGAGTGCCTTGTTTATCTTTGTATCCCAATACTTATATCATAACGCCCTGCATAAAGTAAGGGCTCCTAAATTTGTTACATTAATAAATATCAAAATGGATAAGTGCTATGATGACAAATATTAACATTCAAAACAAGTCTGGCCTCATCCCAGGGATGAAACATTGAATTCTGTTGAAGCCTGTCATTGACTGTCAATAGGGAGAGGTGCCAAATTTAGAAGTCCAGGCTACTGCACAGTTTTAAGCAATTGTTTTTAAAATTTCATACTTCTTTCCTTATGTTTTCAATCAACTTGGGGAAGCTCCTTTTCTCCTCTTCCTTGAATTTGCAGATGGTTTTGTTTGTTTGATTGTGTTAAGGCTGAAGGTCACTCAGTCATACAGGCCTCCTACAGACTCTTTTCTGAGCACATGGGAGGGATCTGGTGAACACATGCATCCCACAGGGGAGGGCTTGCCTGAAAAGCTGAGGAACTTTGGAGGAGTAGACACAAACTTTTCAGTCATTTGCTTATGTCTACTCTGACTAAATGTTTCTTACACAAATGCAAATATTCTAGTACTAAAACTTTCCTGCACAAGTACTTGAGATTGTAAACTCTAGATATGTGCCTCAAACATAAAATTTATTGCAATAGGTTAGGAGATTGGCCTGTCAAATTGCATCACAACTGGAAGTAAAGTGCAAGGTTGTCCATTGCATCATGATTGCAATATTGAAAAGCTGAAAAACAATCTAAGTGTCCATCACAAGGAGACTTGCTAAAATAATTATCATATAACTTAACAATGGAATGTTAGTACCCATTCAACAGAATGAGGTAGTGTAATGTTCAGTATATCATTGTACAACAAACAATGATTTTTTTATTATACTTTATGTTCTAGGATACATGTGCACAACGTGCAGGTTTGTTACATATGTATACATGTGCCATGTTGGTGTGCTGCACCCATTAACTCGTCATTTACATTAGGTATATCTCCTAATGCTGTCCCTCCCCCCAACCCCTACCCCACAACAGGCCCAAATGTGTGATGTTCCCCTTCCTGTGTCCAAGTATTCTCATTGTTCAGTTCCCACCTACGAGTGAGAACATGTGGTGTTTGGTTTCCTGTTCTTATGATAGTTTGCTGAGAATGATGGTTTCCAGCTGCATCCATGTCCCTACAAAGGACATAAACTCATCCTTTTTATGGCTGCATAGTATTCCATGGTGTATATGTGTCACATTTTCTTAATCCAGTCTGTCATTGAGAGACATTTGGGTTGGTTCCAAGTCTTTGCTATTGTGAATAGTGCCGCAATAAACATAAGTGTGCATGTGTCTTTATAGCAGCATGATTTATAATCCTTTGGGTATATACCCAGTAATGGGATGGCTGGGTCAAATGGTATTTCTAGTTCTAGATCCTGGAGGAATGGCCACACTGTCTTCCACAATGGTTGAACTAGTTTACAATCCCACCAACAGTGTAAAAGTGTTCCTATTTCTCCACATCCTCTCCAGCACCTGTTGTGTTCCTGACTTTTTAATGATCGCTATTCTAACTGGTGTGAGATGGTATCTCATTGTGGTTTTGATTTGCATTTCTCTGATGGCTAGTGATGATGAGCATTTTTTCATGTGTCTGTTGGCTGCATAAATGTCTTCTTTTGAGAAGTGTCTGTTCATATCTTTGCCCACTTTTTGATGGGGTTGTTTTTTTTTTTTTTCTTGTAAATTTGTTTCAGTTCTTTGTAGGTTCTGGATATTAGCCCTTTGTCAGATGAGTAGATTGCAAAAATTTTCTCCCATTCTGTAGGTTGCCTATTCACTCTGATGGTAGTTTCTTTTGCTGTGCAGAAGCTCTTTGGTTTAATTAGATCCCATTTGTCAATTTTGGCTTTTGTTGCCATTGCTTTTGGTGTTTTAGACATGAAGTCCTTGCCCATGCCTATGTCCTGAATGGTATTGCCCAGGTTTTCTTCTAGGGTTTTTATGGTTTAGGTCTAACATTTAAGTCTCTAATCCATCTTGAATTAATTTTTGTATAAGGTGTAAGGAAGGGATCCAGTTTCAGCTTTCTACTTATGGCTAGCCAGTTTTCCCAGCACCATTTATTAAATAGGGAATTGTTTTCCCATTTCTTGTTTTTGCCAGGTTTGTCAAAGATCAGATGGTTGCAGATGTGTGGTATTTTTTCTGGGGGCTCTGTTCTGTTCCATTGGTCTATATCTCTGTTTTGGTACCAGTACCATGCTGTTTTGGTTACTGTAGCCTTGTAGTATAGTTTGAAGTCAGGTAGCGTGATGCCTCCAGCTTTGTTCTTTTAGCTTAGGATTGTCTTGGTGGGCTTTTTTTTGGTTCCATATGAACTTTAAAGTTTGATTCCATATGAACTTTTTTTTGCAATTCTGTGAAGAAAGTCATTGGTGCTTAATGGGAATGGCATTGAATCTATAAATTACCTTGGGCAGTATGGCCATTTTCACAATATTGATTCTTCCTATCCATGAGCATGGTATGTTCTTCCATTTGTTTGTGTCCTCTTTTATTTCATTGAGCAGTGGTTTGTAGTTATCCTTGAAGAGGTCCTTCACATCCCTAAAATTCAACAGCCCTTCATGCTAAAAACTCTCAATAAATTCGGTATTTATGCAACGTATCTCAAAATAATAAGAGCTATTTATGACAAACCCACAGCCAATATCATACTGAATATGCAAAAACTGGAAGTATTCCCCTTGAAAACTGGGACAAGACAGGGATGCCCTCTCTCACCATTCCTATTCAACATAGTGTTGGAAGTTCTGGCCAGAGCAATCAGGCAAGAGAAAGAAATAAAGGGTATTCAATTAGGAAAAGAGGAAGTCAAATTGTCCCTGTTTGCAGATGACATGATTGTATATTTAGAAAACACCATCATCTCAGGCCAAAATCTCCTCAAGCTGATAAGCAACTTCAGCAAAGTCTCAGGAGACAAAATCAATGTGCAAAAGTCACAAGCATTCTTATACAAACAGTCAACCAAATCATGAATGAACTCCCATTCACAATTGCTTCAAAGAGAACAATGATATTTTTGAAGTGAAAAGTTTATTGCTTTTAAAACACCTTTTAATTTAAAATATTTGTAGACTCACTAGATGTCAAAAAAAAAAATACAGTAATCCTATGTACCTTTTACCAAGCCTTCTTCTACTGTACATTTAAAATACATCTTAAAGAAAAATGTAGTAGGTTCCAGAATGGAAAATATGGTAGGATCCTATTTACGTAAAAATAAAAGTATACCAAACTGTTAACACTGGATATCTCTGTGGGATGGAAAATAACATGCAGCAGGAAAAGGAGGAAAATGAGGATTTTTTTTTTTTTTTTTTTTTTTTTTTTGAGACAGAGTCTCTCTCTGTCACCCAGGCTGGAGTGTGGTGGCGCAATCTTGGCTCACTGTAACCTCCACTGCCCAGGTTCAGGAGATTCTGCTGCCTCAGTCTCCTGAGTAGCTGGGACTACAGGCATGCACCACCACACCTGGCTAATTTTTTGTATTTTTAGTGGAGACGGGGTGTCACCATGTTGGTTAGGCTAGTCTCGAACTCCTGACCTCGTGATCCACCCATCTCGGCCTCCCAAAGTGCTGGGATTACAGGTGTGAGCCATTGCGCCTGGCCTTAATTTTTTTAATTTATAAATATCTATACTATTTAATGTTGCTGTCATTATCTACATATTTATGTAGATGTCTATATATATATGCAGATACAAATACATACTTCAAAAAGGAAGTATTACTTTTATTTAGAAAAATAACTCAAATAGCAAATTTAGCAGAATAATTTATATGATGGCAAATCCAGGCTCTAAAAAATCAGTTATTCTCAGCTTGACAGATTTTTTTTAAAAAAGGAAGCTATGATACAGGATTATATTATGAACATTTGATGCCTATTGTCCTAGAACTCAACACTGCAGTGCTTAGACAATATGTCCTGTAAGAGGATACTGTTTGTGAAGTACAAAATATATTTTCTGTGATTCCACGGATTGTTGGACCCTGTAGCCAAGACTAGAACATGTACTTGGAATCCAAAGTATAAGGTAATTCTAAAAGGCCTTGGTTTCTGTATTATAAATATAACTGTACTTGCAGAATTATGCTTTGACCATTTCTCACTAAGCCAGCAATGAATGAGCAGGAACCACTGAGAGCTAGAACTCAAATCTAGCCTTGGTATGCAATCTTGACTATTTTAAGCTCTCTGATTCCCCATGTGCCTTTTATCAACCTTTCTCCATTCTGCAACTATTTTAATTATCTGGTACATGATCAAAAATGCATTCCCAGCTGTATTGTACCAGTCAGTAGTGGGTGACGAGGCATTTCTCTTTAAGCTTCAGCATACGTATTTGTACTCTTCATCCTATCTATTTGGAGTAGTCCCAAATTCCACAGGCTACTCCACAGTGGAGAGGTGGAGCAAGAAGGGGAAAATGAAGGAGATGACTGCTGCTGAACGTCCAGGGTGTGTAACATAATACCCAATTGGTCACTGCTAATGTATTTAAACATTTGTTTATTGAGTAATTTATCTCTGGCACATTAAGAAATTGTTAATGGTGTTAGAGAGGAGTAATTGCTGTCTCTGTGATTAAGTTGGAAGGAACACAGACGCATAGTTAACAAGACACAGTATTTATATGATATTTGTAAGCTATATAAATAGATTTTTCCTTGAATGGTAACCAAAGGCGCATGAATCACTCATGGTGTTTATGTGACTGAATGAATGCTGATTCCTTAAGCAGAATTAGCAAAGAAGTTGATTCATGTGAAGAATACTGCCATTTCTACTTCCTGTTTAATAGAATAGCCTGAATTAAAGAGAACTGAAAAATATCCTCTGCTAGTTGCATTAGTAATATTCCCATTTCCTGAAAGACACACAGACATGCATATACACATACACTCATGTTTATTTATTAATTCATGCATGCACGCGTCCATCCATTTTCTCACTCAATTTTAATTGCAAGCCAGTTATGTGCCAGATTCTATGTGCCAGGCTGAGGAGATGATGGTGAGCAAAAATAGATCCAGTTTCTGTTCTTACAGGGTATAAAAAATCTAGGGTAAATAATGCCATTAATTAAAAACTACCCAAATGATTATATATTAATAATTACCCATTGAGTTAAGTGCTCTAAAGGAAAGGAATAAATTCTATGAGAGTTATGTAAGACAAGATACCTGATCTAATGTGGGAGGGTCAGGGTAGGCTTCCCTGCACATGTGGTGCTTGCATTGAGATCTGAAGGATGACTGGTAGTGCTGGGTAGGAGAGGGTTTGTGCTTGATGAGTGTGTGTGGTTTGTGAGTGTGTGTGTATGTGTGTGTGGTGTGAGTTGTCCAACACTCAGAACTATATGTATGAAGGCTCCAGGGTGGGAGGGAAGATGAATATGTCAAGGATTAAAAAAAATAACAGGTAGCTGAACTGCAGAGAGACAGGGTCAAGTGATTAAGAATGAAACTAGAAAAAACAGGACCCAACACATGCAGGACATTGGAAGCCAGGGCAAGAAATACATGCAAGAAATACAACTTTGAAGAAACATGATCAAATATACTCCCTTCTCTCATCTCTAACATACATTATACACAAAATGAACAAAAAGGAAACACATGTCCAAAAGACATTGGGGAACTGTGTTATATTTTAAATAGGAGTATAATAAAATCGTCCCATATTCTTATTCAGGGTCCTGCATACAACCATGCCAGAAAAACTCCCAAAGAGATTTAATAAAATGAAACACATTTATTTGCATCATTGTACACTTTGTCCCTTCACTGAGCCCTTTATGAAACTGAGACAATTAAATGTACATGACCACCTTGCAGACATCAGGAAGGTACAAAATTCCTAGCTGGTTCCGTAAGGCTGTACTACTTCAGTGCCTGGTTTAGGCTTTCATTGTGTGTATACAGCTACTAGAACCTCACAAGTTGGAGACAAATGGGAACAATCAATAGAAGCTGGACACATTGCACATAGAGTTATAACAATGGTAATTAATGTGGGCATTTCTGGGACCCCCAGAATAGTACCTTTGGTGTAAGAGAGCCTGCTTACCCTGTTATTTGACTCTCAAAGAATTTTGATGATTGCACTGTGTCTTATGTGTCTACCACTTTGCAGAAGCATTTGGCCTGAGAAGATACCACACCCTCTCAATTGTTTTCATAAGAATTGCCTACCATCTACAGATGCACCCACCCAAGCAAAGCCAGTGTGCTCTGCATAGGAAGCCTGAGATGACGAAGTCCACGTGCTGTTTATTTAGTCATCATAGCTTTATGACTTGAAAATGTTGACAGAGACATGCATCTAGCAGTCACCATGGAAGGGATTCAGTAGCCCACTGTGCCACAGAGGGCATGCCTTGGATGTAGAGAGTGAAGACTTTCCACAACTTGTGAATGAGCCCTCTGTGAGTTTAGCCAAAACATTCATGTCAGAGAAATGGAAATCTCAAATAAAACCCATCACAGGTCAAGCTCAGGAGGGCTGGCTAGCCAACAAATCCTGAGCAAGGGGGTTCAAGGGAAAAGGAAAACATATGCTTCATAAGCATGTATGAATTATGCAAATAATCTCCTCTTCTATAGCTTTTGAAATGAGGATAATGACATATCAATCGGTCTTTGAGGATGACAAAAGGAAATTTCTTTTGTAAGTTATAAAACAACAGTGTCTGACTTTAGCAAGTAATCTCAAGAGAGTCACTTTCAGAGTCCAGACTGGAAGAACACTTAACTTCAAAATAGTTCTTTACAAATACTAATCAGATGGTCCACAAAACTCTCTACCATATGAAAGTTATCTTAACCCAAGTAGGGAAGTCACAGATAGCTGTAAATATCTGTGTGCCTAGTTCTGTGTTAGAAGCAATGGTGAATGTGTGTGTGTGGGATGGGGTGGAGTCAGTGGATGTGTGTAGGTGTGTTGGTGGGTGGAGAAAGGGTGCATTCATTCAGGTGCAGGAAAAGGCTTTTTTTTTTTTCTTCCTGACCAGTTATGTTTTTGACTGAATGGACCAAACTGACTGTTGTGGTGTCATGGCAACCTAGCCATGGAAACCTTATAGAAATATCCGGAGCTGAAGGGAGGGAGTGTTGAAGAAAGCATCATAGAGAGATTGCTACCAACCGATTCCCATAGACACTATAAAAATAACTCCTTTTATCTTCCTATTTTCAGTGAGAGAATCTCACTATTTGGAAAATCATGCTTGGTATTCTGCAGCTTTTTCTGTACAGATAACTAATAAACAACTTGGAAAACACTCACTCATCTCAAATGGAACTGAATTGAATCAGATGTTCAGTCTGGAGGGCCGAGGAAATGAAACTTATCTTTATATCTAATGTAGTCCCCCAGCCTTCAAAACTAGTACATCAGCAAGTCCTATTAATTTTATGTCATAAATAGATCTCTAATCTACCTCTCTTTAACCCTACCACCAAGCTACAACTTTTATCACCCCTCCCAGTCCCCAAAGTCCCCTCTTTTGTGTTTTCATGGCACTCTATGCTTTTTTCAAAGCACCACCCTTTACATGTTCATTTATGTGATTACTTCATTCATTTGTTGTTTTATTAATTCATTCACTCATTCATTCAACAAATACTTATTGGGGGCCTACTCTGGGCCAAACACTGTTTCAGCGACAATAGAGGAAAAAAAAGACAAGGTCCCTACTCCCATGGAGCTGACATTTGAATGGGCACAGACAGGTATAAGCAAATAAGTAGCAAATAAGAACAATGCCTGCTATCTAATTGGGAAGACAGGCATTCAATCCATTATTCCCTCAGCACCCAGTATGAACTTCAGATACAAATCAGACTGGGTCAGTCTCTGCTGAAATCCTTTCTATGGCTTCCTACTGCACTTAGAATAATATGCAACCTCCAAACATAACCTAATCATGTTGAGCCACTGAAGGTAGTATCTTGGTTTTAAAATATCATTAAGTAAACAAAGAAGGTATTAAGCTATTAGGCCTACTTTACGAAAAGCAAATGAACTCTCAAAAGAATGGGTGTCCTCCTTAACACTTTCGTTTTCAACATCTGCAATGCGTGAGTTGCATTTTGTTTTTTACCATTTTTTTTCTATTTGTACTCAAATAGATAATTTTTAAAACGGTTGGTTTTCTTTTGATTATCATACCATCGCTCAGAAAACTGTTATTTGACAAGTTATGTGACCTCTCCAAGCTTTAGTTTTCTCCTATATGAAATGTGGATGGTCATATTTTATATCATACATTTGCTTTGGTGATTAAGTGAACCAAAGGGCATAATACCTGCCACAAAATAAATGTTTAATTAGATGTTTTTCCCTTTGAGCAAATGAATCAGTGCTCATCATTATTGCTGTAAATAAACAAACTTACTGACATAGGAATGGGAATGTCACTGAAATAAAAATAACGTAATTGTTTACTTCACAGCAGGGTGACGGTTGGGGCAAGAAGGCATCTGCAGCGTGGGTCACTGGTAACCTGTCACAGTGACTGAACTGACACCAAGCCTTACTCTGAAGCAGGTATTTTTATGCAGTTAACCTTCTCTGGGCTAGTGGTTATGCAACATGTTTGTTCCCTGAGCACACGTTGTTCTCAGGCAGCCGGCATGGTCACTAAAAATCCTACCTGTTTTAGAATCTTCCTATTCGTAAATACCAGGCAATGTCACTAAAAAGGCTTACAGGCTGGGAAGAGGAACTGAACAAATCGTGGAGCAAAGATGCATCTCTTCTGCAGGTGGTACTTCTCCAGGGAACGATGTCCTTATCCGTGAGACCTTGAACTGAAGGCAAGCTCATCTCCCATCATTCACTCTTCAATTGCCTCACTCCTACAAACCTGCTCTTTAACTGCTTTTATAACTTCATCAACTTTTTCTGATTGTAAAATAGAATATATAGCAAGAATAAAGAATAAAGATCACTACTCATTCTACCCTCTCCCTACCTCCAAATAACAACATAACTTTGGTTGACATTTGATTATAGCCTTCTAGGATTTTCCCCCTATTTCTCTATATAGACGTATTAAGTGGTTTAAGAGCATAGACTGTGGAATAAGACTGCCTGGCTTAAATCCCAGCTGTGTCACTTATTAGCTATGGAGCCTAAGGGAAATTACTTTTAGCTTCTCTGCCTCAGTTTCTTCGCCTATAAAATAGAAATATTCCTGGAGTAATGTGAAGATGGGTAATACATATAAAATGGTTAGAACAGTGCCCAGTAGGTGCTCAATAAATGCTATCTAGATGTATAATTATATGTAAAAGTTGAATAAGGAACACTTAACTATGTGACTTAGGAGAGAGAAGAATGTCTCTACTTCACAGCTGATTTCCCCGAATAAATAGTCGGTACACAAGAAACATTTGTTCAATGAATGAGAGCGTGAACCAATAAATGCATTGATAAAACATGGACGAGTGGATGAATGATGAGAATGGATCAATGGAGTGTAAATGCAGAGGAGCCCAGTGGAATATTTCTGGTTGAGGAGAATCTGTGGGTCTTGGTGATTTTTCTAGGAATATTTGTAAGACTTGCATTAGGCACTTGAGGCCTTCTTGGTGGGAAGAATAGAAACCCACAGAATGACTCTGGATTGCAGGGGGAGGAAAGGAACTGAACTGTTTGGCGGGTCTGTAACTGACAGTGGAGCTCCTGGTCTCCTTTGTTGTCAGGTCTCCTCCTGCTGCTCAAACACCATGCTTACCTTTCTGCGGGGAGCAGAAGGCTCCATTCCTGAGTCTGGCTCCTACTTCTCCACGTGCTTAGGAAGAAGCTCCTGATCAACAAATGCTAGAACTCTTCTCTAAGTCCCAGAACCTCATTACCTGCTGTTTTCTTGGGTTTATTTATAGACTTGAAGAAATAACAGAAGTCAGTCACTCACCATGAGGTTTCTGAAAAATCTCTTCAGAACTTCTCCAGGCAAAGTGCCCCATCTTACCTTCCAACTCAGACCGGGGAAACGTATCTAGCTGATAAGCAACTCTAAGCTCTTGGTGAAAGGCAGCACTCTGGAATGAACCAAATGTCAGTATTTTCCATCGTGGAGTTCTTAGAAGAGAGGAGTCTCAAGGGGGCTTGAAGAAGAGGTGTGAAAGGGTGTGTGTCCTGTAGACGCATGGTAGAACGGGCTGAGGGCCTGTCTGAGGCCTGGCACGACACAGGGTGGTTTCACACACGGCTCATGGTGAGGCCTGTTTTCCACCTTCGTCGAATGTCATTACATCACTCTTTTCCAGTTACAGGAAATCCAGTGAGTGCTGGCCACAGTATTTCCCTGAGATCCAAAGCAAACAAACCCGCCTCTCCTCAGTCCTGGAGGCTGACGACATGTGAGGGAAAAGCCAATTCACAGTATCTTTCTGTTGGGCCTGAGCAGCTGAGGGTGAACCCGCTGGGCAGGCAGACAGTGGGCAGCTTTCTAAGCACAGATGTGGCCAGAGAGCAGGGACGCACGTGCTCGTCTTTTTCTTTTTTCTTTTATAAGAGACATTATTTCAAGTCCATTTTTCTACTTGACAGACTATGAGGGCTGGAGTCCCAGCTCTGCTACTTACTAGCTGTTTGAGCTCAGGCAAGTCCCTTGAGCTTGCTAAGCCTCAGATTCTTCATTTGTAAAATGTGGCTCATAATAGGACCAATCTTCATGGGAAACAGGAGCATTAAATGACAGCTTCCATGTGAAGTGCTTAGCACAGTGCTTGATGCATATTACATACTCAATAAGTGTTTTCTATTCTTGTTATCACCAGTTAAGATGATCAGTCCATATTATTTAGGATTTTTAGTGCCAGTTCTCCCTCAAATGCAGCAGTACACAGTACTTTTTTCTTTTTTTTTAAGTAAAAGCTTTTTTAAGACAAAAAATCCACACTGTAATGGGCAGAAGCCATAAGCGAGTAGCTTGAACAACGTGTATAGAGTGAGTGCCATGTAACCACACCCATGTCAAGATGCGCAGCATCAGCAACTCACGGAAGCCCACTTATGCTCCATTCACATGCCCTATTTCCACCTTTCTGACCTTTGTCACGACAGATCAAGTCTTTAAATGAAATCAGTGTCCTAACCACCATCCAAATAAGGAGATAGAACATTTTCAGCAACCCAGATGAATTCCTATCTCACCCAAAGAAAACTGCTCTTTCCACTTCTATTACAATAAATTTTGGTCCTGAGTTTCTATAAATGGAATGATGCAGATGATATAGTATGCAGGCTTTGGTGTCTGGCTTCTTTTATTACACTTACTCAACCATATGCTTGTGAGATTCATCCATGTTGTCGTGTGGAGCAGACATTTCTTCTTGTTGCTGTATATAATATTGCATTGTATAAATATTCCATATTTGTCTGTTTTATTGTTGATGAATATTTGTGTTGTTCCCAGCCTTTTGTTATTACAAATGATGCTGCTATGAACATTCTTGCACATATTTTTGGTGCATATATACACCTTCCTGTTATTTATATATTTAAGAGTGAAAGTGACTATATCATAATGTCCATATTCATTTAGTTTTAGTAGGTAATGCCAGAGTTTCAACATTGTACCAATTTACATCACAGCAGTATGTGAGAGCTCCAGTCACTGTACATTCTCATCAACACTTGTGATTACAAGTTCCTTTTAAAAAATTTAGCTATTCTGGTGTGGTGGGTGCATTGCATTATCTCACTGTAGTTTTCATTTGCATTTCCTTGATGAGTAAGATGTTTAGCTCTTATATTGACCAGTTTCATATCCTTTTTTGTGAAATAGCTTCTCAAATATTTTTGCCCATTTTTTCTATTGGATTATCTGACTGATTTAGGTGAATTTAAAATGTAAATATGTTCTGGATACACAAAATATGTAGATATTTGTAGGCAAATATTTTTTCCCACACTATAGGTTGTCTTTTCATTCTCTTGATAATATTTTTTGATAAGCAGAAGTTTTAAATTTTAGTATAGTTCAATTCATCAATCTTTTTCTTCTGTTTGGTACTTTTAATGTCTTATTTAAGGAAGTATTGCTTATCCTGATGTGATGAAAGTATTTTCCTATGTTATCTTTTGAAAAATTATTGTTTTTCTCTTCATATCTGAAGTTGATTTTTATAAATTGTGTGAGGTGGGTTCAGTACTCTTTTTCCCTTCTTTCCTTCTCATATGCTAATTCAATAGACTCAGCACTGTTTGTTACAAAGGCCTACTTTCCCTATTGCAGAGTAATAACACTATTGTCAGAAATTTGGTGACCATATATGTGGGGGTCTTCTTGGGATTTTAATTAGAAAAAACTGTGCTTTTTACCCCCTTAAAATATTTAACTTATGAGCCAGGCAAAGTAATCCCAGCACTTTGGGAGGCTGAGGTGGGTAGATCACTTGAGGTCAGGAGTTTGAGAACAGCCTGAACAACATGGTGAAATCCCTTTTCTTCTAAAAATACAAAAATTAGCCAGGTGTGGTGGTGCATGCCTGTAATCTCAGCTACTTGGGAGACTGAGGCAAAAGAACTGCTTGAACCTAGGAGACAGAGTTTTCAGTGAACCGAGATCACACACTGCACTTCAGCCTGGGCGACACAGCAAAGCTTCGTCTCAAAAAAAAAAAAAAAAAAAGAAGAAGTTTAACTTATGATTTTGTGATGTTGGATACACAGATCCATGTCCCAAAAGCAACAACTTCTTCTGTTCACAAAAAAATTCAGGTTTGAGATGAACTCCCAAAGTTCTTACACTGAAATAATTTTTTTTTCTTTTTCTTTTTACCACACTGTGGTGGACACTAATTTCAAAGGATAGAAGTACTAAGAAAGCAATTACAAGTTTGTATGTGCACCAGCAGGAATCAGCCCATAGTGCAGTGATTTCATACAATTTATGATTGGTAAATATTTTTGAAAACACATTATTTTCTACTCAAATGTAATTGGATACTACATTCAATATAATAAGCAATATCAACTGAGATTCTAACACTTAAGAGATAGTACATATACGACATGATCCTCCTGTAATCATGGCAGACGCTGCTAATTATGACATTCTCCACCATATATATGGTAAATATATGACATATGGGCCCCCATGCCTGCCTGTGATCATGGCAGACACTGCTAATTAATCATGACATTCTCTACTGTATAGCCCAGTAGTGGCCTCAGAATCCTTCTCAATGTAGAGCCCTAGGCATTCACTATCACCAGTTGATTAGATTTGTCACATAAAATGAAACCTACTTGCCATCATTAACTTAGAATTTCTGGCTGCATTCACCTCTACTATATCCTTAAAGCTACTAGAATCCTGCTCCTTCCAACATAATCATCCTAAGTTTTTCTCTGAATTGTCTGTATTATGTGAGTTGTGATTGAATCATTTAAAGTGGTATGAAAGGAGACAACTGGCTGGCTGGCTAGCTGCCTCCAGCAGTCCTGCTTGGGTAGGCAATTCCTTGGTGGGGTGAGCTCAGGACAGGACCTAAGCCTCACCTTTGCAGCTTATAAAGCTTCATTCAATGAGCTGTCCCTGAGTTTATCAGGCTACCAGGAGCAAACTTATAAAGAAATTAACAGGAGGCAGATTTATAAATCAGAATGCTGACTGACTGATTGGTAGTGGGGTCACAAAACTCTCCAGTGGGTAGAATATTGGTTTCTACTACTCAGGAGAGCCACTCTCTTATATAGAGCTACCTGAAAAACTGAATTAGTAATTGGAGGTTTAGTGGTTCAGAGCACAGACTCTGCACTAGGACCTCAGAGTCTAGGTCATGGTGATTTTAGGCAGGTTGCTTTTAGCTTCTAAATCTCAGTTTTCTCATCTTTACATTGGGAGAGGGGGTGATAGTAATTACTTCTGAGGATTCAGTGCACAAATGCATATATATCATTTAATAGCTTAGGATCAGGCACGTAGTAAGCAGTTAATAAATGTTACACAGCACAAAGGGAATGGGATAGTTTTAAGGACTGTTTATCCAGACTATGGAAAATATTTGAACTCCTTTACTCCTTCTTTTTCTTTCTTTCTTTCTTTCTTTCTTTCTTTCTTTCTTTCTTTCTTT
>NC_045437.1:147084864-147184538 GCF_002776525.5 Piliocolobus tephrosceles | reverse complement strand
TTTCTTTCTTTCTTTCTTTCTTTCTTTCTTTCTTTCTTTCTTTCTTTTTTTTTTTTTTTTGAGACGGAGTCTTGTTCTGTTGCCCAGGCTGGAGTGCAGTGACTCCGCTCACTGCAACCTCCGCCTCCCAAATTCAAGTGATTCTCCTGCCTCTGCCTCCTCAGTAGCAGGAACTACAGGCGCGTGCCACCATGCCTGGCTAATTTTTTGTATTTTTTAGTACAGATGGGGTTTCATCGTGTTAGCCAGGATGGTCTCGATCTCCTGACCTCGTGATCAATCCACCTTGGCATCCCAAAGTGCTAAGATTACAGGCGTGAGCCACTGCACCAGGCCTGCTCCTTCTTAGAAGCAAAAATAAGTGAGTTCATGTGATAAAGTATCTGTCATACTTTCTTTCTGTTGGGTAGTTTTGGATGAATAAAAATTATTAAACACAAAATCCCCATTCACTAGATTTCATGCTAATTTCCGTCTCCTTCCAAAACCAGTCACCATTAGATTAGATAAAATAAAAGGACTAGGTTTCACCATTTATATTGGTCATGTTCTAATCCTGAGCATAAAAGCTGGCCACCTTGCTTGGACAACAGGCAGAGAGATAATTTGGTCTTTTGATTGGCCTCAGGAGATCTCCTATTTCCTTGATAAAGACTTGTGAGAGGCAAGGAAGAAGAAGATCGATGTGCAGGTGAGTGTATTTTTATTGTAATTTTACTGGAGGTGGGGTGAGGAGGAAGATGAGTATGTTTCCTGAATGACTACTGTATGGCACAAGTACTTCCCTTGTGCTACTTCACTTAATCTTCATAACAGCCCTATAACACTGATGTCTTTATGCTTTCCGGGCAATGTCCAGAAGGTGAATAATTGCCCTAAGGTCCCACAGCCAGAAGTGGCGGATTTGAACATTTGATGAACTTGAACCCAGAGCCATCTGATATCGGAGTTCATGTTCTCTGAACTCATGATACCTTACTGGCTACTTTTACCTGAATTTTCAGAGGTTGACATTCCTTCTCACCTCATATGGAAGATTATAGTTTGCAGACTCTATTAGTGTGATTACAAAATCTTTGTCCATTTATATAAGTATGAGAAGATAGACATTAGTGAGGAGATCTATCAGAATAATACCCAGTGGGAGGGAGAAATTGTTTAAACCAGTGGTTCATAGTCTTGAGTGTGCATCAGATTCAAATAGAGGGCTGCCTAAAACACAGATGGCTGGGCCCCACCTTGAGTGATTCAGTGGGTCTGGGGTGGGGCCTGAGAATATGCATTTCTGACAAACTCACAGGAGAATTTTGACAAATTCATATATGTGAATATATTCACAAATATATATGTAATTAACTTACACAATCACAAGGTCCCACATTAGGCTGTCTACATGCTGAGGAGGAAGGAGAGCTAGTCTGAGTCCCAAAACTGAAGAACTTGGGGTCCGATGTTCGAGGGCAGGAAGCATCCAGCATGGGAGAAAGATGTAGGCTGGGAGTCTAAGCCAGTCTCTCTGTTTCCATGTTTTTCTGCCTGCTTTATATTCACCAGCAGCTGATTAGATGGTGCCTACCAGAATAAGGGTGGGTCTGCCTTCCCCAGCCCACTGACTCAAATGTGAATCTCCTTTGGCAATACCCTCACAGACACACCCAGGAACAATACTTGCATCCTTCAATCCAATCAAAGTGACACTCAGCATTAACCATCACAATGCTGATGCTGCTGGTCCAGGGACCACACTTTGAGAAACACTGGGTGATTTAAACAGAGGAGAGAGAAACAGGAGGGAGTAAGAGTGGAAAAGACAGTGGGCTAGAGGGTTAAATATCCACTAAAAGCTGTATTCTCCTATGGCCACATATCCTATGTTTTATAGGATTTATGCTCTTGTCTGTCACTTCCAGCATCACTCCAGTGTACCCATTGATTCTGGGAGCGGTAGAGATGTGGTTGGACAGGGTAAGGACAATGAGGGTTGAGTAGTAGAGAAGGAGTGAGGTGGTTGTGAACTGGGTGAATTAGATGGCAGCTCTGTTGCCTACCAGCATCCAGATTGCCCTTTCCCGAGGGAGAACTGACTCTGACCAGGCCCTATGCAGGAAGGGGTGGGCTAGAATTAGAGCAGTAGCAGGTAGCATATCCTCTTGGGCCATTCCAGAGTGAAGAGTGTGGGCAGCCAGACCTCCAATGGGGAAGGTTCAAACCACAGAATTGGCTCTTGAGTTACTCCCTCATGTTTCTGTACTGATATTTGAACCAGACCAAGCCACAGTTTTCCTATCAAACTGCTCCCCACGCACCCCTCTGTTCCCCACCAAATTGCAAAATAGAAGAAAAATTGAAGAGGAGACTCTCTGGACCCTTGCCATGGTAGACTTGGAAACTCAGCTGGGGAAAAGGAACATGAAAAGGTTAAGCAACTTGCTTTACTGCTTACTACCCAATATTGGACTTCGGGTTTGGAATTTGGGTTGAGGTAGATAGGGAAAAATATTTCCTTCTTAACTGATTGTTCTTGGGCAAACAAGAATGTCAACGAACCTGAGAAAAAAGCTTTATCTACAGTTATTTTCCTCAGTGGAGGTGTTTGTTTTGTATCTCTCTAGCTTCATATGTGGCTTTAGGTGAAAATAATAGTGATTAATTTCAGGCATTGTTGGCTTTTACTGAGCAATAGGTTTGAAAGATTCCTGAGAGGCCTGTTTTCTTGGCCTTGAAGGAGAAATGTTATGTTAGATGTTTCTAGTCATTTTGAGAGGCAGTGTGATGGTAATTTATGTTTAGCATACATTTCTTGAGCACCTACTATGTGCCAGGTACTGGTGGGTGCCAGTAGTAGCAATAGTGAAAAGATCATTGAACCCAAAGTGTTAAGACCAGGTTTGAATCTTAACTGTGTGCTTCCTAGCTGTATGTCACTTTGCTTTTCTGAACTTAAATTCTATCTATAAAATGGGTGTACGCTCAGCACACAGGGGTGCTGCAAAATGGCTTTGAAAATCATAAAGAGCCATGTGAGTACAAGGTGGCAATATTGTAGCATTTGAGCTACCTTCTCTTGGCATTATACAGTCAGACATTATTGTGTGGCCTGGTTTTAGCACAGTGCTTGGCACATAGGGGTACTCAATAGCCACTTGTAGAAGGAAGGAAAGAGGTAAGAGGCGAGGAAGGGAGGTTTGAGTAGGTCCTCAGCAGTTGCACTTCAGTTTCAGTTCTTCCAGAGCAAAGGTCCCTGATAAAGTGATAAACTATATGTGGTTAGGTGAGAGCTGAATTGTACTGGTGGCGATTCATTCAGGGTCAGGCTAAGCACTAACCTGCATTCTCTTGTCCATTGATCATTGATCCTTGAATGCAGACTTTGGTTCTAAGGTGAAATCTCCTCTGAAACATAAATACCTTATTCACTCTGCCATCTCATTGGTTTGTTTGGGGAATTAGATAGTAGATGTAATTGTGCCTTGAAAATTGTGAAGTGTGATACAGAAAAGACATTTTCTTCTATTTTTCTACACACCTATCTCACACTAAGTTTTCAACAAAAGGCTTAAAGGGAGGTCTCATATTTATTTTCATGGCTTGCTATGGTCCTGCTTTCTCATGAACTTGGGGAACTACTGTGGGAAGTTGAAAACAAGGTATTTTTAAGTAAGAAGAAAAATAACTTTTTTGAACACCTTTAACAGGAATCCCACAGTGAAAACAATAGGTGGTAAGAGAAGTGAGTAAGAATTTTGTTGTAAAGGGAGAGAAAAGAACTAATGATCAGCAGCTAGCAAGGAAGGCAGGAAGGAGAACTGGCAACGGATGGTCAGGAGTTCATGGTGGATGGTGGAAGTGCTCAGAGAAAACATCTGCAGACGCAGCCACAGACTGATGTTCCCTGGGTGGAGGTGGCCTGGTCCACACGAGGTCCAGGCTCTCCTCACTTTCTCCAGTGGTAGCAATTACTGATCAAGCACCTCTGCCTTGCTAACTAAAAGCTGAAATATGCCCTAGTTCTGTGCATGAGCCTCCACAGGAGGCTGCCCTTCATATATGTACGGGGGCCAGGCAAGATGTATAAACAAGTGAAGTTTGCAGGAAAAATAGACAGGGAGTTCTGAGAACTGGGCAAACTCAAGAACACATGCGTGGGCTGCAGGCAGCAGTGGATCCAGTTCATTAAAGCCATCTGGAATACGATCCAGTTTTTCTAGATCATCAACTTTTTAAGAAAAGGAAGAAATCTGTATTTGTAAAATGAAACCTCCCAATCTTAAATGTGAAATATACTGTGTGGGACTGGCAAACTATCTCCCTGATTTACTTGTTTGCCATCTCTGGAGTAAATCCTCATATGCATCTCAAACATGCTTTTATTAATTTCTGTGAATTTCTCATAAGAACCATAAGCACAAGCCCTACATATTCACCATCTCCCTGACCTCTTCCCTCTTAGAATAGTTACTGTACATCTGGTTGGGACACAGGCAACACAGTGCAGTGGTTATGAGCTTGGGGTCTAGAGTTAGACAGCTCTGGGCTTGAATTGCTGCTTTAGCTTTTCCCAGGTGTATGACCCTAAATCGGACATTTACAATTTCTTTTTTCCAGAAAAAATACTTATTGAGAGCAACCATCATACCAGCACTACTTTAGGCCTTCTGGGAATATGGTTGTGAACAAGTTAGGATGTCTATTCTGGAGGGATTAATAACATGACACATTCTGGATCATAATAACATAGCTTAATGGCACTGAAAATGAGCACATCAGAATACACCGTAAATAACACCAACCACTAATGCTTACATTTAAAAGTAATAGCAGCATCTAAAATAACCTTTAAAATAAAAAAAGTGATTTTCAACATGTACTTAGCTATGCTTTTTTTTCTTCAGACAATAGCAGGGATGACATATGTTAGAATCTAAAATATATCAGTTTAGGCTTTTAGAGGAATAGTCATGCGTCACTCCGTGCCATTTGTTTTTTTTTTTTTTTTTTTTTTTTGGCAGATGAGGATAATAGCACCTTCTCTATTGATTTTAATCCATTACTATAAGCATTGAATATTATTGACATCATAAAGAACAGCACCCTTGCAGGATTTATTTTATGAGCAAAACAATATTTAAGATTTGCCTCTTTCTCTTAAAGTATAGCAAGATTGAAGAAATAACCAGTGCTAGGTATTGCAGAGGCAGACAGAATCACTATTCTTCACGGGCTCTTCAGTTACAGTTAGTCTCTCTTGCATTTGCTTGTGTATCTTTATAATGCCAGGAGCAAGGGGGTATACAAAAAATCGCAAATTGATATGTGTAGAAGTTGTTGACAGTGGTCCATTGTTACTGTAGGGTACAATGCACTCTGTGTTTTGATGTAGTGGTCGGAGTCAATAACTCTCAGCTTTACTAGAGAAGCTGTGAGCAACTGCTTTTTTATCCAGACCTTAACCTTTGTGAGCCCTGGATTTCTAATCTGACATGGAGCTAATTATCCTTTGTTTTTCTAAAGGGTTTCGTGAGGATTAAATGAAATATATATAAACTACTTGTGGCCATTCCTGTCACATAGCAAACACTGAATAAATGTTAAATATTCTCATTATTGTTAATAGCAGTTAAGTAATTGGGTTTTCAAGCATTTTAGTTTAATCTCACTGTTATTCTCCTTTGAAGCAGCAGCTCTGAGACTTCCAGTTTATATCCCACAGAGTCCGGGGCCCAGCACAGGTCCTCAAATGCTGGATGATGACATTTGCACCACCACGGTCATCACCATTATTATTACCATTGTGTCTGTTATCGTCACCATCATCGTCACCACTAGAGCTATTGTTTACTGAGTACCATCATGTCCCAGTTCCTGTGTTGCTTCCATATTCATTCTGTTTATATTCTCACAGCAACCCTATGAATTTAGGAATTATTTCCTCCTCTCCCCACTTTACAAATGAGGATGATGAGGCTCTCAGGAATTAAACACCCAGCTCAAGGCCACCACTAAAGAACATCAGAGACAGAATTCAGACCCAGACCTGTCTGACCACAAAGGCTGAGCTATTTTCCTTACATCACGCTCCAGATCCATTTGGGAAATGGAGGTGGTGGGAGTTACAGATTACGTAACTGGTCTTGGATAGCTTGGCGTTCTGAGGTGCGTGTCCCTTTGCATTTTGGTACACTGCTATCATTTTGTCTCTTTCAGATGGCTGATAGCAGTTTATTTATAACTGAGAACTGACAGTTTGTTTATCCAAATAGCTCTTTGAAAGGTTCCAATTATGGTTCCGCCACATCTCTGAAGGCTAGTGGTGGAAAGGCAAAGTGATGCTATCTGTGCTGCCTGCTTAGGTATAAAACACAAGAAAATACCATTCTTTGAGAGGAGGCCCTGACTGCGGCAGAGACAGCCATGTCCCGAGAGAGATCAGCACTAAACAGACCTTCAGAATGGATGCTGACTACCCTCCAGTTCATGTCTTCAGTTGTAATTAATTCTCCTAGGCAGGTCCATGTGTCACAGATATAACTAGGAAGTCCTCTGTGTTGTGTGACTTCCAGAAGGTGGTTTCTTCCCAGCCTTGATTTACAATCTCAGCCATGTGGATATAGCTTCCCTTCTCACTCTGCCTACCATCAAAGCGAGATAGTTAATCCCCAGTGGCCTTTCAGTCCTCAGTCCTCCATGATGGAGCAGCTCCTGTGAGCAAGACCCTATGCTTAGAATCAGAGAGACACTAAAGAGAGATTCAGAACCTTTAACATGTTGGATGAAGAAATGAGATCAAATTTGTAAATTTGTAAACGTGATATTTGGGTGCCCATTGTTCCAGCGTGATTCTGTACTTTTGAGTGACTCAGCATGGAATTGAAAGAACTTACTCAGCAGACGCAGCTTAGCATAGAGAGAAGCTTGTCAGACATCTTCTGCCACAAACTTGCTATGTAAGCTTGGGATCACTGCTTCATCTTGAGTCAGATTGTCTGGATTCACTTCCCAGCCTTGCCACATATGGGCTGTGTGACTTGAGCAGGCTGGTTAATTCCTCTGTTTCTCAACTTTATTATCTGTAAAATGGGGATAACTTTCTCACATAACTGTTATGAGAATTTAAAAAGATAATGCATGTAAAGTGCACTATGTGCCTGGCATATAGTGCCGAGTGTTGGCTGTAAAAATAATAATAAAAAAGAGTAAGTGTTACTAATATTATTAGTATGTTTCAGGGCTCAGGGCTAATCTTGCTTTTTTATAGCTGTGCTCACTCTGTGATGACTTCATCCTCTTATGACTTTAAATACCATCTCCAAATTTGTAGTTCAAGCATCAACTCCTCTCCTGAGCTTCACACACACACATGCATTTCCATATGTATCTATGTATGTATATGTATTTATATATTTTTTGCATAGACATTTAGCGGGCCTCTGAAACTCTACAAGTCTCTTACTTAACTCCTGTTTAACCCCCTACTCCACTGAACCTCCTCCTCTCCCAAGCTCAGTAATGTCACCTCCATCTCTCCTAATGTTCAGATCAACAAGCTTGGGGTCACCCTTGACTTCTCTGTCTCACTGCCCTCTAGCTACTCCATTGGCAGATCTTGTCGGTCCTATGTTCACACATATCCGGAATCTGATGGCTTCTCACTACCTCCCCCACTTCCATGCTGGCCCCAGCCATTGTCCTCCCTCCCCAGGATGACTCCAACAGCCTCCTCCCTGGTCTCCCTTCTCCCCTGACCTCCTTCAATCTTTTCTTGCACAGTCGCCAGATTGGTCTTGTCAAAATATACATCAGATCATGTCACCACTCTGCTCAGTACCCTGCAATGGCTTCCTATCACCCCGAAAATGAAGTGCAATGTTCCGCTAAGCCTGCAAGTCCCTGGCCCACAGCTGGTCTGCTGATTTCATCTCCTATCATCCCAACCCTCTCTCACTGAGCTCAGCACCAAGCATGCTCCCCTTGCAGCTCTTCACTTCCTTTCCCTTCAACCTGGAATGCTCTTGCTTTGGAAGTTCACATAGCCTGTCCCTTATCTCCTTCAAGTCCCTGTTCAAATGTGCCAACCAGAGTGGTCTTCCATGTCTACCATATGAAGGATACTTTCCATCTCTTGCCCTCCTCTACTGTCTTATTTTGCCTTATTTTTTAAATAGCACATATTCCCTTCTCACCTAGCATATGTTTGTTGTTACTGATGTTTATTGCCTCTCTAGAACATAAGCTCCATGAGAGCAGAATATTATTTTGTTCACTATTGCATTCTCATCATTAGAACAGTGCCTAGTACTTAGTAGACAATCAAGCAAATATTATCTCCTTATGAATGAAAGGAACGAAGGAAGAAGACTCATCATGAGCCCACTTTTTCCTATCTCTAAAGTACAGTGACTGAGTTAGAGGCTTTGTAAAAGGTCCCTTCGAGCTTAAAAACTTTATGACTCTGTGAGGTCCACCGAATTCTCATGCATTGGATTCAGCTCATATCTCTTAGCAAGGCCAGTTCACTCAGAAGGCAAGAGTGCTTCTTCACAATAAATTAAGCCATTTACCACTCCCCGCCAACACCAAAAATCTCATGAACAGAATTAGATTGTCTAAAAAGATCATCTTCAGCAAATTTCAAACCTGCTCACTCTTAACCCCAGCACTGGCTATTTTTCATGTGCCCACTGCAAGTATCCCTTCCCTGGGCCATCCACCCCCACTGCCTTTCTCTGTGCCTCAGGAGGCTGATCCGTGGACTGCTTCTCCTGGGCTCTTTCACCTGCCAGCTTTGCTGGCTGGGTTTGGCCAATGGAAGCAGGAAATTCAGGACAGGAAGAGAGGGGCCAGAGTGTTTTGTCCCTACTCCCTCTCTGTCTTTCCACTGCCATCTGGCCATGAGCTGTGAGCCTAGATCCAGCCAGGCAGCCCTCACTTCTCAGCTCCAGCTTCCACAGGGCTCCCACAACACTCTTTCCTCCGCTTTCTTGTTAGCTTAAGAGGTGGAAATGTCTTTTGGCTGTTGCGGGCCCCTGAAGCTCCAACATTCCTCATTGGCTTCATTTACCCTATTGATAATTCCTTCATTAAAGTCTCTTCAGTTAGGCTCCATGCATGGAATTCTGTTTTCTGCCTACCAGGATATTAATTAAGTAGCGAGTGAGTCTATTTCCTTTGTACTTTAAAAGGTGTATAAGGGTTGGGTGTGGTTGCTCACGCCTATAATCCCAGAACTTTGGGAAGCTGAAGTGGGAAAATTGCTTGAACCCAGGAGTTTGAGACCAGCCTGAGCAATGTAATGAGGCCTCATCTCTACAAAAAATCAAAAAAATTAGCCTGGCATGGTGATGTGCGTCTGTTATCTCAGCTACTTGGGAGGCTGAGGCTGGAGGATCACTTGAGCCCAGGAGTTTGAGGCTGCAGTAAGCTATGATACTGCCACTGCACTCCAGCCTGGGCAACAGTGAGACCTTGTTTCAAAAAACAAAACAAAACAAACAACAACAACAACAACAAAATGGAAAAACAGACATAAAACTTGAACTATGTAGGATTTTCTGAGTAAACACTTGAGACTGTGTGTTGGCTATACATTTGTTTAGAGCTAGACATAGAGATCTTTCACAATCTGGGGAGAAATCAGTAAGTCTTTTTCACTTGGTTCATTTCCCAGACCCATGAAACAAGGACTTCTTGGGGAAACTCATGGGTTGACACACAGTGGAAGTTCCACCGATACATACTTTAGAGTGGGGGTAGAAAAATCTGGCTGAGTATTATTTAATTTGAATATTCTTACTGCCCAAAGGAAATGCTGTACTCATCCTCTGTATGGTACAGGTATGAAAAAATCCCTCTGCATGCCTTTCTTGGAAGAAGAGCTTCAAATTCTTTTTCTTTTTTCAGAGCAGTTCTGCACATTCTTGAAGAAATAAGCCTTAAATCCAGAGAGCTGGGTGACAGGGCAGTGGCAGAGTGCCAGGAAACATATTATCATGTGTGCTAACCCTGTTTAAGAAAACAGATCATTTTAAACTTAAGCAGGTTACATAAAAAATGAAGTGAAGTATGACCAAGGGGCCCTTGCAGAGAGACTGTAAAATGAGACTTTAATACAAGCCAAAAAAAAAAGAAAAAAAAAGAAAAAGGAAAGAATATAAATACATGGGGAGGGACAAAAGAGTTAAAGGAAAAGCCAAGTTAATAATAAAGTAAACTATTGTATTCCTTTACCTCTGTACTTTTGTTAGAGATAGAAACATATCACTGACAAAATATATATATCTTTAAAAATAAAAATTTTCAGCTAATTTGGGCTATCCAGCCATCACCACAATAAAGAATGAGCTAGATTTCCTCATATTGTGAAGGGCACTAAATTCACAGATGTGAAGTTGTGGATAGGAAAGGTTTTATAAACTGCAAGGTAGCAGTGATTTGTGTGTGTTTATTTCACCTTTGTAGGATACTGAACTTGTGCATTCTTCAAAGTATGAAGGATTTGAGTTCACTAAATAGTAAGCCCTCTCATTCCTACTGGAGAGAGGAGAAAGGAGAGCAGAGGCTCAAAACTGGGATGAATGCCTGATGACGGGAGAGTTGCTCTCTCAGCCAGATCCTTTGATTCGCCAGCTGCTGAAGCACCAATCAGAGCTCTTAGCTGCAGCTCACAAGAGATCTGTGACTTAAGACCTGGCTCGGACATGCATACTTTCAATAGAGCCCTAAGAGAAGCCTGTATTCTGAGATGAACCCCTTGTCTCCCTCTAGTTCCATAAGCAGGGCCATTTGAGAATCTTTCTGAATCTTCCGAATCTACTGTAGCTCACTAGGTCCCTCCTTTGCATGACGGCCCATATGCCTAGGACACAGTGCTAAGGGGTTTCCTCTCCTGCAGTCTGGTAGTCCCTCTTTTACCAGCAAATAAAAGCTACGTGACACATTGTGTTTATTCTTTATTTTCTCTTATGAGTTAATATAATTCATCATGTTTCTCTTTTTGGCTCTGTGGACAGAAATCTTAGCAAATGCAGTAACATTCTCTCTCTCTCTGTGTGTGTGTGTGTGTGTATGTGTGTGTGTGTGTGTTTCAACAGCAAAACTTCTTCAGTGCAAACCCTATACAGGAGTTTTATATATAAAAGATCTAACAGGCCAGGCGCGGTCGCTCACGCCTGTAATCCCGGCACTTTGGGAGGCTGAGGCGGGTGGATCACGAGGTCAGGAGATCGAGACCAGGCTGGCCAATATGGTGAAACCCCATCTCTGCTAAAAATATAAAAAAATTAGCTGGGTGTGGTGGACCCTAGATTGCACCATTGCACTCCAGCCTGGGCAACAGAGCAAGACTCTATCTCAAAAAAAAAAAAAAAAAAAAAAAAAAAAGAAGAAAGGAGATCTAACAAGGTGCTATTATGAGTGGCACAGAAACAGAAAAGCCTATAAGTTTGGCCCCTTCTCACTGTCCATCTTCCTTGGTAGGCTCTAAGTCACCTCTAAGTCCCCTTAGGGCAGGGAGGATTTTTCAAACAAACAAGATCCAGAAATCACACACCACAAAAGAAAAGATCGATGCATGTACTATGTTAAATCAGTTGCTATATATATATTTTAAATGGCACCCTAAGTGAAATTAAATAAATAAGCAATCAACTGGAAGAAGATAGTTGCAACTATTATAACAAAAAAGAAATTTGTTTATGGATCATATAATGAATTGCAAATGAACCAGAAAAGAAAAAACTTGCAATTTAAGAAAATGGAGAAAAGATATAAACAATTTCCAATAGTGGGAAACTGACCAGTAAAGATAGGAAAAGATGGTCAACCTTACTAGTAATTAGGAAAGTATAATTAAATGCATGAGTTTGGACATATCAGACAGGGAAATGTTTTCAAAGTCTGACCGTACCTATATGAGGATGTGGCGAAACTGACATGCTCCTGATGGGTTTGTGAACTGGTTAACATGTTGGTTCCCATTTACAACACCCCACTTTCTGAAAGCCTTTCTGCAGGAGTATGTGAGGTATATAAATAATAGAAAGCTACTTGGTAGCCCTTCATGTTTCTCATCATCAGCATACACCCAATTTATGATCTCACAGTGCTATAGACCAGAAGTCCAGGAGGCTGGACTGCTTTCTCTGCTCTGAGGTACATAGGTCAAAATCAAGATGTAGGCTGTATTAGTCTGTTCTCATGCTGCTAATAAAGATATACCCAAGACTGCGTAATTTATAAAGGAAAAGAGGTTTAATGGACTCACAATTCCACCTGCCTGGGGAGGCCTCACCATCACGGCAGAAGGTAAAGACATGTCTTACATGGCCACAGGCAAGAGAGAATGAGAGCCAAGCAAAAGGGGGAACCCCTTATAAAACCATCAGATCTTGTGAGACTTATTCACTACCATGAGAACAGTATGGGGGAAATGGCCTGCATGATTCAATTATCTCCTCCCGGGTGCCTCCCAAAACACGTGGGAATTATGGGAGCTACAATTCAAGATGAGATTTGGGTGGGAACACAGCGAAACCATATCTTCGGCCTCCCCAAGGTCTAGGCGGAATCCACTTTCGGGATCATTCATGTTTCTGGCAGGGTTCAGTTGCATGTGTATGATGCTTTGGTCTTGTTTTCTTGCTAGTTTTCTGGTCAGGGTTGTTCTTCACTTTCTGGGGTTTCCCATATTCCTTGGCTCATTGGCCCTTCATTTCCAAAGCCAGCAACAGTGGGCCGAGTCCCTCGCACGCTTCGTGTCTTTCCTGCCTCTTCTAACTGACTCTTCTGCCTGCAAGGGCTTAGGTGATTACACTGGGCTCACTCCGATAATCCAGGATCATCTTCCCATCCCAAGGACTGTGACTTTAATCACATCTGCAAAGACTCCTTTTGACATGTCAAGTAACATATTCCTAGATTTCAGGATTAGGATGTAGACATCCTTTGGGTGCTGTTACTTTCCCTGCCATGCCTCTTATTCAATGATTTTGGGAATAATAACAATACAACAAAAATGATTAAGATAATAAGGCCAGTGTTACAGGTGACAAAATGGAGGTCTAGTAAACCCTGGTTCCAAGATAAATATTAGGCAGCCTGACTCCAGAGCCCACACTCTTAATGACGATGCCACTGCAAAAGTGCCTGGCCTAGAAATTCTAGATTTGTAGAGATGACAGATTACTGTGTGGTTCTGATTCCCATGATCCCTTGTGAATTTTCCTGCAGTACTCTAATATGGGAATGATGTTATGGGAGGTCTAGAGAGATGGGGTTTGAAAGTTCTTTCCAGTTGAAGAGTAAATATGGATCTTTTTATTCACGTATTAGTGACACAGTCATGCCTCTTTTGTATACGAATCTTATGATCTATACATATGAATCCCATGGTAGTGGCATGCATCTTATGATAGTGACAAAGTCATGGGTCTTATGTATGCCACATATACATGTATTATGGGATGTAGGTAGAATCAAATATAAAACTAACCATCATAGGAAATGGTCATGATTTATAAAGTGAAAACAGTTTATTACAGCACAGAAATAAGTTAGTATTTATTGAGCACCTAGGAATTACCAGGCACTGCATTAGCCACCTGTGGTATAAAGTAAATAAAACAGATCAAAAGAAAAAAAACAGAACCCACAACGGCTTACATTCTAGAGGTCGGTGGGAGACTGATAATAAGCAGCATGCATTATCGAATCAGGAATTATATAATAAGTTAGAAAGTGGTAAATGCTTTGGAAAAAAATAGAATAGGATAAAGAAGATCAGCAGTGGTGGAGGGAGGGCAGATTGCAGTTTTAAGTGGGGTTCTCAGGTGGGATTCATTGAGAAGTTGACATTAAGCAAAGACTTGCAGCAGGTAAGGGTTGTCATGCAGATGTCTGGGGAATATTCCAGGCAAGGAGAATATTCTAGGCAAAGGCAATAATCCAGGCCAAAGGATATCCAGTGCAAAGGCCTCAAGGTAGGAGCATGCCTGGTCTGCTTGAGGGGAGCAAGAAGGTCAGGGTGGCTGCAGGGTAATGAAAGAGGGGAACACAGAAGGAGAGGAGTCAGAGAGTAATGAGAGTCAAATTATGTGGACCTTGGCTTTTACCCTGAGTGAGTCACTGGAGTTCCATGATCTGATCATGTTTTATGTAGATTGGTGTGGCGGTTGTGTTGAGAATGGGCTATAGGGGCAAGGGTGGAAGCAGGTTGGCCACTAATCCTGGTGAGGTCTGCATCAGATAGTAATTACTGGAGAGGCTGGACTCTGGCTCTATTTTCAAGATATGGATATGCTGATAGATTGGTTAGAGTCTTGAGCAAAAGAGAAGTTTTGGGTTCCATTCGCTGAGAGGGCAAGGACTAAGGTAAAGGTATAACAGGTTTCATAGGGATGGGAATGAGGGGAGGGAAAAAATAAGAGTTCATCTGGATATATTGAGTTTTAAAATGTTTATTAGACATTCAAGTGGAGGTGTTAGGTTTGCCATCAGCTATGAGTCTGGGGTCCAGGAGAGAGGTCTGGGCTGGAGATAGAATCCTTGGAGTTGTCAACATAGGATTTAATTCATGAGATGAATGAGATCACCAGTGGAGTAAAATGAAGACTGATGGAGCCCCTGGGGCACTCCAGCTTTGTAGGAGAGAAGAGAGGAACAGCAAAGGAGACTGGGAGGAGAGCTGGGGAGGGAGGAGGAAAACCAAGAGGGAATGCTGTCCTACAAATCGACATCAAAGTGAGACGTGACCATTGAGTTTAGTAATCTGGAGGCACAGGTGACCCTTACCAGAGCATTTTTGCTGGGGATGGGGAGTGGGGGAAATCTGGCTGGACTGGACTGAAGATATCATGGGAGGGGAGGAATTGGAGTCTCTGAGTGTAACTCTTAGTATTGTGAAGGAGAGCAGAGAAATGGGGAAGAGCTGTGGAGGATGTGGAGTTTTTTATTATTATTATTTAAGATAGGAGAAATAGCATCATGCTTGTTTGCTGATAAGAATGATCCATTAAAGAGGGGGAAGTTCTGATAATGTACGAGAAGGAGGCAGAATGCTGAAGTGTTGTCTTTGATTGGCTAGAGGGAATTGGGTCAAGTGCACCTAAGAGGAAGAATTGGCTTTAGAGCGAAACACAGTATAGGAGTGCTGCCCATCAGGGAGGCTGAGGGAAATGAACTCTTAAGTACCTTTTACATTTCCTGGTCAAAGAAAGGCAATTCTCTTATCCTGTGGTCATTGCAGCAGATGGAGCTTTCAATATCTGGGAGGCTGGATTCTTTAGTTGACCTCAACATTGGTTTTCTAGCACCAAGTTACCCTAAAGCTTTGTTTGTTTTTGTTTTTTGGCAAGTAAGTTCAATCAGCAGGTTGGAATAGTGAAGCTCACTGGACAACGCAGCTTATTCCCTTACAAACCTGGGGCTGAATTATTAATAATACAGAACAGGTATGCACTTAAAGTCCCGCCAGCAAAACAAGGGCTCTAAAAAGAGAGATGCAGGGAGGGAGAGGAGAGAATAATTCAGTTAATGAAACAGATTCTGAATTTTGCCACCTGTAAAAGCCAGAGTGAAATTACTTTCATTTCTGTATGCACATACATTTTCTGTTTTACAGTTAAGCATTGTTTTCAGTTACAGAGAGGACAGCACCATCAACTGTCAATGCTTATGGTGTCTAAACATCGTAACCCAGCCCAGTTTAGGTCAGTTTCCTTCGAGTAGAAGAAATCCTGATCCATGACCAGAGATTATACCCTAGACTATACAAACAGATCTCTTGCACGTGCCTGTCTCAAGGGGGATTGAGAAAGAGCATCCGCAGCTCAGCGTTGACTCGTCATCTCTCAGTGAATAATAAAGGAAAAGCACATCCTATAATAGTGGACGAGAGTCTCACCTCTTCATGTGACAAATGACACATGTTCAGTCTAAATAAAGCTCTTTACTTTATGAAATACAATTGCACCAAAGCCTTATGCAGCTCCAGGTCTGCCCCACATTTCTCCACAGGCAAATGACATTTAAGTCCATGGATGGGTGCCTTTTCTTGTTGTCCACATAGGAAACATATCATTCCCTATTTGACTCTCTTAAGTTACTTCACTTGATCACATATTCAAGCATTTGTGGTCTTTTTTTTTCTAAAAATTATATTCTCCAGAAAAGGGATGGTGATCTTGCCTTTGCCTTATGCCAGACTTTGAGGAGATGAAAACCAGCTGTAGGAAAGAGGGGGGTAAACATCAGGATATCAACAGAAAGAGGAAGAATAGAGGGGACAGTCAGGTGATCCCGGAGACTGGAAGTAAATTCAGTTCACATTCACCACATGCCACAGCAACAAAGATAACACACTTCCTGGTTTGAGTAGCTTACGCCTTAGAGCAGAGGTTCTCCATCTTTTGAGTCTTACCTGATAGATAATATTTCATATGTTCAACCCACTCGCATTACTAATAAGGACACTTCTGGACTGTGGCACTCAGTGATGAAATACTCAGTGATGAAATACTGTGGCACAAGTGATGTGCATATTGTACACAGTTCTGAGCTCACAAACTACAAATCCTCCCCTATCCCTATGTTCCTCTGTTACACATGTTGTGGCTGAACTCCCTGTCTCCATTTCTCACCTTCCCCAGTGAGTAGTAGTCACGGGGTAAGGGTGATAGTGACCCATCCCCGGCTCTAGGAGTAGGCGCTGATGAACTTAAGCAAACCAGTTATCCATTCTTTTAGATTCAGGGGAAGGCATCTCACCTGTGATTTCCTGGAGGGAAAACCAGGACGGTGGTTTGACTGTTGGGTAAGGAGGGGTCGGTGGGGAAGAGAAGATCTTTCTCCTAGATGTGGTAGAGTGTGGATGTGAAACCTAGAACTGCTCCTGCCGTTTTGCTACCATGTGTGAAGTCAGCGTGAGACAAAGTAGCAGAACAAAGAGAATTGCAGATCAAAGGAGACACAGCCAAACAAAACTGTACCTAAAGCCCATATAACACATACAAACATATCTTTATTTATTGGTGTATTTTAGTTATAGGAGCTAATACATTTTCTATTATTATTAGTTTTTATTTATTTCAATAGGTTTTGGGGAACAGGTGTTTTGGGTTACATGGATGAGTTCTTTAGTGGTGATTTCTGAGATTTTGGTGCACGTGTCACCTGAGCCATGTACACTGTACCCAATGTGTAGTCTTTTATCTCTCAACCCCCTCACATCCTACCCCGTCAAATCCCCAGAGTCCATTATATCATTCTTATGCCTTTGCATCCTCATAGCTTAGCTCCCATGTATAGGTGAGAACATATGATACTTGGTTTTCCATTCTTGAGTTACTTTCCTTAGAATGGTCTTCAAGTGATCTCACTATTACTAGAACATAAAGTATATATATATATGAAGAATAATGGTCTCCAACTTCATCCAGGTTGCTGCAAATGCCATTATTGCATGCCTTTTTATGGCTGAATAGTATTCCGTAGTATATATATATATACACCACATTTTCTTTATCCACTCATTGGTTGATGGGCATTTAGGCTGGTTCCATATTTTTGCAGTTGCAAATTGTGCTGCTATAAACATGTGTGCGCAAGTATCTTTTTCATATAATGACTCCTTTTCCTTTGGGTAGACGCCCAGTAAGTGGGATTGCTGGATTGAATGGTAGTTTTAGTTCTTTAAGGAATCTTCATACTCTCTTCCATAGTGGTTGTACTAGTTTACATTCCCACCAGCAGTGTAAGAGTGTTCCCTTTTCACCACATCCAAGCCTACATCTATTATTTTTTATTTTTAAGTTATGGTCATTCTTGTAGGAGTAAGGTGATATCGCATTGTGGTTTTAATTTTCATTTCTCTGATAATTCGTGATGTTGAGCATTTTTTCGTGTTTATTGGCCATTTGTGTATCTTATTTTGAGAATCGCCTATTCATGCCCTTTACCCCCTTGTCGATGGCATTATTTGTTCTGGTACTTGACAAATGGGCAAAGGACATTATTGATATAAAATCTACCAATAAATAAAGATATATATTTGCTGATTTGTTCGAGTTCCTTGTAGATTCTGAATATTAGTCCTTTGTCAGATGCACAGTACATTCTCTTTATTGTTTAATTCAGTTTGAACTGGGTTTTGGGAACTTGCCACCAATAGCACTGATCCATATAAATGACTTTTCAACACTGTGGCTAAGAACCTCTGGGATAGAGGAAGTTCAAATAAGTTACTGACAAATGAAGTAAATAATAATGATAATATTAAAATCAGAAAGTGAGGGACAGCATTTAGAAAGATGTCCTTGGGTTAAGGTGGTGGTAGTAGTTTTGGAATGCAGCCAAGGAGACAGAAAACAGAAAAGGAAATCCCAGGTAAGGAAATACTTATATTTCTTAATAGGTTCTAAAATATATAGAGTTATTCAAGACAGTTTCCAATCATAAAGCTATAAATTCAGAAAATGTAACAGTAGAGGTACTGCTAGAAGAAGAGGCCCCTAGGAAAGCAAGTGAAGGCAGGATGGAGTGGGCAGGCAGCTTGCAGGATGTCTGGAAGGTGGTAGGAAGGTTTGGATGAGAAATGCTAAAAGATTGCTGGAGTAACTAATGAAGCTCATGTCCAATACTGCTGATGTGTTACAAAAATCTCAGAAGCCTGGAGTATTGAAGCAAATGGTGAATTCAATAAGTATTTGATCACTAACAGAAAAACAGGTGTTCCAGGCATATAGGCAGCTAGTTGATGTGAATGTAGTGTTTTTAAACCAGCAAGTTAAAGGGGCCTACAGAGAAGGTAGTCCCTAGAATCTATCACTTTTGTTGATTCAAATAAGACATAGCATTTTTTGCCATGTCTTCAACCACAGTGTTCATGTCTTTCTTTTAAGATTGTTTTTCCTCCTTCCCTCCCTGTTCACCTTCTTTCATTTTTTTTCTTCCTTTTTCTTGTATGTGGATGCTGGCATTTATGTATAGATCCCCCTCATGCTGAGATCATTAATGCTGGTGGCTTTAGATATAGGCTGTGCAAGTTCAGCCTGAGTGGTTATAGACAGTTCCTTAAACTTGACTGCATTCAGGAAACGTTAAATATTTCCTGAAAATTGCCTGAGTCAGCACAAGGTTCAATGATAAAGCGTATCCTGTAAGTCCTGAATGCCACATGTAGGCAGAGAAAAGGCAAAGCAATTTTCCAGCTGCTTAAATAACAAGCACAGGAGTCCCTTCGTGGGGTTCCTTTGAGTAAGAAAGCAAGTTAAGGCAGGATAGAGTGGGCAGGCAGCTTGCAGGATGTCTGGAAAATTAAGTGGGAAAGAAGACAGTGTGGTGGTATGAAGGCGTTTGAGCTCTAAGAGGACAGGTCCTGGGAAAGACTTAAGGCTGGAAACAAATCAGAAACATCCTTCATTTTCATCTTTCCAACATAGCTTTGTTAGTATCTAAGACAGTTGAAGAAAAAGAAAAGATTGAAGTGCCTTTGGAAAATTCAAAATGTGTCATTTCTGTCTCAAAAGTCCTGTATTTTATCTTGCAGTTCAGAGGTTGGAGATGGGCAGTGTCATCTACGTCAGGTATGTGGTTGGATAATGTCTTAGACACAAAATATATTCCCCTTTGGTTCCAGATGCTTGGGTTTCTAGAGTCTGGCAGGACTAGCAGTGTTGAGTCTGTATACTTCACATAAAGCTTGACCAAGTCTCACAGGGTTTGGGACCCTCACAGTTTTGTCAGGAAACCAGCCTACATTTTTTCTGTACTCCTCTTCCCTCCCTCCCTCTTGCCATTCATTCAAACAGTGGCCCAAAGAACACTGACAGGTGTCACACACTGAGGTCTGTGTTGGGAATAGACATGAGTAAACATAGTTTCTGCCTGAGGAGCTTATTCCCTAATAAAGAGGTCAAATATGAATAGGTAAGTTATAAGTCAAATATGGATAGATAAGTTACAGTTTGGAAAGGTGAGCGCTATGAAGAACCCAGAACTGTGGGAGCCTGAGTCCAGCTGCAGTTTCCTGGCAGAGGAGTGTCAATACCCTTCCAGTTAAGGTGGGGTGGAGGGAGCTCACTAAATGCCTCCAGAGAGCCAGGCGCCAGAATTTATCAGCTATCAGGAAGTTCTGATACCAAGAATAATATTTTAGATGGAAAGAAATACTTTCCTGCAGTGGTTTGAGGAGATGATGTTGCAAAATTTTCACATGTTCTTTTATATACTGTAGATTAGAGAGGAAATTATCTTTTTCTTATGGGGGTGGGGGGTAAGTTGGCAGATTTTCTATCGAAATTAAAAATAGACATAAAAATATACATCTTTGGACTCTGCAGTTCTATTTCTAGGAATCTTCCCTCAGATATAGTCTGAAGAATGTACAGGGATAAATGTACAAGTAAGTTGATTATAACATTGTTTGTAATAGTAAAGAAACTAAATAATCTAAACATCTAATTCTAGGGGAATGGCTAAGTTATGGTATACTATGGAATGCCATGCAATAGTTTAAAACAATAATCTAGAGCTCCATATACTGAAAAGAAAGGGATTGTTAAGGAAAAAAGAATGCTGTAGCATAATCGATATAGTCTGATGTCAATTAGGGTTTAAAAAATGCTACACACATACATATACATCTATCTATCTATCTATCTATCTATCTACCTACCTACCTAAATATATGGAAGAAAAGCACTGAAGGATGTGCATCAAGCTGATAAGAGCAGCTATTTCTAGGGAAGGGAATAAGGTTGGGAGTGGGGAATGGGATGGGTAAAAGGGATATTAACTTGTATATGTTGCTGTATCACTGGCATTTTTCCTGAACATTCCTCTTGCTAAAATATAAAAACATTTTCAATTTCTATGGCATCTGAAATGCTACCATGGGCATAGCTGCATAAAAATGGCCTTTTATGCTTATATGCTGTTGGTGGGAATGTAAATTAGTTCAACCATTGAGGAAGACAGTGTGGCAATTCCTCATAAACTAAAGACAGAAATACCATTTGACCCAGCAACCCCATTACTGAATATATACCTGATATGGTTTGGCTGTGTCCCCACCCAAATCTCATCTTGAATTGTAGTTCTCATAATCCCCATGTGTGGTAGGAGGGACCCAGTGGGAGGTAACTGAATCATGGCGGCAGTTTCCTCCATGCTATTCTTGTGACAGTAAGTAAGTTCTCATGAAATCTGACAGTTTTATAAGGGATTTCCCCCTTCACTCCTCCCTAGCCCTGCAGAACCATGAGTCAATTAAACTTCTTTTCTTTATAAATTACACAGTCTCAGGCAGTTCTTTATAGCAGCATGAGAACGGACTAATACAATACCCAAAGGAATATAAAGCATTCTATTATAAAGACGCATGCATGCGTATGTTCACTGTAACATTATTCACAATAGCAGAGACATGGAATCAACTTAAATGCCTATCAATGATAGACTGGAGAAAAAAAATGTGGCACATAAACACCATAAAATACTATGCAGGTACAAAAAAGAATGTGATCATGTCCTTTGCAAGGAGGTGGATTGAACTGGAAGCCACTATCCGTAGCAAGCTGACTCAGGATCAGAAAACCAAATGCTGCATGTTCTTGCTTGTAAGTGGGAGCTAACTCATAAGAACACACGGATACATAGAGGGGAACAATACACAGTTGGGCCTATTGGAGAGTGAAGGGAGGGAGGAGGAAGAGGATTGGGAAAAATAAGTAATGGACACTAGGCTTTATACCTGGGTGATGAAATAATCTGTACAACAAACCCCCATACCACCAGTTTATCTATGCAACAAACCTGCACATGTACCCTTGAACTTAAAATGAAAGTGAAAACAAATGACTTTCAACATCCTGAAAGTTCCTAAAATGGAAAAGACCTCAAACTTGATTTTTCTAAATCATACTTATGGTTCTAGGAAATGAGTTAGCCACACAGCAGTGCTCATGCAACTGTGGGACACCTCCAAGCTGAGTTTCTTGGCTCTGCCTAAATGGTGCCACAGTGACAATTTGAAAAGTGAAAAGTTCGGTCAATTTAACTAGTTGCTTCAACTGCCAAACTGGGTCTCTTCCCCCGCCATATGGCTCATTGACAACATCAGTCAAACCAGTCATACTTGTTGTCATGCAGATAATAAACCCAATTATTAGACTGAAATGTTCCCTTTTCCACCAGTAGCCATCCCTTCTTCTATAGACATAACCAAAAATGTTCACAGTGCTCTCCTGTTATTAAATTGTCAGCTTCTCCTTGTTCAAATAATCTTTGAAGCCATTTCTTGGCAGGAATGAAGGACTTCTCAGCTCACGAGATAAAATCAATCCAGTTTTCAGGAAGGCATACAGGAAGGCTTGACTTTGGGGTCTGACAGAGCTACCTCTGAGTCCTGTCTGTCTCTCAGAGGCTCTGTGATGGCGAGCTAGTTCCTGAACCTCTCAGGGCCTTACTTTCTTTATCTGCAAATGAGAAGAATATTCTCTAATTCAGTTGCTTCCTGTAAAACTTAAATAATGACTTGTGAAGCACCTAGCACAGTGCCAGTCATATAGTTCCTGTATTGTTGTAAACATATTGAAGAAACACATTTTTTTGCATTTGTTTTAAAAGTAGAATCATTCTGAAATTATCATTTGGTCCAAACCTTTCCTTTTCATTTGCCTTTATCAATTCGACGAAGGCATCTCTTCCGGCTTGAGAAGTGCGTTAGTCTTAGGTTGAAGGGTGGTTTGGTTTTGAGGTGAGCAGGGTTGGCACAGCCTGGGACAACCTAGTGGGATTCTGTCTCCTGCAGTATATCCATGACTTCAAAATACCCAGTAACACTGAAAGCACACTGTTTTTATTTTTTTATTTTTTTTGAGAAAGAGTCTTGCTCTGTCACCCAGGCTAGAGTGCAGTGGCATGATCTAAGCTCACTACAACCTCTGCCTCCCAGGTTCACGCCATTCTCCTGCCTCAGCCTCCTGAGTAGCTGGGACTACAGGCGCCCGCCACCACGTCTGGCTAAGTTTTGTATTTTTAGTAGAGACGGGGTTTCACCATCTTGGCCAGGCTGGTCTTGAACTCCTGACCTCAGGATCCACCCACCTCGGCCTCCCAAAGTGTTGGGATTACAGGCATAAGCCAACTTTTTCTTTTTCTTTTTCAGTTTTACTGAGATAAAATTGACTAATAAAAATTACATGTATTTTAGGTGTATTACTTGACATTTGTATATACTGGGAAATCATCACTCATACAAGCTAATTTATACATCTATCCCACAAAGTTAATATCTTCTTTCTGAAAGCAAATTTTAATAAACTGGCAATTCCAGGTGAAACTGGACTTCAGAAAATTTACCAAGATACCCAGATAAGCATTAACTATTTGGTGTCACGATGATGATGATGATGATGATGATGATGATGATGATGATGATGATGATTGGAGACGAGGTCTCACCTGTCACCCAGGCTGGAGTGCAATGGCGCCATTTCGGCTCACTGCAACCTCTGCATCCAGGTTCAAGCGATTTTCTTGCCTCAGTCTCCCCAGTAGCTGGGATTACAGGTGTGCACCACCATGCCCTGCTAGTTTTTGTATTTTTAGTGGAGACAGGGTCTCCCCATGATGACCAGGCTGGTCTCAAACTCCTGACCTCAAGTAATCTGCCTGCTTCGGCCTCCCAAAGTGTTGGGATTACAGGCATGAGCCACTGTGCCCAGACTGGTCTGATTCTTATGGGCAATTTTACTTCATAGCCCTCTGTATTAGTCTGTTTTCATGCTGCTGATAAAGACACACCCAAGACTGGGTAATTTATAAAGAAAAAGACGTTTTTATTGGACTCACAGTTCCATGTGGTTGGGGAGGCCTCACAATCATGGCAGAAGGTAAAAGGCACATCTTACATAGCGGCAGGAAAGAGAGAAAGCTTGTACAGGGAAACTCCCCATCATAAAACCATCAGATCTCCTGAGACTTGTTCACTATCAAAAGAACAGCCCGGGAAAGACCCTCAGCCATGATTCAATTACCTCCCACCTTGTCCCTCCCACAACATGTGGGAATTGCAGCTACAATTCAAGATGAGATTTGGGTGGGCACACAGCCAAACCATATCACCCTCCTATTCTACTGTCATGGCAGTGAGAAGCAGAGAGTTCTGCAGGCAGCAGCAAGCCCCACCCACTTCTTGGTCCTCTCTAGAAAACCAGAATAACGAGGTCAGTTATAAAATGTATATTCAGCCGGGTGCGGTGGCTCATGCCTGTAATCCTAGCACTTTGGGAGGCTGAGGTTGGTGGATCACCTGAGGTCAGGAGCTCGAGATCAGCCTGGCCAACATGGTGAAACCCTGTGTCTACTAAAAATACAAAAATTAGCTGGGCGTGGTGGTGGATTCCTGTAATCCCAGCTATTTGGGAGGCTGAGAATCACTTGAACTCAGGAGGCAGAGGCTGCAGTGAGCTGAGATCACCTCACTGCATTCCAGCCTGGGAGTGCAGTCAGCGAGACTGCATCTCATAAATAAATAAATAAATAAATAAATAAATAAATAAATGTATATTCAGCTACTTATATTCAGTCCACCATGAGGACTTATTTATGTCTGGAAGAAGATCAACCTGAGATATGCGGGAACAGTGAACTGCATTAAAAGCCTAACTTAGAACACTGCCTTTATAATTTGGGGAGGTGGGTAATGAAAGAACTGTGAATGTGGCTGTATTCCCAGTGAATGGAGCTCTCGATAAATTGCAACCCAGTCCCTTGGCTGGGCAACCATCAAGGTGAGCAGAATGCTTCCTGGAAGATCCCTTTCACAGAGCTGCTTGGCCAGGCTGGCAAATGAGTGCGTGAACAGGGGAAGGTCACCCAGCCAGTATGCTGTGCAGCTGGATTGTAAACTACACCGTTGGACTTCAGAGTCCAAGCTCAGAACCTCTGCACTAATGGAAAGTCATACAGATTCTGTCATCATGTTCCAGCCAGGTGACCTTGGGCAGGTGCACAACTCCTCTGCAGCCTCAGTTCCCTCATCTATAAAAATGGGAATGTAAGAGGTGCTCCCTCAGAAGCAAGTTGTGAGGATTAAACACATCTCGAGTTTATCACACAATGCCTGGCACATTGTAAGTGCTCACACATTGTTGTTTATTATTATTATTTATGAATCCTGGATTCCTATCATAGCACAAACAGGTAGGCATTATTGCCATTTCACAGTGAGGAAACTGAGGCTCAGGGCTGTTAAGGGGCTTACCCAGATGAGAAAGTGAGTAAGCACAGAGTTAGGGCTCTCTGGCTTGATGCAATTAGATTAGTTCCTAAATACCAGTGACACAGTTTACCCATTCCCCTGCATGGAGGAAGCTGGGTATTAGTGGATGGTGAGGGAAATAGAACTGGAACTACGGGGTGCTCCTTTTAATGTCAACCCAGGAATAAGTGCCTCAGTCAGACTCCCCACCAGCGCATTGGGCCCCTGTCCCAGATTCCCTCGCAGAAAGCCCTCTTACAGCCAGGTCAGTGACCCTCTTCTTCACCCCATTCCTGGTAGTAGCAGGCACGTGGGGAACCCGACTCTCTCCTTCCCACAGTGGTGGGAGAAGGCAACCGAGGGGCCAGGGCTCAACTGCGCAGGCAGCAGCGTTTGAACCTGCGGACCAGCAGAGGTGGGCATGGGCCCTTCGAGTCTGTTGGCTGTGGCAGAAAACTAATCTGGAGTCCCTCATGTGACAGGAAGCTGCCTATGAATAAGTCTGTGCTCAGTGTGCAGCTGTGTGGATGCTCAGGGCATGAGGAAAACAGAAACCTCTGTCAGGCAGTCCAGAAAAAAAAAAAAAAAAAAAAGAAAAAGAAAAAAGAAAAGAAAAGAAAAAAAAAAAGGTCAGGAAGAAGAGTCCCTGCAAGAGATTTTAAAACTTTTTGGTGTATTTCATGCACCATGAGGATACATGCTGCTCTCTAGACTGGCCGCAGAGCTTTCTAGATTAAATATCTGTTACATAGCAGCCTCGGTCATTTGTTCAACAATATTTACCAAGTGCATAATTGATGGTAGGCACTTGCTGGATGCTGGGTAGAGCAGGGAATACAGCAGGCCCCATCCTTTCCTTCAGGGAGTTTATATTCTAGAAGGGAGAGTGGCAATAAATAAGTACTTAAAATAACCGTTATATGAATTATTACAGGGATTAGCATAATGAAAGAAAGAGCAAAGAATGGAGGAACTGATCTAATTTGGTGGGGGGGGGGGGGCAGTTACAAAAATCCTTTTGGGATAAAGTGATATTTTAAGCTAAGGCTTGAAGTTTGCAGGGAAGTTGGCCACCCAAAGTGGAACAGAATGGAGGGAAGATCGTTTTCATTCATTTACCCATGCACCATCCATTTATTTATTCAGCAATTACTTATTGCATACCTCCTTTTTTCAGGTATTTTTCTGGAAGGCAAAGAAAATCAGATGAAAACTGCTATGATCAGAGTTATATTTCCAGTTCTTTTGATTATCTATTGCAAGTATTTTAAACTTAGCTTTAGAAAATAGAGGCTAATGTGGGTCATTCTCCTCTCTTCCTTTCAGCACTAGTCATCCTTTATAGATAGTGGGGTACCAGGGAATGCTCAAGCAGACAACATGGAAAGGGAGACAGCCCAGTGCCTGACTTTTAAAGCTGATCTTTTTTTCTCAGGCCTTGGTGAAGTTATAGGCACCATCTGCCTTGGGAAACAGTGAAACTTTTACTGCAGTTCAACAGTATTGCACTTGTTGAAGCATGCAAATTTGAGAAGAATGAGGTTGTAGGGGCAGGTGGATGGAGGGGGTATTTGAAAATAGTTTTTGTAAAAGGAGAAAAAGAATGGAGCAGGAATGTCTGTTCCCTTCAGGGTAGCCAAGACACCTGGGGCACCTGAGACCAGTGTGAACATACACAATAAACATGGCTCAGTGCTTGGCGGACACAGAACTGTGTGAGCTCTAGAGAACCTTGTGGGATTTACATTGTGACAGTTTGTTAAACGCTGGAGGCTGTAATAGCAGATAAAGAACTGGAGCTATAAAATTATTTTATCACTTCACCTGTTAGGTTAGGCAACATGTGGAGGTCATTGTTTCAAACAATTGAACAAGATTTCAAAGTTTTCTCTTTGTTCATTAAAGAAAATGTATATGGCAATTCAAAGGTGTGCTTTATGGATTGTAGCTTTAGGGTGATATTAAGAGACTTTTAATTGGAGAATTGGTTCTTTGCAAAATAAGGATTGGATATAACACAACCAGCCAGATATGATGCAGGTGTGCTTGAATCATCTTCAATGGGAGACAGCATAGTAGTGGCTAAAACCTTGAACTTGGAGTCAAGATGGGCCACCCTTTATTTGCTGTGAATGTTGGCAAAGTTATGTCTCATTTTCTTCATCCATGAGTTGAGAATAATAATGGTAACTCTTCCATGGTTCTGAGGATTAATTAACGCAGGTAATATATGTGGTACCTAGCACATGCTAAGTACATGTTATTAGTATCCATTTCTAAAGGTTCCTTGGTGACAGTTTTGACCATTCTAGATATTTTACTGAAGCTACTGTGTGAATATGGGTATCTGTCTCTCTGGTTGATTTTTCTTTTTTTTTTCTTTAGATCTTTTTTTTTTTTTTTATTATAGTTTAAGTTCTAGGGTACATGTGCATAACGTGCAGGTTTGTTACATATGTATACTTGTGCCATGTTGGTGTGCTGCACCCATCAACTCGTCAGCACCCATCAATTCATCATTTATATCAGGTATAACTCCCCAGTGCAATCCCTCCCCCCTGCCCCCTCCCCATGATAGGCCCCAGTGTGTGATGTTCCCCTTCCTGAGTCCAAGTGAACTCATTGTTCAGTTCCCACCTATGAGTGAGAACATGCGGTGTTTGGTTTTCTCTTCTTGTGATAGTTTGCTAAGAATGATGGTTTCCAGCTGCATCCATGTCCCTACAAAGGACGCAAACTCATCCTTTTTTATGGCTGCATAGTATTCCATGGTGTATATGTGCCACATTTTCTTAATCCAGTCTGTCACTGATGGACATTTGGGTTGATTCCAAGTCTTTGCTATTGTGAATAGTGCCGCAATAAACATACGTGTGCATGTGTCTTTGTAGTAGCATAATTTATAATCCTTTGGGTATATACCCAGTAGTGGGATGGCTGGGTCATATGGTACATCTAGTTCTAGATCCTTGAGGAATCGCCATACTGTTTTCCATAATGGTTGAACTAGTTTACAATCCCACCAACAGTGTAAAAGTGTTCCTATTTCTCCACATCCTCTCCAACACCTGTTGTTTCCTGATTTTTTAATGATTGCCATTCTAACTGGTGTGAGATGGTATCTCATTGTGGTTTTGATTTGCATTTTTCTGATGGCGAGTGATGATGAGCATTTTTTCATGTGTCTGTTGGCTGTATGAATGTCTTCTTTTGAGAAATGTCTGTTCATATCCTTTCCCCACTTTTTGATGGGTTTTTTTGTTTTTTTCTTGTATATTTGTTTGAGTTCTTTGTAGATTCTGGATATTAGCCCTTTGTCAGATGAGTAGACTGCAAAAATTTTCTCCCATTCTGTAGGTTGCCTGTTCACTCTGATGGTAGTTTCTTTTGCTGTGCAGAAGCTCTTTAGTTTAATTAGATCCCATTTGTCAATTTTGGCTTTTGTTGCCACTGCTTTTGGTGTTTTAGACATGAAGTCCTTGCCCATGCCTATGTCCTGAATGGTACTACCTAGATTTTCTTCTAGGGTTTTTATGGTATTACGTCTAACATTTAAGTCTCTAATCCATCTTGAATTAATCTTCGTATAAGGAGTAAGGAAAGGATCCAGTTTCAGCTTTCTACTTATGGCTAGCCAATTTTCCCAGCACCATTTATTAAATAGGGAATCCTTTCCCCATTTCTTGTTTCTCTCAGGTTTGTCAAAGATCAGATGGCTGTAGATGTGTGGTATTATTTCTGAGGACTCTGTTCTGTTCCATTGGTCTATATCTCTGTTTTGGTACCAGTACCATGCTGTTTTGGTTACTGTAGCCTTGTAGTATAGTTTGAAGTCAGGTAGCGTGACGCCTCCAGCTTTGTCCTTTTGACTTAGGATTGTCTTGGCAATGCGGGCTCTTTTTTGGTTCCATATGAACTTTAAAGCAGTTTTTTTCCAATTCTGTGAAGAAACTCATTGGTAGCTTGATGGGGATGGCATTGAATCTATAAATTACATTGGGCAGTATGGCCATTTTCACAATATTGATTCTTCCTATCCATGAGCATGGGATGTTCTTCCATTTGTTTGTGTCCTCTTTTATTTCACTGAGCAGTGGTTTGTAGTTCTCCTTGAAGAGGTCCTTGACATCCCTTGTAAGTTGGATTCCTAGGTATTTTATTCTCTTTGAAGCAATTGTGAATGGAAGTTTATTCCTGATTTGGCTCTCTGCTTGTCTGTTACTGGTGTATAAGAATGCCTGTGATTTTTGCACATTAATTTTGTATCCTGAGACTTTGCTGAAGTTGCTTATCAGCTTAAGGAGATTTTGGGCTGAGACGATGGGGTTTTCTAAATACACAATCATGTCATCTGCAAACAGGGACAATTTGACTTCTTCTTTTCCTAACTGAATACCCTTGATTTCTTTCTCTTGCCTGATTGCCCTAGCCAGAACTTCCAACACTATGTTGAATAGGAGTGGTGAGAGAGGGCATCCCTGTCTTGTGCCAGTTTTCAAAGGGAATTTTTCCAGTTTTTGCCCATTCAGTATGATATTAGCTGTGGGTTTGTCATAAATAGCTCTTACTATTTTGAGGTACGTTCCATCAATACCGAATTTATTGAGCGTTTTTAGCATGAAGGGCTGTTGAATTTTGTCAAAAGCCTTTTCTGCATCTATTGAGATAATCATGTGGTTCTTGTCTTTGGTTCTGTTGATATGCTGGATTACGTTGATTGATTTGCGAATGTTGAACCAGCCTTGCATCCCAGGGATGAAGCCCACTTGATCATTGATTTTTTGGAGGGTTTTTTGTGTCTCTATCTCCTTCAGTTCTGCTCTGATCTTAGTTATTTCTTGCCTTCTGCTAGCTTTTGAATGTGTTTGCTCTTGCCTCTCTAGTTCTTTTAATTGTGATGTTAGAGTGTCAATTTTAGATCTTTCCTGCTTTCTCTTGTGGGCATTTAGTACTATAAATTTCCCTCTACACACTGCTTTAAATGTGTCCCAGAGATTCTGGTATGTTGTATCTTTGTTCTCATTGGTTTCAAAGAACATCTTTATTTCTGCTTTCATTTCGTTCTGTACCCAGTAGTCATTCAGGAGCAGGTTGTTCAGTTTCCATGTAGTTGAGTGGTTTTGATTGAGTTTCTTAGTCCTGAGTTCTAGTTTGATTGCACTGTGGTCTGAGAGACAGTTTGTTATAATTTCTGTTCTTTTACATTTGCTGAGGAGTGCTTTACTTCCAATTATGTGGTCAATTTTGGAATAAGTGTGATGTGGTGCTGAGAAGAATGTATATTCTGTTGATTTGGGGTGGAGAGTTCTATAGATGTCTATTAGGTCCGCTTGGTGCAGAGATGAGTTCAATTCCTGGATATCCTTGTTAACTCTCTGTCTCGTTGATCTGTCTAATGTTGACAGTGGAGTGTTGAAGTCTCCCATTATTATTGTATGGGAGTCTAAGTCTCTTTGTAAGTCTCTAAGGACTTGCTTTATGAATCTGGGTGCTCCTGTATTGGGTGCATATATATTTAGGATAGTTAGCTCTTCCTGTTGAATTGATCCCTTTACCATTATGTAATGGCCTTCTTTGTCTCTTTTGATCTTTGATGGTTTAAAGTCTGTTTTATCAGAGACTAGGATTGCTACCCCTGCTTTTTTTTGTTCTCCATTTGCTTGGTAGATCTTCCTCCATCCCTTTATTTTGAGCCTATGTATGTCTCTGCATGTGAGATGGGTCTCCTGAAGACAGCAGACTGATGGGTCTTGACTCTTTATCCAGTTTGCCAGTCTGTGTCTTTTAATTGGAGCATTTAGTCCATTTACATTTAAGGTTAATATTGTTATGTGTGAACTTGATCCTGCCATTATGATATGAACTGGTTATTTTGCTCATTAGTTGATGCAGTTTCTTCCTAGCCTCAATGGACTTTACATTTTGGCATGTTTTTGCAATGGTTGGTACCGGTTGTGCCTTTCCATGTTTAGGGCTTCCTTCAGGGTCTCTTGTAAGGCAGGCCTGGTGGTGACAAAATCTCTAAGCATTTGCTTATCTGTAAAGAATTTTATTTCTCCTTCACTTATGAAACTTAGTTTGGCTGGATATGAAATTCTGGGTTGAAAATTCTTTTCTTTAAGAATGTTGAATATTGGCCCCCACTCTCTTCTGGCTTGTAGAGTTTCTGCCGAGAGATCTGCTGTCAGTCTGATGGGCTTCCCTTTGTGGGTAACCCGACCTTTCTCTCTGGCTGCCCTTAAGATTTTTTCCTTCATTTCAACTTTGGTGAATCTGGCAATTATGTGTCTTGGAGTTTCTCTTCTGGAGGAGTATCTTTGTGGCATTCTCTGTATTTCCTGAATTTGAATGTTGGCCTGCCCTACTAGGTTGGGGAAGTTCTCCTGGATGATATCCTGAAGAGTGTTTTCCAATTTGGTTCCATTTTCTCCCTCACTTTCAGGCATCCCAATCAGACGTAGATTTGGTCTTTTTACATAATCCCATACTTCTTGCAGACTTTGTTCATTTCTTTTTCTTCTTTTTTCTTTTGGTTTCTCTTCTCGCTTCATTTCATTCATTTGATCCTCCATCACTGATACTCTTTCTTCCAGTTGATCGAGTCGGTTACTGAAGCTTGTGCATTCGTCACGTATTTCTCGTGTCATGGTTTTCATCTCTGTCATTTCGTTTATGACCTTCTCTGCATTAATTAGTCTAGCTGTCAATTCTTCCACTCTTTTTTCAAGATTTTTAGTTTCTTTGCGCTGGGTACGTAATTCCTCCTTTAGCTCTGAGAGGTTTGATGGACTGAAGCCTTCTTCTCTCATCTCATCAAAGTCATTCTCTGACCAGCTTTGATCCGTTGCTGGCGATGGGCTGTGCTCCTTTGCAGGGGGAGATGCACTCTTATTTTTTGAATTTCCAGCTTTTCTGCCCTGCTTTTTCCCCATCTTTGTGGTTTTTTCTGTCTCTGGTCTTTGATGATGGTGACGTACTGATGGGGTTTTGGTATAGGTGTCCTTCCTGTTTGATAGTTTTCCTTCTGACAGTCAGGATGCTCAGCTATAGGTCTGTTGGAGATTGCTTGAGGTCCACTCCAGACCCTGTTTGCCTGGGTATCAGCAGCAAAGGTTGCAGAAGATAGAATATTGCTGAACAGCGAGTGCACCTGTCTGATTCTTGCTTTGGAAGCTTCCTCTCAGGGGTGTACTCCACCCTGTGAGGTGTGGGGTGTCAGACTGCCCCTAGTGGGGGATGTCTCCCAGTTAGGCTACTCAGGGGTCAGGGACCCACTTGAGCAGGCAGTCTGCCCCTTCTCAGATCTCAACCTCCATGTTGGGAGATCCACTGCTCTCTTCAAAGCTGTCAGACAGAGTCGTTTGTATCTGCACAGGCCTCTGCTGCTTTAGTTGTGCCCTGTCCCCAGAGGTGGAGTCTACAGAGACAGGCAGGTTTCCTTGAGCTGCTGTGAGCTCCACCCAGTTCGAGCTTCCCAGAGGCTTTGTTTACCTACTTAAGCCTCCGTGATGGTGGGTGCCCCTTCCCCAGCCTTGCTGCTGCCTTGGGGTTAGATTGCCGCAGACTGCTGTGTTAGCAAGGAGGGAGGCTCTGTGGGCATGGGACCCTCCCGGCCAGGTGTGGGATATATTCTCCTGGTGTGCCGGTGTGCTTACAGCGCAGTATTGGGGTGGGAGTTACCCGATTTTCCAGGTGTTGTGTGTCTCAGTTCCCCTGGCTAGGAAAAGGGACTCCCTTCCGCCTTGCGCTTCCCAGGTGAGGCGATGCTTCGCCCTGCTTCAGCTCTCGCTGGTCAGGCTGCAGCAGCTGACCAGCACCGATTGTCGGGCACTCCCGAGTGAGATGACCCCAGTACCTCAGTTGAAAATGCAGAAATCACCGGTCTTCTGTGTCGCTCGTGCTGGGAGATGGAGACTGGAGCTGTTCCTATTCGGCCATCTTGCTCCGCCCCCCAATTTTTCTAATGTTGGTTAAAAATGTATCCAGAAGAAGGAATAAAAATAACAATCATCCTCCAGTTTTGCAACCAGATGAGTTTTTGAGAAGAGGGCAAATGAGTCTGTATACAGAACACAGACCCAGCCACTTTTACATTTTATTTGTTTATTTAAAAAAAGACAGCATTTTGCTTTGCTGCCCAGGCTGAAGTGCAGTGATGCAATCACAGCTGACTGTAATCTTGAACTCCTGGGCTCAAGCAGTCCTCCCACGTTGGCCTCCTGAAGTACTGGGATTACAGGCAAGAGCCAACATGTCCAGCCTACCTAGCCTCTTTAGAGGTCTATGGGGATCTCCTATTTACTCCCCAACATACATAACCAGCAATCTCATGCTGAGGGCTGATGCTTCTCTCTGCCTTTGCACATTGTAAACATGGTGCATTTTCTCCATTTTCCTATGATCTTCTGCTAAACTCAGGCCTCTTATTTACAGACAAATGGTGCAACTTTTACACAGGCATCATGGGAGTAAACCCAAGATATTTTCTCACACTTGATTCCAGGCAAGTGGGGCTTGGTTTCTTGATCAAATATTTCTGTTTGCTCTGTTTACAAGTATCTGATGAGCAAAATCAACAGAGGTGCTCCAGACAGGTTGGCTGATCTCTTGGAAAAGAATAAAACAAAACTCAGTCTCTGTGTGAGTACTGCCCTAGTGTGCTGACTGATCTATTTGCTGATTAAATTCTTAACCCATACCTATTTGATGCTTACGTCAGTTTTGTGTCTTTGAACCCTAATTTTGCAGTGCTTTAGTGACCAATTTATTTTTTTCAGTAAACTGCATAAATGACTCATCAGCAGGAAATGTGGATAAATAGTCAACTTAACTGAAAATACAAATAAACATATCTTTCTTTTGTGGGGAGGATTTGCTTAAAGGGGAAAAAACCTTGGGAGGATGGACTATAGTTCCTAAGAGGGCATAATCTTCTGATTTTTCTGTGGGATTCTAGCCCCCTTTTCTGGGCATGGATGGCTGAGCCCAGCTACTAAGGAGATATCTGTCCACATGGCATTTATTAGTTTAGAAGTGGTAGCCTCTTCATCAGGAACCTGATGAATGCATACATGTATGCATACGTGCATGTGTATGTGCATGTGTGTATGTGTTTTCTGGAATCCCTATAAGTCATCTTTCTGGTCACTCATGTAGCCAGTGCTATGACCTCATATAATTGGAACTCTAATTCTACTGCCTACTAAACAGTCAATGATATTGAGCACTATTAAATATCTCATGAAAGAATGGCATTAGAATTAGCACGCAGACGGAATCATAACCATATGGGCACAATAATGTGGAAATAAATACATTTTCTTGATTACCATATGCACAAGCCCTTTGATTCTGGAATTCTACATGGGATTCCTAATTTCCATGTAAACAGTTTTGTTAGCATGGCAATCACAGGCAGCCATTACAACAACCTGTCTTGTATCTCTTAACTGAGATGAAAGAGGCAAAACGGAGGTGGCGATGAAAGCGTTGCACAAAGAGTGACTTTCCATATTCACGTCTGTATTAAATCCAGGTTTCAAAGATCAGGAGGCCCCTGAGCATGCTAGATACTTTCCCTGATGACTCATGAGAGGCACACATATTTTTCCCCCTTTGTTCAAGCGTGGTGACCAACTCCCTCTGCCCTCCCATTCTTATCTCCTTGCAAGTGCCCTAGGTGAGTATTTCCCCATCCTTCCCATCCTGTGATATGCCTGGGAATTTGCTGAGACACCACACTGGAAGGAAGGGTGAATCTCCCAGGGAGTTTCACTCCATTATGACTTTTTCTATTTTGTATGGAAAATATGAACCGCTAATGTTCTGATACTGGAAATCCAGAAGCCGGGCAAGTAACAGGTAAAATTCAAGGCAACATATTATCCAGCCACAATGAAACTGAAAGAATGTGGATAGGCTTGTACACTGTTTTGTTTTAAAGTAGTTCTAAATACTAAAGTCACAAATATTTTAAATTTACATATAAATATATAGAATTCTAATGATGTTTACAATCACTTAATAATAATACATCAAAAATTAGCAAAAGAGGGGAATCCAAGACCCTTCCTAAAAACCCTAAATAACTTAATTAAGAGCTAAACTATCAGGATACAATGTCTAAAACACCAGCTACACTCGATTAAGTTTCAGGGAGAAGCCAAAATAGACTCTTGTCTCTCTGACTCTGGGAATTCTGACGCAGGATGACCGTGAAGAGATATGGGGACATTTTTAGGAGAGCCATTTCAGCAGATCTTGCAGGTGATTGAGCAGACACATTAGCAATTTGGTATGAAATTCATCTTGGTTATCAGCCTGAAGTATTTCCACATGTTGATATCCTCTTTACTATCTTTCCAATTTTATTCTATTTAGTATTTATTATGTGCATAATTACATTTCATATTTCCTCAATTTTATTAGATTCAGATCATTAGTTTTAAGACAATATTATTATATTACTTCTAATAATGATAGTAGTTAATACTTATTTAGTGTGGACTACCTTCTAGGCACAGTTCAAACTGGTATCGAATTATTTTCTCTTTAATCCTCACAACACATTAATGAGATGGGTGTTACTATTATACATATTTTACAGATGTGAAAATGAAGGCATTGAGAGGTGCTATAACTTGCCCAAGGTCACATGGCTGGTGTCAGGTGGCAGGATTTGATCAAAAGAAGTCTCTTCTCTAGCCAGTGGATCAAACACATGCTTGGGGTTCAGTCTCCACAGCCTCCCTGCACTCAGTGAGATGCTCACCAGTGGAGGGCAAGAGGCATTCTTATCCTACTGACCATGTATGGCTGGCCTCTCTCTGCACCCTGATGTTTCTTCTGTAACTCCTTTCACAGTGGTAATTAATAAGGAGTTGGGTGTTTATTGTCTATATTCTCTACAAAACTATAAGCTTCTTGAGGGCAGGAACTATGCTTATTTGAAACATTGATGAATCCCCCCGTTCCTAGCAATGCCTCATACCTGACAGACACAAAACACAAATTTGCTGAGTAAACAAATCTTCTTCTATAAAGAGTTACAATATTTGGGTGGCATTCATCTACACCACTATAAATATTACCCAGTGTAATGCCGATGTGACTAGGTAAATTTCTACCCCACCTTAACTCTGCTCATCTTTAGGGAACTGGATGCCTGAGGTCAAAAGTTCTCCCTCTTGACCAAATCGACTGGGACTTTTTGGATCCAAGATGGCAGCTTACTTGACTTCTGAAGAACCTGGAACTTCATATTATAATTTCCATGCTAAATGACATTCCCATGAGCACCATGACCGTTGACAATCACCATGACAATGACAGAAGAAACCGCAAAATGACAAAAAGGAAGGTGGCAACTCTGGTTCTGAGTTTTCCACCCATTTCCAGAAAAGATGTGAATATTCTTCTCTTTGCTTTTAATGCCTGACCCTGTTATTAGAGATGCCCCGTACCTGTGACTTTCTGGCTTTCACAAGTTAAGAAGGTGATTTGTGAGCCAAGCTCCTGCTTCTCAATTTCATGGCCATTGAATGAAGCTGGTACTGCTTGATGCTCACTTTCTGTTCTGTATATTGACTTTCTGGCACTGAAGAGGGAAAGACCTTTTTTGGGGGGGTGAGGGGGGGTGAGGACCAGCTTTGTCAGTAACAGAAAGTTAGGACAGTCATTCCCTTTCAAGACACTTTTTTATCCTCAAAGATTAACAGCTCTTTCTTAATGTCATAACAATAAAAATTTGGAATTAAGCTCCTTATGGATCATGGGTGAGAATGAATTTGCTCTTTAAAAGAACAGACGTCACAATATATGAACATATTTTCGTATTATTAAACATGCTAGTACAGTACAGTGGTTAAGATCTCAGAGGCTGGAGTTAGGGGCCCTGGGCTGGAATTCTGACTCTGTCACTTACACGTGAGACAGTAGACATGTTATGAACTCAACATGTCTCAGTTTCCTTGTCTATAAAATGGGGATAATAATAGAATCTAACTTGTAAGGGTGGTTGTGAGAATTAAATGTGTTAATATATGTAAAGCTTCTGAAATGATGCCTAACAAAAAGTAACCACTATATAAATATTAACTACTCATATTTCTAATGTGTTACTATTTTATGGTGTTACTTCTGTTTTCCTACTATTTTTATTTGGCTTGTTTATCATCATTGAACATTATGTTTACTATTTAATATATTCTTTATTTAGAAGAATTTATTTTTCTAGGGCAGTTTTAGATTCACAGCAAAATTGAGAGGAAGGTACAGATATATTTCCCAAATACCCCTGGGTCCCACACATGCATGGCCTCCTCCATTATCAGTGCTCACCACCAAAGTGGTACATTAGTTACAATGGATGAACCTGTATTCACACATCATTATCACCCAGAGTCCATAGTTTACATCAGAGTTCATGCTTGATGTTGTTCATTCTATGGGTTTGGACAAATGTATAAAGGCATGTGTGCACATTATAGTTTCATACAGAGTAGTTTCCATGCCCTAAAAATCCTCTGTGACCCTGAACACCTGAAGGAGGTCTGGAGTGGAGGGAGGCAATCTGTAGGGGTGGGCTGAGGGAGCACAGCTGCAGAGGCCGGCCTTGGAGGACACCTTGAGGGTCCTGTGCTTTATGGTACATGCAAAGCCAGCCTCTCAAGGGCTATAAGCAGTGACGTTCCATAAGCAGGTTTACATTTTGGAGAGATCACCCTGTCCTCTGTGAGGGACATGGGTTAGAAGATCACCTGGGACTCTAGCAGCCTTGGGAAGGTCGTGAGCCAGTACCCCTCATACACTTAATTGGATCAATTAAAAAGGTCCAAATTCCTGTTGATGCTAACATCTGATCACCATAGAGCCCTACGACAATTTTAGAATCAGAACCAGCAGCCTAATCCAGTGGTCTCCACTGTGGGATGACACACCTCAGAAGGTGCACAGAACAATTCGTTTCAGAGTGGAAGAGAAATACTAGAACTTCTATTTTTAAAAATAATAAATACAAATAAATGACAAATTTCATTATTTCCAAATTGAACATTTCCTTTGTGTATTTTATAATGTATTACATAATGCACATTATCTAATTTATAAACAAACAAATATGGGGTGGTGCTCAAATGCTTTTTACTGATTAAATGCTGTTTCCTTCCATGCTGGAAGTCTGCTATCTATGTCAAAGGCTATGCTGATTCAACCCCTGAAATTACTATTCCAGGACTTTATTGTCATATATGACAGAGATGTAGGGAAGACTTAGGCCAAAATTTATACCAATATATTAAAACAAATAAACACAATAAAGTAAGTTAAAATTTAACATTTGCTTGTCTCTCATGCACAGCCATTCAGTGCTTAGGATAGTGTCTGACATATAGAACATGTTTAGTACATATTTGTTGAATGAATAAATGGATGAAGGAATAATCATTTGTTGAAAAATAAAATCAATTTGATGACCTAAAACTTACCTACTAACCGTCTAAATTGTTCAATGCACTCATAAATGAACGGCTTAACCCTTGCTTGACTGGGTACAAACATTTCAGACACCTATCTTGTTGTTTTTCAGTGTTATTCTCTGGTTCCTGCATGAGACTCAATATTTTCACCAGTACCTTTTCTTCCACCTTGCCTCTTCCTAGCTTTGGCAGTTTCTAGAAGTTGGCTGGACCCCCTGCCTGGCAGAGCTCCTTTATTTCATCTCAACCTCATTGACTCACCTTCCTTCACCTTCCTTCAAGCTGTTCATGTTAAACTCCCAGTTCTGACATCAGAAGCCTAAATGAGATGTAAATCTACCTATAACCTATAACATTTTCTTCAACTAACCTGGGTATTGATTTAGGTTCCTTCCCTCAAAGCCAGAGCTGACAAAGCATGACAAGATAAACGGTACAGGTTCCTACAACATTTTTAGGAGCAGCTCAGGTTCTGGGGCAAGCCTGAAAGCTCAGGGAAATAGTTACATTAGCTCCTGCCAGCAGCTGCTGCTGCTGCTGTAGAACTACCTAAGTCAGAGGTTGCAAAATTCGAACAGCTATGGGGACTAGCAGTTAATGTCAATGAAGAGTATGCTTTGAGAGACACAGAGAACAGAGTTCTTATGGCGTACAGAGGGAATGCCTATTCCTTAATTCTAGTGAATGCTCACATCTGAAATCTTTTTATATAAAATATTTCAGTTTTTAAATGTTGGCAATTAATTCAACATTAAAAAGACCCATTGTATTGGCTAAATAAAACATATCCAATGGCCGAAATCGGTCCTCAGGCCACCTTTGAGACCTCTGGTCCAGAGGGATACCACTGCTATTTTCTTCCATAATCTCACGTGTTCTTTATTATTAGTGTCACATTTGTTTCATCTTTTCTTCCTCTCTTCTAAATGGCCTTAAATTCAGATTTTTTTTCTTCTTCATTTCTCAATAAAATAGGAAACATTAAAGATATTTCTTATTAACAACTGTCCTTCAGAAAATTTAAAAAAATAAAAAGCAAACCTTCCTTGTATAATGGGACAACATAGTTATATGGTACAGACTTTGGAGCAGAGGAGCAGCAGGGTTAGAAGGAAATTTGGAATAAGAGCCAGGTGGCCTGCTTTCTCTCCTGAGAGCCTCAAATGACCTTGCACAAGTTGCTCAACTCTACATTTATCCTGTCTTCTTCTGGAATGCTCTTCCTGCCTTCCTGTTTAAAGGGGCCCTTGTCCTACTGAACCCAGGCCTAGGGCATCTTGCATCCAGGTTTGGAGAAAGCTTAAGTTCTCCGGCACACTGAAGAGCAGTCCCTTGTGGTGGATGTGGGTGGGTTTTACACTGAGCATCTGTGCCTCTTGCTTAGGTCAGTGAAGCCATGATTTTCCTTTGGGAAATGACCTTTCCTTCTTTGGATGCAGGACAGGTATCAATGAATGGATCCTGCCCTCCCCTGGCCTTGGAGCTGTGCTTGGGCTATCAAGAGAGAATGGTTTCCCACATAGACAGGGGGGCACCAAAAGAAAAGAGCACATTTGTTGGACAGGCAGAGCTAACTGATGACCACTATAACCAACACTGAGTGATGTGAATTTGGGGAAAAGGAAGTGTGCAGAGAAGCCCTAGACTAGGTCCCTCATGCTGCAGATGAGGAAGCTGAAGCTTAGAGATGTTGGGTGATGACCAGCCAAAGACATGAAAGATGGGGGTTGCAGTCTGTCATCCGCTTCTGATGTAACTTATGAGACTTGGGTCATATTGGTTTGTCAGTCCCAAACCTCAGTTGCCTTATCTGCAAAGTGATCACAGTGGTTTCTGACCGATAAATGTTCTGAGAACGAATAAGGTCTTATCTTCAAAGTACACTGTGCCTTGAAAGTACAAAATGTAACTAGTGAACAGATACCCTGAAGGGTTCACATCCGCTAAAATCAGGCAACACAAAGCCTTGAATATACATGAGGCCTCCCTTTCATCTCGAATTATGTAACATATCACAGTATCATAACATATGCCTAATTCAGCTTCCTGAGCTGATAAGATTGCTCTAGAGAAGTTTCCAGTTTTTTATTTCTATCATAGAGAAGTGGCATAGTATGGTGGTTGAGAGTGGGCTGACAGACCTGGGTTTTAACTCTGAGCTTGTCACTTTCTCATTTGACCTTTGGCACATTACTTTAATTCTCTGCATATCAGTTTTCTCATCTGTAAATGAATAGTTTACGTCCATCAACAGTTACATCAGTTTTCTCATCTGTACCTGAATAGTTGCAGGTACCACAACATGGGTGAACGTGGAAGGAGATCAGGAAAGCAAATGCTTAGGACACAGGGAACTCAGTGGTACAAATGAAGCTCTAAGTCAATGCTAACCAAAGAGGATGATGATAAAACAATAGTACTAGTATGGTATCATGGTGGTATTGTTCATGAGTGGGGTAAGTTCTTGGCTACATAATGGTTTTTAGTGGGTAGGAGGAAGGACAAAGGTGAGCATATCACAGAGAATCTGGCTCACGTGGGTCGTCTGCTTTCTCCCATGCCATTGCAGGCAAGTCCTACAGGACCAACTGTTAGATGCAGTGGGGTCACCCAGCCTTGTACTGCTTGCATAGAGAAAATCACCTTTCTAGTAAAGGGAGTGGCGGTAGAGGGAAGGCGAAGGGAGACAAGACAGGATCAAGGGTTGGCCTTGTGGTGGTTCTTCTTTTCTGTGAGTTTGCATGGCAGTTCTTCCTGAAGAACTGCCGCTGCTCATGAAGAGCTGCTCCTGCTCTCTCTCTGTCATAGTATCCTGTGCTTTTCCCCTGAATCTCATCACAAAATAAATATTTATTTGTGTAGTTACTTTGTAACTATATGTCTCCTCCATCAGACTCTGAGTTCCACAAGAGCAGAGACTATTTTTGTCTCATTTACCACTGAATTCTTGCTACCTACCACAATCCTTGAATTTTGTAGGCTCTCAATGAATATTTGTAGAATAAATGAAAACATGAATCTGTCATGGGCTTTCTGTTTCTTCATATATCTGGGAACCTGAAGAAGCAAGTTGGATCAAGTCTGTGACAAAACTGCCTCTGCTTATCAGAAGTTGTTACTGCTTTGGTGGTCCTGGCTGAACTCTTCTCTTCTCTCTCTAGAAGAAATTTCCAGATGAGGCAGAGATCAAATACACAATGATTTTCTCATTTGCTCATGCAAACTCATTCTACCTGAGTCAACAGTCACATGCAGGTTTCATCCATATCTATGAAGTCAGGAATTTATTCAATCCATATCTACTAAGTCAGTCAGGGGTTTATTCAACAGGCTTTAGGAATTCAGTCAAGTGTTAGGCAGACAAGGCCAGGCACAGTGACTCATGCCTGTAATCCCAGCACTTTGGGAGGCTGAGGTGGGTGGATCATGAGGTCAGGAGTTCGAGACTAGTCTGGAACATAGTGAAACCCCGTCTCTCCTAAAAATAAAAAAAAAGTAGCCGGGCGTGGTGGTGGGTGCCTGTAATCCCAGCTACTAGGGAGGCTGAGGCAGGAGAATCACTTGAACCTGGGAGAGGGAGGCTGCAGTGAGCTGAGATCATGCCATTGCACTCCAGCCCAGGCGACAGTGCGAGACTCCGTCTCAAAAAAAAAAAAAAAAAAAAAAAAAAAAAAAAAAAAAAAAGAAAAGAAAAAAATAGAGCTAGGCAGACAAGTCCCCTGAGTTCAAGAGTTTACATTCTAATGGAGGAAACCAAAGTTAAGAAGAAGCAAAGATAATTTTAGGTAATGAAAGGAGCCTTGTTGAAAATAACACCTGGTAATGTGATATATGTGATAGTGATTGAATGGTAGAAGGAACAACATAGATTTGGGTGCTCAGGGAAGGCCTGCGAGATGTCTGTTGAAATGAAGCCTGAATGACAAAGGAAACCTGCCATATGAAGATCTGGGCGAAGAGCATTCCAGGTAGAGGAAGAAGCAAATGCCCTAAGGGATGAGCTTGTTATGTTTGAGGAACAGAAACAAGGCATGTTGGGTATTTGCGGAGTGGAATGAGGTGATTCAGACAGGAGGAGAGGCTAGATTCTGTATGGCACTGCTGGTAGTAGTAAGGCATTTCTTTTTCTTTTTCTTTTTTTTTTTTTTTTTTTTTTTGAGATGGAGTCTTGCTGTCTTGCTGTGTCGCCCAGGCTAGAGTGCAGTGGTGCAATCTCAGCTCACTGCAATCTCTGTACCCTAGGTTTAAGCAGTCCCCTGCCTCAGCCCCCCGAGTAGCTGGACTACAGGTGTGCCACCATACCCGGCTAATTTTTTATATTTTAGTAGAGATGGGCTTTCACCATGTTGGCTAGGATGGTCTTGATCTCCTGACCTCGTGATCTGCCCACCTTGGCCTCCCAAAGTGCCAGGATTACAGGCGTGAGCCGCCACGCCTGGCCAGGCATTTTTTTTCCTAAGTGCAATGGAAGATGGAGGGGTTTGGCAGGGGAGAATGGGTTGCCAGGAATCAATAACAAAAGCAGGTCTGTTTTAGTAATCCAGGCAAGAGATGGAGGAAGAGTTTGGGCTAGAAGAGCAGCCATGGATGTGGAGACATGTGGCTCAACCTACTGATGGATTGGATATGAGGAAAAAGGTGGGATGAAAAAAAATTGTTAGAGGTGTGTGGGTGAACCGGGGTGAATGATGGTACTATTTACTCATTTCAGGAAGAATAGGAAAGAAATAGGTTTCTGGAGAAGAAACTCCCACAAGGTTCTGTTTTATGTCAAGTTTGAGATACTTATTAGATAGTCATTTGAAGATATTAAGGTGGAGTTGGCTATACAAACTTCAAGCTCAATGGAGAGGTCTAGGGCTGGAGAGGGAGCTGTGGTATTATCAGGGTAATGATGGTGCTGAATTCCATGGTTCTGAATGAGATCATTGATGGAGGGTGTGTAGATCAAAAGTGGAAGGAAGGGAGGAGAACACCTGGAATACAGAACCATGTAATCTGTGCTGATTTATTTTAGTTTAGTATCTGAATCATGCTGATCATTTCTTTAATTCCTCACCATACCTTTCATTTGTACTTCTGGAGTCATATGTTTTTATTAATTGGGCATTTGGTATAAAAATTGTTACTGTAAGCTATCTGTAATCACATTCTAGAAATCAGTTGGCGGGTAACAGATGCACATATGACCACAGGAAATGCCAAAAACCACTTCCCATGGTTGTTCCTCTTGCATGTACACATCTATTTTTAACACTCATGATTGTAAGGCAGAGCTCTTGTCACTTGAGGGAACTGTGTTTCCCAGGGGAGATCCAAGGCCACTGGACACAGAGAGTGGCATCCCATGGGTCAGCATTTACTGCTGCTGGTTTGTTAACAGAACTCAGATCTCACTGACATTAGGTTGCTTAATGGGTATGTGCTGGGGGTAGGGAAGGGGAAGGTAAGTGATTGCAGAAAAGCAATTCTATAGTTCTGAGGATTTCCTAACATGTCAAAATTTCTCAGAAAGCTTTGCTAATTTAGGACTTTTTGTCTAATTTTCGGAAGTATTTACTCATCTCTTTTCTAAGAGCCTGTGCTCAGTCGGCTCTCTCCTAAGTGGAGTTGATTCTTTTCTGACATGTGATGGGTTTTGACTCAATAATGTGAGAGAGGAAACTTGAAAGTTCAAACCCTGACAGCTTCCTGCTGATGCACAGGAGCTGTATTTACATGGCTCCCAAATACCCAATTGGAAAACTATTGCTTAACAAGTGGCTTCTACTAGCTACAAATAAATGGTTTATTTAAGGGGTCAAAATCAGCTACTTCAGCTTAGTGCCATTACTTTAAAGAAGGACTGTTTTGTAGCCAGAGGCCCTTGGCTTGAATCCAGCTTTAAAAGTTACTTGTTCTAGTACCATAGGAAAGTCACTTTTTTTTTGTCTTTAGTTTCATCGTCTGTAAAATAGGTATTATTGTCATAGCCACCCCAGAGTCCTATGAGGAGTGAAATGTTGCTCTCAAAACCACTAAGTGTGAAATAAACTCTTAGATAGGAGAAATTCCATTTTTCCATTTTGTTCAGAACTTTTGGAAGGGAGGGAAACTTTAGAAAAAATATTCTCATCTCCAGGGTTCTCCTGAGTTCATAAATTCTCAACCACAGGGGGACTGGGTTTTACTGGTCATGTCTCACCCTACCAGGCAGGATGTGGGTGAATATAAATCTATATCATGATGACTCAAAATGGCCCATTAAGAACTCACTGGTCTTGGTCATATCAGATGAGGAAGCATTGAGCATCTTTTGGCCTGTGTCATACAAAACCATATTCCCTTTCATACTTCAGTGTTCTGTGCTTTATCTGACTCACTATCCGACACCCTTTCTAGCTCTATTTACAGGAGGTTTTAATGCTCCCTTCTTCAAAGTTTGACTCATGGAAGGAGTCAATTAAACAATGTTTATTGAATTTAGAATGCACAAATCATGGGTGCTAGCAATTACAATTTAGGGGGTTTTACTGCAAACAGATTCACAGAAGCACTCAAAGATCCATGGGCAAGACATTGCAGTGTGATACTAAAGAACTGAAAACAATCTAAATCCTCGGAGATTAAATATAGTACTTCCAAACAATGGAATATTATGCAATCTTCATAAATAATAAGATAGATACATATTTTCTGACATGGGAACATATCTTAGGTATATTACTGTATACAAACCAAACTGCAGAACATTTATAAAATGATTCCATTTGTGTAAAATAAAATATCAATACATCTATCTGTATCTGTATAAACATTTTGTTAAAGATGTGTAAAGAACTATTAAGGATAGTTACTTAGGGAGGGTAGAGGAATATTTTCACTTTCAGTTTTTTTACTTCTACCATGTTCATGGGTTTTTACATATGTAAATCAAAATTAGTTAAAACTAGGTCAGCTTCATGGAAGGTTTAGAAGTCACTCATGCCCCTTTCCGAGACAACAGAATGAGAACTTGTATTACTTAGGATTTCTTGGTTGCAAGTGAAAACAACCAAACAAACAAACCAGCTTAAGCTACCCATAAAGGAACCCCTTTCATAAGAGAACATGGGTGTCCAATGAACTCCAGGGCAGAAAGCACTGCCTGGCCTCAGAAGTATCTGGCAGTGGGAAAGCCATTGTGAACTCAGGGCACATCCTCCATCTCTTGCCTCTGTTTCTCTCCGTATTTCTGTCTCATTTTTACTGTTTGTAGACTCACTTTTTTCTGCTCTCCAGTCCTCATGGCAGAACCTGGGACCCCATGGCTCTCAAATCCCCATGTTACAAGTCTAGTCAAGTGGAGAGATGAAATCACTTGATTCCAAATTCTTGATCCTAATTTCAAGTTCTCAGAGAAGAGTCTCTGATTAGCTCAGCTTGTGTCCAGTGTCCAGCCCTGTTCAATCAATGGTGGCCAGTAAGACGGGGTCTTGTCATAACTTTTGACTGCTGAGGGCCCATTCAGGCTGAGGGCAAAGAAAGTTAATGTGGAAGACCCACCAAAGCATCTCAAAACTAAGGCTATTGGATGCCTTTGTCTAACTCCAGGGATGCTGGATTGCTAGGTTACAGATGATGCTATTTTTAATTACCAACTCACTAATTTACTCCTTTTTGTCATGTCACTGATTTATTTTGCTATGAAAACTCACATTGGGGAATGTGTAGCAATGATATACTGGATATAAAAAAGAACATTGATATGGTTTGGCTGTGTCCCCACCCAAATCTCATCTTGAGTTGTAACTCCCCCAATTCCATGTGTCATGGGAGAAACCCAGTGGGAGGTGATTGAAATATGGGGGCAATTTTTCCCTGTGTTGTTCTCATGATAGTGAATGAGTGTCACAAGGTCTGATAGTTTTATAAACAGTAGTTTCCCTTCACGAGCTCTCTTATTTTGCCTGCTGCCATCCATGTAACACGTGACTTGCTTCTCCTTGTCTTCTGCCATGACTGTGAGGCTTCCCTAGCCACGTGGAACTATAAGTTCATTAAACCTCTTGCTTTTGTAAATCTCCCAGTCTTTGGTATGTCTTTATCAGCAGTGTGAAAATGGATTAATAAAAACATTTTGAGGGTTATAAAGTACTTACTTTAGATATATTTAGTAGTTTGATAATGTTAGTGGCTAAACAGTCCACGTTTGGACTGCCACATGGTGACTGAGACAACTCAACTATCACATGTTGGGAAGTGTTTAAATAAAAAAGATAATCCACTATGATCAAGTGGGTTTCATACTAGGTATGCAGGGATGGTTTAACATATGCAAGTTGATAAATATGATACACCACATAAATAGAATTAAAAACAAAAATCACATGATCATCTCAATAGATATAGAAAAAGCATTCAACAAAATGTGGCATACCTTTATGATTAACTCTCAGCAAAACTGGCATACAAGGAACATACCTCTATGTAATAAAACCCATCTATGACAAACCCACAACCAACCTAATACTGAATGGCGAAAAGTTGAAAGCATTCCCTCTGAGAGCTGAAATAAGACAAGGATGACCATTCTTACCACTCCTCTTCAACATAGTACTGGAAGTCCTAGTCAGAGCAATAAGACAAGAGAAAGAAATAAAAGGCATCCAAATCAGTAAAGAGGAAGTCAAACTGTCACTGTTTGCTGATGATATGATTGTTTACCTTAAAACCCTAAAGACTCCTACAGAGAGCTCCTAGAATGGACAAAATAATTCAGCAAAGTTTCTGGATACAGGATTAATGTGCAAAAGTCAGTAGCTCTTCTATAAACCAAGAGTGACCAAGTGGAGAATCAAATCAAGAACTCAATCCCTTTTACAATAGTTGTAAAAAAATAAAATACTTAGGAATATACCTAACAAAGGAAGCGAAAGGCCTTTACAAGGAAAACTACAAAACACTGCTGAAAGAAATCATAGACAACACAAACAAAAGGAAAGACATCCCATGCTAATGGATGGATAGAATCGATATTGTGAATATGACCATACTGCCAAAAGCAATCTACAAATTCAACACAATCCCCATCGAAATACCACCATCATGCTTCACAGAATTAGAAAAAAAATTCTAAAATTCACATGGAATAAAAAAAATCCCACATAGCCAAAACAAGACTAAGCAAAAATAACAAATCTGGAGGCAAACTACCTGATTTCAAACCGTGCTATAAGGCCATCATCACCAAAACAGCATGGTACTGGTATAAGAATAGGCACATAGACCAATGGAACAGAATAGAGAACCCAGAAATAAACCCAGATACTTATATCCAACTGATCTTCAACAAGGAAACACAAGCATAAAGCAGGAGAATGGACACTCTTTTCAGCAAATGGTGCTGGGGTAATATTCTAGCCACATGTATGGGAATGAAACTGAATACTCAACTCTCACCTTACACAAAAATCAACTTAAGATGGATTAAGGACTCAAATCTAAGACTTGAAACTATACAAATTCTAGAAGATAACCTTGGAAAAACCCTTCCAGATATTGGCTTAGGCAAGGATTTCATGACCAAGAACCCAAAAGTAAATGCAATAAAACAAAGATAAATAACTGGGACTTAATTAAACTAAATTTTTTTTGCACAGCAAAAGGAACAGTAAGTAGAGTAAACAGATAGCCCATAGAGTGGGAGAAAATCTTCACAATCTATACATCTGACAAAGGACTAATATCTAGAATCTGCAACAAACTTAAATAAATCAGTAAGAAAAAACAAACAAACAATCGCATCAAAAAGTGGGCTAAGGACACGAATAGACAGTTCTCAAAAGGAGATATACAAATGGCCAACAAACATAAAAAATTTCTAAACATCACTAATGATCAGGGAAATGCAAATCAAAACCACAATGTGATACCACCTTACTCCTGCAAGAATGACCGTAATCAAAAAATGAAATAACTGTAGATGTTGGCGTGGATGTGGTGAACAGGGAACACTTTCACACTGCTGGTGGGAATGTAAACTAGCACAGCCACTATGGAAAACAGTGTGGAGATTCCTTAAAGAACTAAAAGTAGAACTGCCATTTGATCCAGCAATCCCATTACTGGGTATCTACCCAGAGGAAAATAAGTCATTATTTGAAAAATATGCTTGCATACACATGTTTGTAACAGCACAATTCACAATTGTAAAATTGTGGAACCAACCCAAATGCCCATCAATCAACAAGTGGATAAAGAAACTGTGGTATATATGTATGATGGAATACTACTCAGCCATAAAAAGGAATGAATTAATGGCATTTGCAGCAACTTGAATGAGACTGAAGATTATTATTCTAAGTGAAGTAATTGAGGAATGAAAAGTCAAACATCGTATGTTCTCAGTGGTATGTGGGAGCTAAGCTATGAGGACACAATGGCATAAGAATGATACAATGGACTTTGGGGACTTGTGGGGCGAGGTGGGAAGGGGGTGAGTGATAAAAGACTACAAATATGGTGCAATGTATGATGCTCGGTGATGGGTGCACCAAAATCTCACAAATCACCACTAAAGAACTTACTCAGTAACCAAATACCAACTGTACCCCAATAACCTATGGAAAAATAAAAATAAATTTAAAAAATGAAATTTTAAGAAAGGGACTCTTTATGTCACCAGATTGAAGATTCTCATCTTCAATAAATTTATGTACCAGGAACTGACTAAATGATTATTGTTCAAATATATTTTTAAGATATGTCATAAGAAAAATGAAATACTGTAAGTATCCTACATAGAAGTTGTATATCTATAGCGTTCCTTTTTTCTATCCCGCTAGTATTTGTAAAGTACCTACTATATATAGCTCAAGTACTCTGCTAGGCATGAGAATTAAAGAATGATGATAGTACTTGTGTGATCTCAAGAACTTCACAGTCTAGTGGAAGAGACATTCATGTAAATGAAAAATAGCAATATCATGTGTTAATAGAGATAAATACATGTAAGACGATAGGTCTCAGAGGATAGGTGGAAGAAATGAGTCTTACACAGAGTAGAGAATATTTCTACCTTTGTCAAAGGATGAGGAGGAAATGGTAAATGTAGTGTCAGAAATAGTGAACATACAGAATGCCTTACAAACACCAAAATGAAGGAGTAGTCAACAAATGTAGTTTTCTATACACCTATTTTTGAGCTTCAAGATGGTCTCTTATTTGTACACAAATTTAAAAATAGCTAGCTCATTTAATTCCCTGTTCAACTCAGTTTCATGAGGGCAGGGCCCATGGTCTTCTAGTTTATACCATGTTCCCGATATCTGCACCGTGTCTAGTGCATCATAGGTACTCACTAAGCATTTTTTAAATGAATATATTTATGGAATCGAAACAAATACACAAAAAAGTTCACAGACCATAAGTGTTCCACATGATAAATTTTCATGAACTGAATGCTACCACCAAGATCAAGAAATTATCAAGAAATTACTGGGTCATGAGTAAATTCCTAATGCATACATTTGACATTAGTAGGAATTGTTAGTTTTCCAAAGTCGTTATACCAATTTACGTTCTTCTCAGTAGTAGATACGAGTTTCAGTTGCTCCTCATGCTTTCCAGCAGCTTGGAATTATAGGTCTTTTAAATTGCAGCCATTTTGCTAGAGCTGTAGTAGGATTTCAACAGGGACTTCATTGTGGCTTTAATTTGCATTTCTCTAATGGATAATGATCTTGAACCTATTCATATATTTTTTGTAACTTGAACATCCTCTTTTGTGAAGTGCCCTTTAAATATTTGCCCATTCTTCCCTTTAATTGGGTTATTGATCTTTATTTCCTATGATTTGAAGGGGCAGGGTTCCACATATATTTTGGATATAAATCCTTTATCAGGTATAGGTGTTGCAAACATATTCTCCCATTCTGTGGCTTTTTTTCACTCTCTTAATGGAGGTGTTTGATAAACAGAAGTTCTTATTTTAATGTGATCCATTTAATCAATTTTTCTCTTTTTGAGACAGAGTCTCACTCTGTTCCCAGGCTGGAGTATAGTGGTGAGATCTCAGCTCACTGCAACCTCCACCTCCCAGGTTCAAGGGATTCTCCTGTCTCAGCCCCATGAGTAGATGAGTAGCTGGGACTACAGTCGCGCACCACCACACCCAGCTAATTTTTGTATTTTTAGTAGAGACGGGGTTTCACCATGTTGGCCAGGATGGTCTTGATCTCCTGACCTTGTGATCCGCCTACCTCAGCCTCCCAAAGTGCTGGTGTGAGCCACCATGCCCAACCAATCAATCTTTTTTTTATGGCACTTTAATATTTCTTGTGTCTTGTTTAAAAATCTTTGACTACTACAAGGTCATGAAGATATTCTCCTATGTTTTCTTGTAGACACTTTATTTCACCTTTCAACTTAGATCTATAACATAACTGGAATCGACTTTTGTGTATATGGGGTCCAATTCATTTTTTTTCAAATGAATTTCCAGTTGTCCCAGCACCATGTATTGAAAAGGCTATGCTTTGTCCTAATTTAAGTGATTCTGTATGCGTGGGCTTGTTCCTATATTCTCTATCTTGTTCTACTGTTAATTTGTCTAGTGTAGTGCCAATACCACAATGTTTTAATTATTGTAGCTTTTACAGTAGATCTTGCTATCCAACTTTGTTCTTCAATTCCCATGGCATTCATGGCCATTTGCTTTTTCATTTAAATTTTATAATCTTGTTGTCAATTCCCATGAGAATAACCTTCTGGGATTTTGATTGAGATTGCCTTCCTCAAGATGAACTAGTGAATCAATAGAGTAATTGGGAGAGAACTGATATCTTTATATATTAAATCTTCTAATTGCTGAACATGCAGTAAGTTTCCATTTATTTAACATAGTTTTACTTTCTCCAAAAATTGTAGGCATTTTTTTTTGTGTGTAGAAACTTTGCCCATCCTTTATTAGATTTATTCTTAGGTATGTGATATTTTATTTTCTGCTATTGTAAATGTTATTGCTTTTAATTTTCTTTTCTACTTGCTTAGTGCTGGTTTAATAAATATTTAATTGAATAAATCAAACAACTAATCAATTGAACTGAGAAATGTTAAAACTAGTTATTTGGTATCACTTAGACAAAAATAAAGTAGTTAAAATTCTTAGAACAGAATATAGAAAACTAAGTATGTGAGGTGGATATTACTCAGAATGAGAACACAGGTAGAGAATTGAGAGCAGAGGACGGGCCTCCTCCTTCCTTTCTACTTCTAATCACTAGACCAGGGATTTTCATTAGTCAAACCATCTGGCCTAAAGATGGATTTGTTTGATTGTCATGATTTTTTTTTTTAAATAAATTGAGTAAACATGGAACAATCGAGAGATTTCAAATAAAAATATAGCTGTCGAGATTTTCTTAAAAAATCAGAAATCTGACCCACTGGGCTACAATTCCTTTATGGCCACATTAGGCTGAAGCTGAGTGGAACAGTGGCAGGCTGGGTCTCTAGTATCACCACTGTCTTTGTGACATATTGTCTCTTGGACTGGGCTTACTTAATTCCCAGCCTAGCTTTATCTGAAAAGTCCTTAAAAGAGTTATTCAAACAAAATGTTTTCACTTTCTCACCTCCTGTTTTTTCCTGATCCCTCTCCAGTGGATCTGCTCTCTTCAAAGTCTTTGCTGATTTGCTGACTGAAATCTTGCCAAATATTTGGCAATTCTTTGTCTTTGTTGTAGTCAGTTTCTTGGTATGATGTTTGCCAAGGTTGACTATATGCCCCTTCTTGAAACTTTAATCTTGAAAACTTCCACAATGCCACAGTCCTTTGTTTCCCTTCTACCTTACCAATTATTCTTTGGTTTCTCTTCCTTGTTCTTACTATTCTGGAGCTTCTAAATGTTGTGCTCCAGAGCTTTGGCCTCAGCCTTTTCTATCTTCTCTCTCTGCCTTCTCTCTGGATAGGCTTTTCCAGTTTCATTGCTTTAAATACCAACTGTTGATGATTCCTAAATCTGTATCTCTCTCTTTTGACCTTGCTCCTGAACTCTGTCTAGTTCTGAAAACTTAGTTGCTTACTGGGAATCTCCATCTGAATGTCCAATAGGCATTTCAAACTTAATCTCTTCAAAACAGGACTTTTGATACTCCTTCCCAACCAGCCTTCCCCAGTCTTTTTCATCTCAGCGAATGGAATCACCACCATCTGTGCTCAGCAAAAACCTGGACATCTTTGATTTCTATTTTGCTATTAAACTTCTACCCAATTTATTCACCAGTCTTGTGGCTTTCCAAAATACATCCCAAATAGTTCTTCGCATCTCCACTGTCTCAGTGCTCCTCTTAACCACTAGTATCTCTTTCCTTCCAGATGGCCCCCCACTGCTTCCTCTCTTGCTTCCCCATGGTCCATTATCCATGAAGCTGCCAGAATATTTTAAAGATGAATGTTCTGTTTTCAAAAAAACCCTCCAATGGCTGCCCATTACATTTAGCATCTGTCTTAGTCTGTTTTGGCTAATTTAATAACTTAGACTGGATAATTTATAAACAACAGAAATTTATTGCCCACAGTTCTGGAGTCTGGGAAGTCCAAAATCAAGGTGCTGGCAGATTTGGTGTCTGGTGAGGGATTGATCTCTGCTTTGCAGATGGCACCTTCTGGCTACATTCTCACATGGTAGAGGTGGAGAACAAGCTCCCTTGGGCCTCTTTAATAAAGACGCTAATCCCATTCACAAAGGCTCTACCCTCAATGACCTAATCACCTCCTGGAGGCCCCACCTGTTAATGCTATTACATTGGGGATTATGCTATTACATAAGGGATTATGAATTTTGGGAGGTGCAAGCATTCAGACCATAGCTGCATTCAAATGCCTCATCCTGAAAGAAAAACTGCCTCTTCCTTCTTCCTTCTCCTATGTGATTGGGCTGCTGCCTACCTCTACACTTTTTGTACCACTCCCTACTTTAACTACCATGCACCAGCTATATGAGCCTTCTTTCAATTCCTGAAAAATCACAAGCTTTTTTCTTCCTCAGTACCTTTGCAGGGGTGCTCTCTGCCTGGAGTCTCTTTGTCTAGGTGCTTGCACACCTGGCTCTTCATTAATATCTAGGCCTCATCTTAAATGTTACATTCGGCAAGAGGCCTTTCCTGACCACCCTATTGAAAGTGGTCACCGGCCATTCACTATTACTACTTTCTTCTTCTTCTTTCTTCTTTCCTCTTTCCTTTTCCTTCTTTTCTTCTTCCTCCTTCCTCCTCCTTCCTCCTCCCACCCTCCCTCCACATCTTCTTTTTTCTCCTCCTCCTTCTTCTTTCTTCCTTCTTTCTTTTCTTCCTCTGCCTTCCTCCTCCTTCCTCTCTCCCCTTCTTTTCATTTTCTTCTTCTTCCTCTTCTTTCTCTCTTCCTTCTTCCTTCTCCTGTTAAGAGAGAGTCTCACTCTATTGCCTGGGCTGGAGTGCAGTGAGGCAGTGAGTGGCCCACTCATGGTTCATTGCAGCCTCAACCTCCTGGGCTCAGGTGGTCCTCCCACCTCCACCTTCTTAGTAGCTGGGGCTACAGGCATGTACCACCACACCCAGCTAATTTTTTTTTTTTTTTTTTTTTTTTTTTTGTGGTAGGGCTTTGCCATATTGCCCAGGCTGATCTTGAATTCTTGGGCTCAAGCAATCCACTTGCCTTGGCCTCCAAAAGTGCTGTTATTTGCAAAACAGGTACATGCAAATAGTATGCAATAGTTCATACTATTGCAGTTGGCCGAGCCTTCTGTTTAGTAACCTGCATATCAGTTATCATTTGGCTTTCCCTTTTTACTATTACCCTATTATTTGCCTCTTCCCTCAGAATTTAGCTATAGAAAGGGAGAGTCTTCATCATGCTGACCGCTCCATCTCTACTATCTATGAAAATGCCTAATACAGGGTAGGAGCTTGATAACTGTTGGCTGAATGAATGAGTGCAAACATTGGGAAAGAAGATTCCTGATGAATTCTTGTTGTCCCATATTGTCAAACTTTCCCCACACCTTGTACTATTTCTACTGACAAATGAGCTGTTTAAATGGGATTGAGGATTATGACTTTAATGCAAAAATTAATTAATTTAAAACATTTATTGGGAAACAAAGATATGTAGAAAGTGAAACATTTTGGTTATTGTGTGTCATACATATGGTCATGCTGGTTGAAAATATTGACAAAATATAGTATTACAATGCCAAGAAGAGAAATGTAGTCCGGATCCCCTGAATTAGATATAACTCAATAATACTCCTAAGGAAGGTTGGGATGTATGTAGAGATCTTTTTATTTCAACCAGGTGTCCTCTTCTAACTTATCTGAAAAAATAATCATTTTTTTTTACCACATTATCTGATTTCACTAATAATAATTACACTGAAAATGAAATTCAACTTACATTCTTCACCATTACAAAAGTCTGTAGAAATGCCTTTTGATGAGATACCATCTCACGCCAGTCAGAATGGCATTATTAAGAAGTCAAGAAACAACAGGTGCTGGCAAGGTTGCAGAGAAGTAGGAATGTTTTTATATTGTTGGTGGGAATGTAAATTAGTTCAACCATGTGGAAGACAGTGTGGCAACTCCTCAAAGATTTAGAACAGGGAATACCATTTGACCTAGCAATCCCATTACTGGGTATATACCCAAAGGAATATAAATCATTCTATTATAATGATACATGCATGTGTATGTTCATTGTAGTATTATTCACAATAGCAAAGACAGGGAATCAACCCAAATGCCCATCAATGATAGACTAGATAAAGAAAATGTGGTATATATACACCATGGAATATTATGCAGCCATAAAAAGGAATGAGATCATGTCCTTTGCAGGGACATGGATGAAACTGGAAGCCATTATCATCAGCAAACTAATGCAGGAACGAAAACCAAACACTGTGTGTTCTCACTCATAAGTGAGAGCTGAACAATAAGAACCCATGGACACAGGGAGGGGAACAACACACCCTGCGGCCTGTTGGGGGAGGGTACGGTGGGGAGAGCATTAGGAAAAGTAGCTAATGCATGCTGGGCTTAATACCTAGGTGATGGGTTGATAGGTGCAGCAAACCACGATGGCACACATTTACCTATGCAACAAACCTGTACATCCTGCACATGTACCCTGGAGCTTAAAATAAAGAAATATCTTTTGATTATATTTGTAGGGTTCTTTTTCTTTTTTTTCCTTTTTTTTGAGATGGAGTCTTGTTCTGTCACACAGGCTGGAGTGCAGTGGTGAGATCTTGGCTCACCGCAACCTCCGCCTCCTGGGTTCAAGCGATTCTCCTGCCTCAGCCTCCTGAGTAGCTGGGATTACAGGCATGTGCCACCACACCCAGTTAATTTTTGTATTTTTAGAAGAGTCAGAGTTTCACCATGTTGGCCAGGCTGGTCTCGAACTCCTGACCTCAGGTGATCTTCCCACTTCAGCCTCCCAGACTGCTGGGATTATAGGCACGAGCCACCATGCCTGGCCATACTTGTAGTTTTCACTACCGCTTATCATGCAGTTTGCTGTGGATTCCAGTATTTTATGCATTTCCAAATCAATGGTCATAACAGGCTGAATATTACCTTTGCCAAGTGTGCCAGTGAGAAGTCTTCCTGAAGATAAATAACTATATTAAGGACAAATGTCATCAGAAAGGTATTATCCCTGTATTCATGTACTTAAATACAGGGCAAACTGCAGCCTTTATTTTAAGCACACTGCTATATGTCTTGGTGGTTTATTTGTTTAAAAATTTAGAAGTCAGAAATTCTCTCCATTCTGCTAGTCTTTCTCTAGCTGTAACTTCTTATCCACAGGAGATTTTTCTTTCTATTTAAACAATTTCTGGAGATTTGAGTACTTCCTTGTTGACTACATTTAGATGAGTTGTTTTATCTCAGCCAAAAGCTCCTTTCCATTCCTATATGGAGCTTTCTAAACAGACTTCACATAAACTACTCTTGCAGTTTTTCGGGTTGCTGAAAGGACTGAGACGAGGTCTGCTTATTTTAGGAAGCAAACCAACATGAAGGGAAGTTTGCGAGGACCATAACAAGGTTGGATGGCTGCTTGCTGGGTGTAATTTTCTTTGAGCTATTTTATAAAGACGATTAATGACAGCATGTGCCTAATCACATGAGTTTCAGAGTCCAGCTGTCTGGGAGTGAGAGGTAGAGGGATATTAGTCAGCTCTATATGAAATGTGATATCCGGGGTGAGAACTATTCTCTATCCTTTCCACTCTCATCCCCCCACTGGTGCTTTTGATCCTAGGCTCTGAATAATTCCTGCTCTCCAGTATTGTCAGGCTTTCCCCCACTCCTGGATTCTTTCCCTCTGCTGACAAATGAGCTCAAATCACTTCCCTTTAAATGGCATTGAGGATATATGGCATTAATTCAATAATTAATTTAACAATATTTATGGAGGAGCAAAGCCATTCTAGGCTTTGTAGATACAGGAGTAGACAAGACAGTCAAGATTGCTGTTTTCAGTAAAGTTACATTCTAAGGTGAAGGGGGCTGATGGTGGGCAAGACTATAAACAAATAAATGAACAAGCAGCATGGATGTTAGCATCAAGCACTATGTGGAAAATGAAGAGGGTGATGGGATTGATTGATAGTAATTGATGGGGCATGGGGAAGACTGCTCTAGATTAATCTGGTATTTGTGTGGAAGTCTGGTGGGATCCACAAAGTCTGTTCCCTTCTCTCATCTTCCATCTTCTATAGCATCTCTATTGATTCAGGGCCTAACTTCTAGGAAGTATGGTTTGATCTACTGGAACCTGAATCCCTGCCACCCACTGATTCCTTTACGTTACAGTCTGGCATCACTAAAACGACTCCAAGGTTTCCTCATAACTATTATGTAAGCCTGGCTTTTGTGGCTCAGACTGTATATCTTCAGTGCCATTCTCATTGATTTTTGCAACAGTCTAGTAAGGCAGGTACTAATATTATCCTTGCTTTTCATTTTACTTATGCAGCCCAGAGACATTACATAACTTGCCAAGCTGTAAGTGGAGGAAAGTGCATCCTTTACCACTGGTCCAGCTGCCTTTCCAACCTCATGATTTTCCAGGAAGTGTAGCCGTAGAACACCCCAAACTCCCATAGCTAGCTAATAATCCCTCTGTCAAGTCTATTCTGAAACTCCCTACCCAACCCTTTCCCTTAGAGAACTGGCAACCTTGTGCTTCCACTGTTGCCCGCACACTCTGTTTCATACCACCCGTACCCTTTTATTAACCTCATTGAATCAAGTCTCTCCTTGCAGGGTTGCAGACTCCTCCACTTCGTAGCATACCTAGCATATTTGACACCCCGAGAAGATCTTTTTTTCTTTTTTTTTGAGACAGAGTTTTCTCTTGTTGGCCAGGCTGGTGTGCAGTGGCGCGATCTCAGCTCACCACAACCTCTGCCTCCCAGGTTTAAGCAATTCTCCTGCCTCAGCCTCCTGAGTAGCTGGGATTTCAGGTGTGTGCCACCATGTCCAGCTAATTTTGTACTTTTAGTAGAGACGGGATTTCTCCATGTTGATCAGGCTGGTCTCGAACTCTCAACCTCAGGTGATCTGCCTGCCTCGGCCTCCCAAAGTGCTGGGATTACAGATGTGAGCCACCGTGCCTGGTGGAGAAGATGATTTTTTAATACCTCCCTCCTCAACATGTTGGCATTGTTTTCAATAATAATCCTGAGATGAAGTGAATAATAGTGGCCAGAAAAGAAATGCAGAAAGTAGAAATTTTCTATTATTGTGTTTCATGTATATGGTCATGTCAGATTAAAAAATATTTAAAAACATAATACTATAATAGACAAAAATTAAGATGGCTTAATGTGTTTTAATTATGTCACTGTATGTTTTGAACAAAAGGAAAAAATTCATACCTACCAATTGGTCTGCCACAGAAATGAATGACAGCATTGCATTTCTGTTTCCTTGACTTATGTGCATTTGCCAATGACTTTATCAAAATTATTCTTTTCACATATTCGTGTTCAATAGATGAAAAATCAGATTTCTCAGTCTATCTTCTCTTGTGGTTGATTAAATGACATGTTTTAAAAATTAATTTTGGAAACTTTTGCACAAAGTAACAGATAGAAAGGAAAGATCTGAAATGCAAGTTTGGCAGAAATTCATAAAAATCTCACTGCACAATCAATTCCACAAATTGCAAAAAGGTCTGTGTTGTTTATTTGGGATCAATTTTAGCAGCCTTCACATGGCTCTGTAGTCAAAAAATTTTAAATACAAATAAAAACTCCATGTGTTTACAGAGAACGGCAGAGTTAAAATAACTCAAGTTGTATTTTTCATCTTTACAATCCCTACATTACCATTTATAATTTTAGATCTTCTGTTTAAATGCAGGAATATGTGATACCAAAGGTTTGGAGACACACTGAGCCCAAAGCACATTGAAACAAATTGCTACAAATTTATACTCAAAACAAACAGATGTAGCAATTATATTACTGGGAATTCTCTGAATATTTTCCATGTACAATACACGATTTATTAAAATATAGAAAACGGAATAAAAACCCGCTAATATTAATTTACGTATATATAATTAAAACTCAGTAATCAATTGATTAGAAGTTAGACTAATAAGAGATGTTTTGAGAGAAAAGTATTTTATCACTGACATTGTTTAGAGTTGCCAGTGCCTGACAATAATAAAAAGCATTGATTTTTCTTTTTATTTGAGATGGAGTCTCACTCTGTCGCCCAGGCTGGAGTGCAGTGGCGCAATCTCAGCTCAATGCAAGCTCCGCCTCCTGGGTTCACGCCATTCTCCTGCCTCGGCCTCCCAAGTAGCTGGGACTACAGGTACTCACCACCATGACTGGCTAATTTTTTGTATTTTTAGTAGAGATGGGGTTTCACCATGTTAGCCAGGATGGTTTTGATCTCCTGACCTTGTGATCCACCTGCCTCGGCCTCCCAAAGTGCTGGGATTACAGGCATAAGCCACTGCACCCAGCCAAAAGCATTGATTTTTGAGTTGGTTTTGTTGTTATTTTAAAATTTTCTACAGATAATGCTCCCAGCAGTTCATCCTTGATGTGCCATGAAGCCATGTTTTACTGATCTTTCTGTTCCCAGGACCTGGCACTGTTCTCTGCAGTACTTGCACTGGCCAAATACCTGCCCTGATGCCCTTTCATCCCTTTAGCTCCCTTGACAGGGTCCTCCCTGATCTCTGCTTACCTCTCTGCCTGAAACTTGTCCCCAAGGATTTTCAAAGATTGATAATTCCAGGTATTACAATCAAAAGAGTTTGTAACATATGAAAAAAAGTTCAACATCACTGATCAAAAGAGAAATGCAAATCAAAACCACAAGGAGATACCATGTCACACCAGTCAGAACGGCTATTATCAAAAAGTCAAAACACAGCAGATGCTGGTGAGGTTACGGAGATAAAGGCATGAGTTTTCACTGTTGGTGGGACTGTAAATTAGTTCAACCTTTGTGGAAAACAATGTGGCGATTCCTCAAAATCACCTAGAGACAGAAATACCATTTGGCCCAGCAATCCCATTACTGGGTATATACACAAAGGAATATAAACTGTTCTGTTATAAAGACACACGCATACGTATGTTCATTGCAGCATTATTCACAATACCAAAGACATGGAAGCAACCAAGGTGTCCATCAGTGGTAGACTGGATAAAGAAACGATGATACATATACACTGTGGAATACTATGCAGCCATAAAGAAATGAGATCATGTCTTTTGTAGAACATGGATGGAGCTGGAGGCCATTATCCTTAGTACACTAACACAGGACCAGAAAACCAAATACTGCATGTTTTCACTTATCAGTGGGAGCTAAATGATGAGAACACATGGACACAAAGAAGGAAACAACAGACACTGGGGCTTACTTGGGGGTGGAGGGTGGGAGGAGGGAGAGGACCAGAAACAATACCTATTGGGTACTAGGCTTAGTATCTGGGTGATGAAATTATGTATATAATAAGCCCTCATGACACAAATTTACCTATGTAACAAACCTGCACATTTACTCCTGAACTAAAAATTTTTTTTTTAATTAAAAATCAATCTAGGTGCCCATCAATGATAGATTGGATAAAGAAAATGTGGTACATATACACCATGGAACACTATGCAGTCATAAAAATGAACACGATCATATCCTTGGCAGGGACATGGATGGAGTTAGAGGCCATTATCCTTACCAAACTAACACAGGAACAGAAAACCAAATACTGTGTGTTCTTACTGTAAGTGGAAGCTGAATGATGGTAACACATGGACATATAGGAGGGAACAACACAAACTGGGACCTGTTGGAGGGTCAGGGGAAGGAGAGCATCAGGAGGAACAGCTAGCAGATGCTGGGCTTATTGCCTGGGTAATGGGATGATCTGTGCAGCAAGCCACCATGGCACATGTTTACCTGTGTGACACACCTGCACATCCTGCACATGTGCCCTTGAACTTAGAAGTTGGAAAACAAACATACAAAAGGCCCCTAAAACCAAAGAGTTTGTAAGAGTCATTATTTTCTCTCAGATAGTGTGGTTGGGATTACAGTCCCGCAGTACTTTCTGGAAGCAGTGGGATTTATGGGTGAAACATTCTTGGATCTATAGGGCCCTTCAGCAAATGTCAATTTTTCTTTCCAATGTAACCAAATGTACTGCATGTTCATTATTCTGGAACCAGGGATAGCGAATGAGTGGTGGATGTACTGCTACTCTACCTCCTATGGCTTATCAGTCCTTGCACTTCTTCCTCAGTGATTGCAGCTTGCTTTCCTCAGAAGCATTCTCAACACAGCATTCCTAGGAGTAATGACCAACTGAGAAGAATTAACAGAAGAAAACCACTTGCTACCCCTAGGCTTACCACTCCACCCTGAGACCTTCCAGGTACAGAATCTAAATATTGATATCCAAAGAGCGGCCCAATTTTACCTTATGATTAGAATCTAAGCCATTCTGGGGCTAGAGATTTCACTGGCTTTAAGCACAGGACTGTCTGTGCCAAATTCCAGGCAAGCTCAAGAAATATCATTCCCAGGGATTTGTCTCCAGCAGTTTCCTTTCTCTGCACTCATCCCTTACTCTGGCATCTAAATCCACACATGCACAGACTCTCAAATCTTTGTCCGTAGCCTTGGTCATCTTCTTTCTTTTTTCTTCTTGAGACATAGTGACTCTCTGTTGCTGAGGCTGGAGTGCAGTGGTGTGATCTTGGCTCACTGCAACTTGTACCTCCTGGGTTCAAGTGATTCTCCTGCCTCGCTCTCCTGAGTAGCTGGGATTAGAGGTGTGCACCACCACGCCCAGCAAATTTTTGTAAGATTTAGTAGAGACAGGGTTTCGCTATGTTGGCCAGGCTGGTCTCAAACTCCTGACCTTAAGTGACCTACCTGCCTCAGACTCCCAAAGTGCTAGGATTACAGGAAAAAGCCACTGCACCCGACCACCCTGGTTATTTTCTGACATGGTCTTAACCACATTGTTACGACTTGATGTGATTTCAATTCTTGGGTATTGAAGTAAACTTCCAGGGCACTGGAGTAAACTGAAAATACTGATTTATTCTCCAACGTAACCATATGTACTGCATATACACTATTCCGGAACCAGGGATAGCGAATGAGTACTGCTACTCCATCTCCCATGGCTTATCAATCCTACTGCTCCTCTCAAAAGCACAGAGGAAAACCGGTGGGATGAAGTGCCAGGTATATGCAAGGCACTGGGAACAAAAAGATCAGTAAGACCAGACCCTTACCATTGAGGATCAGCAAGGAGAGACCCAGTGCAAATAGATAAGTGCACTGAAGAGGGACAGATGATTGATAAGAAGTATGTGTAGAAACCAGTAGAAGCACAAAGTTGCATTTTATTAGATTGGCAGGGGGCCAGGGGGGGGGAGTTGGCTGGGTAACACAGGTGGTTGACATCAGAACAGACTCAATAGAAGGACTATTTCTGCTGGTGGGCTAGTTAATCACTCTCCCAAGGCTCCAGCTTCTTCATCTTTAAAATGATAGGGGGCTGGGGGCTGGATAGCTTCGTGGTAAAGAAGGCAGACTTCTCCATGTACTAGTTGGGTGACCTTGGACAGGTTACTTAATGTCTCTGAGCCTGTTTCCTCATCAGTAAAACGGAGATAGCAATGATACTCAGCTCTACCTCATAGTGTTGTTGTGAAGATTGGACAAATTAATCTGTATAAAGTGCTTAGAGAGTGTCTGGATCACAAAAAGTGCTCGAGTGGCAGGTGACATCGTCTTTTAAGTTTTTTTTAAGGCTCTAAATCCAAGGGTCTTTAGTTTATGCAGTCTTCTAACAGTTTCATTGAGAAATAAATATTAGCTCTGGGACAAGTCACCTTCTCAAGTTGGTTGCAGATCTTGTCTCTCTGACCAGCTTTTGCTCTGCACGCAGACAGCCTTCCTGTCCTTTTCTCTCTGGTGTGGCTGTTAAATGTTTACAGAGTGGGATGCAGGAGCGGCATGTCAAGGCAGGGTGAGAAAGAGACAAGGAGATGGGGTATGTGCCACTAATTATTCCATATAGCATGTGTCATAGTAGAAATAAGTCTCTAGTTGGAAGGAATTTTTAAAAAGCCAAATCTTATGATGAGTGAGAGAACAAGAGAGAGAATGAAAGAGAGACAGAGAGAGAGAAAGAGAGAGAGAGAATGAGAGAAAATCAGCTATGGGAGGCATAGAGAAAAAAGTAGAATTAAAAAATAGTTCCTATTAAGACTAAACAATAGAAATGTGTTTCTGGTTAGAACCAAGGAAAACAGCCAAAGCAGAGAGCCAAAAGAGACACTCAATGAAGATTTTGTGAAGGAAGCTTGATTTTTAAGTGACCAGGATTGATTTGACCATAACGTCTGTTTTCCTTTGGATTGAGTAGTTACTTTTTATTGGGAGGTGAGCAAAAAGATGAATCAAAGCTGGGTGTGGTGGCAGGAGCCTGTAATCCCAGCTGCACTGGAGGTTGAGGCAGGAGAATTGCTTGAACCTAGGAGGCGGAGGCTACAGTGAGCTGAGATCGCGCCACTGCACTCCAGACTGGGTGACAGAGCAAGACTCTATCTTTAAAAAAATAAGAATAAATTAAAAAAAGATATGCCAGCAACATGTTGCCTGCAGTGGGGGACAGTGGCAGACAGAAAATATATTTAATGAAAGAAAACCAGAGAAAGAAAGCATCAAGAGAAATGCCAGTTTGCTTCAGGTTGAGGAGTGAACGAACCTGCCTGGTCTTTGATTACTTCCTTTAGGAGACCACTGCGGAAATCAGGCTAAGACTTCAAGTTACTCTAGTGGGCAGATCATAGAAACTGAGTTTTTATGCTCTGAAATCAACTCAACCACCCACATTCAGAGTCAGCTCCACAGTTTCTTTTGAAATCTATATTATGATCTGTCTTTTAGTGAACAAACAGGGGCGTATGCAAATGACAGACCAAGTCATTTGTGAGTACAGACATGTTTGGAGTTTTGCTTTCCTGTCTTTCCTCTTAAATGTGTTCGCTTGAAGGTAAAATCAGAAGACACTTTAATAATCACTTCCATGAGAAGACTTTATTTCATCATCAGATCTTTTATTTTTCACCTTTGGGTCTGTCCTTATATCTACCAGATGAAAAATAGAATTGTACCTATGCAAAAATTGAGGGCAATTTAATATGCACAAAATGGAAAGAAAAAAAGGGTTTCTGTATTAATGTAAAATAACCTAAACAGGCTGATGCATGTGAATTTATGCCGATATAAATAATGTTTTTTAAATTTATTTTTTGTGCTCTCTACATTAATAGATGCTAACACATGCTCAGTGTACATAATACGCCAGACATCATTCTACAGGCCTTAAGGCATTGACTCGTCCCATCCTCACATAAACCTCAGGAAGTAAGTTCTATTATTATCCCTATTTTATAGATGAGGTAACTGAGGCAGAGAAAGACTAATTGATCAATATTAATTACACAGCTAGTAGGCAAAGACACAAGGCTTAAACTCGGACAGTGCCTTCAGATTTTCTAATCATTATGCTAAATTTCTTATGTCTTTTCATTCTGTCCCAACAGATATGTTTATACAACTCTGAAATACCTCTCAAAGTAACGTTCCTCAGTATTTTGACTGGAATCAGGAACTATAAGCCCTGATTCAAAGCCCTGTCTACCTCACAACAATTCTGAACCCAGGCCCCTGAGGGCATCCCACGAAGCTGCTGTTCAAGCTGAGGGCAAAGGCCTTTTTATGCTTCTGCTAAAGCCATTTCTCAAAAGGATAACAAGAGTTATTCATTTTTTACAGTCTTTCGCTGTCATTTCAAGGATGATTCAAGCTCACAATAAAAATGTAAACATTTAAAAGGATACAAAATAAAATTCTCATCCAAAAAATTTATTGAGCATCTACTAGGTGCCAACCAGTGGGGATGCAGTAGTGAATAACACAGACAAACATCCCTGCCATTATAGAAACTTGTGTTCCAATAGAGGAAGAGAGGCAATAATCCTAATAAATAAATAAGCTATATAGCACTTAGCAGGTGATAAGTGCAAGGAAAAATTAGAAAGGAGAAAAGGGGAAATAAAGAGTGTTAGAGTGTTGTGATTTTAAATAAGGTTAAGTGGGAAAGCTCCTCCAAAAAGGGTGACATTTGTGCAAATGCTTGAAGACTGTGAGGGAGGGAGCAGAGAGGGGAAATGTTCCTGGCAGAGGGAAGGATCCAGTGCAGAGGTCTTGTGGCAGGAGGCACCTGGCATGTTTGAAGAACAGCAGGCAGACTAGCATGGCTGAGAAGAGTGAGTGATGAGGGAATGATAGGAAGTAGAGTCAAAGGAAAAAAAAGTAACAGGGACCAGGAACGAAAGGACCCTTTCAGCCATGGTTAGAATTTTGGCTTTTACTCTGAGTGGGGTGGGGAGGCATTGGAAAGTTGTGTCCATGAGTGATATGACCCAAGTTAGGTTTTACATGTGACTGAAATACTCCTATGCAACTTTCTTTTTTAATTAACTACATCCTGGGAGTCTTCTATTGCTACATCTAAACCTCCTGCGTTCTTTTTACCAGCTGTATGGTAATCCATAGTGTAGACGTAGCATACTTTTAAAAATCCTTCTTTAATTGATGTTTGTTTGCTTGCAAGATTTTGTGGCAACAATATTGTAATTGGAAACCCTTTGTACATACAAATTGGCATCTCTTTTGGAGTATATCCACATGATAAATTTCCAGAGGTGAAATTGCTGAATTAAAGCCATGTTTAAAATACCCTCCAAAGAGTTTCCCTCCACAAAATGGCTACCAAATTACTCTCTCACCAAGGGTGTATGTGGAGTGTGTATTTGTGCACACTCTTATGAACCCTGTGGACTGAAATGTTACATTTCCTTTGCCAAATTGATAGGTTTTTCATTTCTTTAATAGTGAGTTACATTGAATGTCTCTTTCTATGTCCATTAGTCATTCATATTTTTACCATATTATTTGCCCCTTTTAATTTTAAGTCTATTTCCAGTTGATTTGCAGGCTACTTGAATATTAAGGAAATGATACATTTTTTTCTGTCATGTGTGTAACAAACATGGCTCTCAGTATCTCAAATCCTCAAGTGTGAAATGACTTTGTTTATGGTTGTGTGTATGTGTATGCATGCTGTAGACAAGTTTTCTTTCTAAACCAGAAGCATATTTTTATGTACTCTAATTGTGAATGTTTTTCTTTATGACTTTTGGTTTTACACCATATTGTCTCTCCTCCCATATAGTAAATGAAAAAAATGTTTTTGTCTTTCCTTTGGTTACTTTGATGGCTTCTATGTTTGATCCATTCGGAATTTGTCTTGGTGTAAGGAGTGAGGTAGGATAATCCTAAGATTTCTTACTGGTGGTTTTAATAATATAGCAGTGGGAAATAAAGCTAATGCTATATGAGTTAAAGAGTTCTTTGTTTTTTTTCATGTTTTGGTTTTAAGATTTCAAAACTAGAGAACGACACAGGATTCCACAAGTTGGTTTCCCAATTCCTGACTACCTTTACATAGAAGCCAGAAAAAAATCTACTCCAATTAGCTCCTCTTGCATCTAAATCTTCTTTCAATGAGAGAGAAGAGCTAGGAAGGACTTCAAGTAAACAGCTAAAGGGAAGTCCTTAACTTTCTCTCTTTTTTTTCTCAGTAGTAAATGTATTTTGGGCATTGAACAAAGAACAACTTTCATACCTCCTTCGTCTTTAGGAACTTGCAGTCTTAGGGAGACAGCACTAACATAGGTTGCAATTTCTGGGCTGAAAATTTTAGAAGCAGCTGTTCATTAAATTTTATTTTACTTGCTTGAAGTAGTTCATCAAAAAGTGTACTCTTTCAACTAGATGTGTATTTAACTTAAAGCTAGGCTTCACTTAAAACTACCTCTTTTACCTTGTTATCCAGGCACAGATAGAAATGCAATTTCACTAGTTCTGCAGGTAATCAACCATTATCTACAAGATGATACTCTTGTGAACTGTGCACACCTCAGCTCCTCTACCTACAAAGCACACCTGCTGAAAGACTTCCAATCCAGCACATGTAGGCACTTCATAAACATTTGTTGAATGTGACCATTTAAAAAATAAGTCTGATTCTTTTTTGAAAAAGGGGGAAAAGGAAGCATTAACTTCCAGCTCTGTGTGTCAAAGGAACTTTTAAGAAATTCTATTAGCTAAATCAACAGTGGTGACTTCCTGTCAGAGCAGGAGGTAAGAGACATTTCCCAGCAGTGACCACATATTTGATTTGGTCAGATTGTTTCTACAGTGTCACAATGAAGTAAACTGTAAAATAATGTATCACATTTTGACCTCAACCGGAACAATATTCGAGTTCTCAGATGTTAGAAAAAGCCTCTGTCAGTGACAAGTTAATCAGTTTAAGGTAGTTCAAAAGTGTCCTTCGAGTGCTTAGTTTCTTCAAGTGCTTTAGAAACAAGTTACAGTTGGTGGAAAGTGGTTTCCTTTTTCTCCTTAATCCTTAGCCATTAACTGTGAAACTCAAAGCCTCAACAAGCCATTTGTTTTAAGATTGTGATTTCAGATTTAGTAGTTTTTTAAAAAAATTCCATATTTCTATGAACATCTATGTTAAGTCACTTCTTTTCATGCCTCTTCTAAAAAAACATGAACGTGGGGCTCTCAGACAGGCTGTGCTCTCTAGAATGGTCCTGCCAAACCTGGACCATGTGGTATGTGATCTCATTTCTTATTCATGTTTTATGATCCTCGCTCACTATCAAAGTCAAGCTTCCTGGTCCAATACATTCTGGCTCGTTTCTTATCTTCTTATGAAAGAAATAGAGCACATATATATTTGCTTCCTCAAGTCTCCCAGACATTTTCACTCTTTTCAGAGAACAGCTCCTATGGTGTGAGTTTTATGCAGGAAATGCCTAGTGGATGTGCTCCGTGTCTTTGGTCATCGTTTCTTCCTCAATTTACTGTGGGAAGAGGCATGTTTAGTTCCACACTTTCTGCTTATTTCTTACTCACCCTGCACTAAACTCAGTGTGGTCTCCCCAGGCCAGCTTTGACTTTCCTGTGCATTTAGGAGGGAAAATTCCTAACCAATCCAAAGTATCAGCAATTAGTTATGAGCAAGTATTAATTGTGTATGCCTGCTTTATTTGGGGAGATTTTGAGATTTGTGAGGATATTTCACATAAGAATTTTTTTTAAAAAAACATGCCTTAAAGGAATCTGTTACATGAAATGTTTAACCAAATCATCTTTCCTTGTTTAGAACCCTCTAGTAGCTTCCCTTTGTACTTAGAACTTAATTAAAACTTTGTGCCAATGGCTCCCAAGTCCTTACACAATCGAGTTTATCTTTCTAACAACTTTGAGGAAACATTGACATAGAATAACCTATACATGTTTCAAGTATACAAATATAATCAGTTTTGACATGTATTTCTACCCATGGAATCATCGCCACAATCAAGATAATGAATTTTAAAAAATCCATTTATCCCTTAAATTTTGTTATGTTGCTTTTTAATGCATGTCTCACTTCACCTCCATCACCAAGCAACCAATGATTTGCTTTCTGTCACTACATATTAGATTGCATTTTTCAGAATTTTATATAAGTACATGTACTCTTTTTTTCCTGCCTTCTTTGACTCAGTGTGGTTTTGAAATTAATTCACGTTGTTGCATGTATTGATAGTTTATTCCTTTTTACTTATTAACTTATCATTAATATGGATATATTATGAATATACCACACTTTGTTTATCTGTCTACCTATCAATGGTCATTTGAATTGCTTTCAGTTTTTGGCTATTACAAACAAAGCTTACTTAAAAACTCCTTTTTTTTTTTTTAAAAAAAAAGGAAACTAAGAAAAAAGTAAATTACTACTGTAAATGGAAAACAAGTTTTATTGCCATGAATAGAAGCTAACCATAGAAATAAGCACAGAATAAATAAGAGAACAGTATTACTTAAAATTATTGCAAGTACCACCAATGGCATATAAATGCTTCAAAATGCTTTGGGAAACCCTGTTCCTGCAGGAATCCAGTGGGCTTCTCTCAGTCCTAGCCCCAGCCCCCGTTGAAGGCTATAGAAGCAGGTCAGAGCAGGATGTGATAAAGATGACAAGTATGTGGACACACTGGTCAAGAAAAGAGCCAGTTACACAGTTGGACTTGCACCCTCCCCAGTCACAAATGGATCATGGCATAACAATGAGAAGTTATATTCTGTGGTGCATAGTTAAAAATAGTTAGCCTAGCAGAGGGTAAGACAGAATGTGGTGCTGTAATGTTACCAGATGCTATTTGGTCATTTACTTGTTAAGTAAAAGAAAATGATCAGTGACCCTCACCTGTATGCTAAGCACTAGGGGTACAAGAGTAAGCAATATGGATATGGTGCCTGTTGCTCATTAGCTTATTTAGGGACTTAAGAGAAGAGACTGATAATGCAACAAGCCTTAAAGTGGGATAAGCACTGTATTAGGCAGTTGCCTTGTGGTCTGAAATCTCAAAGCAGAGTACTTGCTGTGCCTAGATGGGTGGAACTCTCTTAAACTATGTTTTCCCTTTACTCTCTCACCATCACAACAATCATCAACACAGAAGAAGATTTCTGTGTCCAAAAGTATAGGACTTTTTTCCCATACACCAAGCAGTGGACACCAGTTCTAACACTATCTATCTGGAGATAGTGTCAGATGCCACAGTTTGGGGCTCAGTCCCTGAGAGTGCTGCCCGTACCCTCAGACCCAAGTCCAAGCCTCCAGAACTTCTGATCAACCGGCTTCAAGTTGGGATTCCCATGACACCCTCTTTGGGTTCAATTAATTTTCTGGAGTGGCTCACAGAAGTCAGGGAAACACATTTAGTGGTTTATTATAAAGGATTTTATAAAGGATACAGATGAAGATAGGGTGAGGCATGGGGGGAATGGTACTGAAATTCCGTGTCCTCCCTGGGCACACATCTTCTAGCAATCATGTGTTCAGCCATCCAGAAACTCTCAAAACCCTGTCCTTAAGGGTTTTTGTGGAGGTCTCATTACATAGGCATGATTGGCAACTGTGTAGAGATGTCATTGGACAAAATGTACATTATTTAAACCCAGCAAGGCCTGTCTGTTCAGACTTTTCTTGGCCTCTGTGTAGCGTGCCTTCCTCTAGGGTATGAGGCAGGACTCTCTCTGGAATGAGAGTCTTTTGACCCAAGATCAGACTAGAGTCTTGCCTTGGACAAGTGAAAGAAGGACAGGGGGAGGTCAGAGAGAGAGACTCTGTTTCCTGAGGACTAAAGTGCCGCAACATCATAATGAGGACATCATAATGAGGACTATTGGAGTTATGAGCCAGAAACTATGGATGAAAAAAAATATATATATAGAATAACACCACAAGGGGTCACAATATTTAAATGGTTACCCAAAGGGTAATTAATGTCAGACAGAGGAAGTGGAAGACATGGGGAATAGGACAGAGGGACAGGTTCTGGGAAAAGACACAGATAATTGGAGAAGTCTAGAAGCTGGCTTGCGATCTCTTCTCAGCACAGATGAGGCATGGCCATGAGTTCTAGATCAATGTGGTAAAGAATCCAGGCTAGTGTTTTCCTCTTATGCTCTTTATCACATCACTGAGTAATTTCTCCCTGCCCAGGTGGTAACCAGGTGATATAAATGCTGGTAGACTGATAGTCTACAATGATTCTGGAAAGAAACTGTATTTGATTCATGGCTTGTAAATATTAAATGGTTTATTTTATAAAGTTAATATCAAGTTATTCTTTTAAAATGAGTCTGGTTCTTGCAAAAATCAACCAACTAGTGACATATTAAAGCCAGTGGAGGTGGTGATGAAATAAATGAAGGAAAAGCTCAGAAGCTCAGACCTAGAAAGCTGGAGAGATCAAAGCTATGACAGCGAGATCAAAGCTATGATGGCGAAGAGCAGTTAACATCAGAAGAGACAGGAGGATTATAGCAGACTCTTACGCATCTACCCAACCTTCATTCTTTCCTTCTTCCTTGTTAACAAAACACCAGTTGTATGCAGGGATCCACCTTCTCCCTCAAACCCAGGGACTTCAGAGGAGAATGACTGCATCCCTGGCTTGGAGATGGGTCTGACTGATCTAAGTCAAAAACAGCAATCTCCTCTACTTGCCAATGACTAGACTAGCATGAGCATGTGTCATACTTCTGGCCACAGAGATACCAGGGGAAGTCTGCTGGGGGAGCTTCTGGCAAAGGGTTTCCTTATCTTAAAAGGGGTCCCAGCGAAGACTTGGTTTCTTCTTTCTCTGGAGGCTGTTGTTGTCATTAGCTATGACTCCTGAACTGCTGCAAACACCTTGTGACTATGGGCTGGGAAGACAGCCAGGGAACAATTGAGGGATGGCAGGACACAGAGATGAAGGGATCTGGATCTGTAAGAACCTAATTGTTTATAGGCTTATCAAAGTGGAGAGGGCATCCGCTAATTATAAAATTATTATTATTATTATTATATTCAGAGTTCAGTCTTCTAGACCTAAATACCCCCAAATCCCAAATAAATAAGATTTGTTAACACTGACAAATATAAAGTTCTACTTTTAAGGTTACAAAATTAATTGTAGCAGGATTCAGTAGAAATCTGATTTCATGTTAAAAAAAAAAAAAAAAAAAAGACCAGAGAAAGAACTGACAGAATATCCAAAAATATGTTAATAAGGTTATTTGTAAAAGTATAGTGCCCAGCTTAGTAGAGTCCCACAGTCCTCAGTATTGCTTCCATGTCTGGGATGTGGTATGGTAGCCCTCTTTTCAAGGAATATTGATGATTAGAGGTTATCCTGAGAAGAGGAACCAGGATGGCTAAGATTTCCAGGCCCTCATGTGCAGGACCTCACTAGAAGTAAGCAGGTTGTTTAACTTGGAGGAGAGAAGAGTTAGGGAGGGCATGTTTGCTGTCTTTAAATCCCTAATGAGGAGCCAGCTTCATCTGGGTGGGTCCAGAGGGCCAAACTAGAACCAAAGGGGGAAATGTCAGAGACACTGAGATCAGTCCAATGTAAGAAAAAACTTTGACCATATAATAATTATATCTGTACAACAATGGAAATGACTAGATCTTGAAATAGTGAGCTGTCATTAGAAGTGTTCCAACAGAGGATGAACAACCTGTGTGGACAGAAAACTCATTCAACATTTATTGAGCATCTACTAAATGGCAAATGATTAGTGGGGAGTAGAAAGATATGTGATGTAATTCCTGACCACAGGGTGTTGGAAGTCTACAGTGGGTAGATGACAGGTAAACAGCTATTTATTCTGTGTGGTAAGTGATATTGCAGAGTTTGTGCAAACTTTTGTGGGGACATCAATTCTGCTTTGGATAATCAGAAAGTACTGTGAGGAAGTTACATTTATCGAGACTTGAAGTCTTGAGATTTGGAGTTTATATTGCCGGGAAATAAACTATCAATGCAGGGGAAATTCAGTGAATTGTAAAATCTAAGAAAGAAAAAAAAGAAAGGAAGAGAAAGAAAGAAAGACAAGACAAGACAAGACAAGACAGAAAGGAAGGAAGGAAGACAGAAAGAAGAAAGCACAAAAGCCAGCAAGCAAGAAAGAAGAAAGAAGTGGTTACCTTATCTGGATGGCTGGTGGCTGTGACTCAAGGCTCACTAGATGAAGTGGAGAGAGTAAATAAAGCCAGAGATCTTTAAAAGTCCCAGGCAGAGGCATGGAACTGGATCCAGAAGGAAAACAGCAAGGAGCATACAAAGGTGGTTCTTCCCCTGGATTGCTTTTTTTTTGGAGAGTTAGCCACCTTTGATGCAGTTGGTCACACACTTCCAGTGGCCTGCGAAATCCCTCAGGATCACGGGGAGCTTATGAACTAGTTTGATGGTAGGAGTTTACTGTGAAGCTTGGGTCCCCCCAGATTTGCTTAGATGTATAACTGGGAGACCAGGCGCAGTGGTTCACACCTGTAATCTTAGCACTTTGGGAGGCCGAGGTGGATCACCTGAGGTCAGGAGCTCAAGGCCAGCCTGACCAACATGGAGAAACCCCATCTCTAGTAAAAATACAAAATTAGCCTGGTGTGTTGGCGCATGCCTATAATCCCAGCTACTTGGGAGGCTGAGGCAGGAGAATTGCTTGAACTCGGGAGGCAGAGGTTGCGGTGAGCCGAGATTGCAGCACTGCACTCCAGCCTGGGCAACAAGAGTGAAACTCCGTCTCCAAAAAAAAAAAAAAAAGAAAGAAAAGAAATATAACTGTGAAAGATGGATGAGTTTTGGAAAAGAGGTCAGTTTTGTTTTGTTTTTTCCAAAGGGTGTGGTGGACTGAAGTAGCCAGAGGGACAAGAAGCAGGAGAGTGAATAATCATCCTTAACGCTTTGCAGCATATGAGAAGAGGGGAAGCAAGTCACTCACACTGACAACTCCTTTCTTTAGCTCTAATCAAGACTCAACAAAAAAGGACTTATTTGATGAAGATACATGGCACTTGATGGTAAGGAGTGGCAGGATGATAAACCCGTAAAGCAGTCTGAGACTTAAGGCCTAAGCTTCTGCTTCTGGGCTATGTGACCTTGGATGAATTATCTAACCTCTCTGAGCTTCAATAGTCTGCAAAATTTGCAAAATGAGATACAAGTATTGATCACACCGAGAAGCTGTGGGGATGACACAGGATAATGTTGTATAGCTCTATTAGTATGCTAGCACAGTTCTAGCCATGTGGCAGGGAGTCATGAATTATAACCATTGCTATTATTTTATTCTTAAGAATAATATAAGTTAAAAAAGGAATTAATAGTTAGGGCTTATTGGACTTTGGGGTTGACAATTGATCCAACAAATTTGAGTACCTACCCTGTCCAAGGCACTGATTTTGTGCTGGGAAAACAGCACAGAAAGTCATACAGGCAAGCAAATAAACATAGATAAAGATGAGAGCCATAAAGAAATTTAAAAAAGAACACAGGGGTCACACTATGCTTGTGCTGTGAATAAGAACATTGGCTGAACCTGCAACATTTGGGGAAGGATGTCAATTCCTGAAGGCTGACATGAGGTCTGCATTGAATGTCAGACTGACTCAGTGACTTTATATCCCATATAGTCACACATTCATGTCTTAATGAAGTCAGGTTTCAGACAAATTGGTTCATTCATTTCCGAGGACCCCCATACTTCTTTTGGTCTTGGATAAGTTGAATTACTCATTCACTAAGTATTTTGGCGGAACCTTCAAGTGATGTGTATTTTTAGTACTGGGTTCATGTGTAAAAAAAAAAAAAAAATACATTTAGAGGGGCCGAATGAATAATGGGAGAGGAAAATAAAACAGCAAACTGTGTTTCTCAAATGTCAACTTGGTAGTAATGGAGTAGAAAGTATTGGGTGATTCATAGCATATGTGAGGCTAAAAACAAACATAAGCAAAATACCAAATTGTTCAAAGTCTCACAGGGAGGGTGCCAATCATGAAAGAGTTCGAACTGACCAAAAGAGTGAGAAGGGCCAGCATAGGGGGTGTGGGGAGACAGAGACAGACATTGACATGAAATAGTAAGTTTCAAGAAGAATGTTCTATTTGAATGTGATGACCAAAAGTGTCTTTTTGGAAGAGTTTAGAAGAATGTCTCTCCAGAGCCCAGACGTAGCCTCTGAGTAAACAAGGAAATTGTGGCTTATATCTTTGAATTTATAGTTTGACCCTGAAAATGTGCACTTTGGTCAGCAAAATGTTAAGAGGAATTTTCAACAACAGAAGTAGCTGATAATCATGATTATAAAAACACTTAGCAGTTCCCTATAAATGTCTTCAAAGAAGAGAGTGAGCTTTTAATAACGACTCCATATTGTGAAGTCAAGGCTGTTAATGGCATATACTTTACACACAAACGACTTTAATACAATTTATGCCATCACCTTGAAACCCATTCTAGGAAATATCTCCAAGATTTAGTTTAGATTCTTCTCTGTGATCCGTAGCTGAGCCCCTGATTCAAGCGAGCTTATCATCTATTTTTTTCTGTAGTCTCTTAAGCCTCAAATCTACCATTTATTTTTAGTTTGTGACGTTTCCTTTCTCTGAATGTCATTTTGCCAATCTCCCTCTTGGCTTCCCTCTACTCTTCGATGTTTAGCTCAAATGTCTCTCCTTCGGTGAACTTCTCCTTAAGCAGAGTCACTCATAACTCGATTTGGTTTCCTGCAGCATTTTATACACATCTTTATAATTCCTTTGTTAATCATTGTTATGTCTATTGTTTATTGTTTGTCCTTTAGGTACCAGGTACTGTATTAAGCATATTACATAAATTCTTTACTTTAATACTTGCTATTGCTTTATGAGATAGTTATCATTATCATTCTCATTCATGATTGGGTTAAGTAACTTGCTTCATTTCATCCACCTAATAAGAGATAGCATCTGACTTCTTACTCTAGAACACATACTCTCAAGTACATGCTGTGCGGCCTCTCATACCACCACACTGTTTGCTTTTGCTGGTGTTGCACTTTATTTGTGTTCACGTCTATCTTCCTCTTTACGTAAAACACATGTACAGGTCTTGCCTAGGTTGGAGGGATGGATGAACTATAGGGCTGATCAGGAGTCTATTTACTGGTTCTGTCCATGATGCAGGAGACAAAGTTGTAAGTGTAGTCAAGGTTGACTACTGGGAGGTTACTTGAAGGAAAATGCCGTAGACTGGTGGTCCCCAACCTTTTTGGCACAACAGACCAGTTTTGTGGAAGACAATTTTTCCATGAACCAAAGAGCAGGGGTTGGTTTTGTGATGATTCAAGCACATTACATTTATTGTGCACTTTATTTCTATTATTACTACATTGTAATATATAATGAAACAATTATACAACTCATCATAATGTAGAATCAGTGGGAGACTTGGACTTGTTTTCCTCCAAGCAGTCAGTCCCATCTGGGGGTGATGGGAGGAGTGACAGATCATCAGGCATTAGGTTCTGATAAGAAGTACACAACCAAGATTCCTCGCACGTGCAGTTCACAATAGGAACTCCTCCTCCTGTGAGAATCTAATGCTGCCTCTCATCTGACAGGAGGCAGAGCTTAGGTGGTAATGCGAGTGATGAGGGGCAACTGTAAATACAGATGAAGTTTTACTTGCTCACCTGCTGCTCATCTCCTGCTGTGCAGCCTGGTTCCTAACAGGCCATGACCCAGTACCAGTCTGTGGCCCAGGGACTGGGGACCCCTGCCATAGACAAAATTGGTAACAAGAGTCAAAAATCAGAAATGAAGAAAACAATTCAGGACAATGGAAGTTACACAGGAATCAGAGGTTAAGAAAGATCTTGTTCAGACGAAATTTTAATTGGACACACTAACTACACACACAAAAGAAAGGGCATTCTTTTTCACTTGGTATATACTATGCATGGCCAAGTGTTATAAACTTCTTGGATGTGTTGATCATATAAACCTCAAAATAAGTTTCTAGACTTTCCTGGCATATCAGTTCCTTCTCATTTGGGACGTACGCACATTTCTATTGCAATTCTTACTGCTTAGTATTGTTTAAGAGACAATCATGCCTTGTGGGGCTCAGATATTTTCAAGAACATTGGGTATATCTTATCCATCTTTGTGGTCCAATGTCTAACAACTTGTATGCTATAAAAGGTGGGCCAGTATGTAAATACAATCGAAACAAACAAGAATGTTTTCTATAGCATTTGTAAAATAATTGGCTATTTATTTTTAAAAACCCACAAAATTCATGTTTTCTATAAACAAAACACATAGTACTTTTTTTCTGTAAGTAAGTTCTGGGATACATGTGCAGAATGGGCAGGTTTGTTACATAGGTATACATGTGCCATGGTGGTTTGCTGCACGTGTCAATCAGTCATCTAGGTTTTAAGCCCTGCATGCATTAGTTATTTGTCCTAATGCTCTCCGTCTTCTTGCCCCCCACCCCCTGACAGGCCCCGGTGAACACAGTACTTTTCTAGGGAGTTAAAGATTGATTCAACAACTGGGACATTTAGACAATTGCAGAGAATTTCAGAGATAATGGATCATAACTATGTTTTCCCTCTCCCTTCATTCTTCTGGAAAGGTAGAAATATGTATCCTTTTACAGACTCCCTTGATAACTTACCACCAAGGCCCTGACATTTAGAAGGTAATATTTATTGTAGAGTAGTACGAAATGGACATAGTTTTCATCCCTTAAATGTTTTCTGACTACTAAAAACAGTACCTAGTGGTTGAGAAAACAATTGACCATTTATTTATGTATTTCTTCATTCATGCAATGAAAATATAGTTAAAGCCTTTTGTATGCAAGTCTTTAAGCTACCTACCAGGAATATAACTATGAGCCAAAATAGACATGGTCTTTGCTCTCTTGCTGTTTATTACCAAATGAGAGTCATCAAGTAATTAACTAAAATTATACCTTGCAAAGGGTTTCAAAGAGAGCTATATGGTGCTATGAGAACAAATAATAGGGGAAAGAGAAGCACAGTATAAGCCAAATATGGTGATGTTGGGGTAGGTAGGTCTTGTTGGGTATAACATCATGCTAAGGATTCTGGTATGTTACCCCAAGAGCCACAGACGGTTGTAGGCACTCAGTTAATGAAATTAGATGGTGCTTTCAAAAGACTGCTTTGTTTATAGTGTAGAGAATGGGATGCAGGGATCAAGAGAGAAAGTAAGACACTAATTAGGTGGTTTAGATGTTGGTCTAAGTGAGAGTAGACAGTAACGTGGACCAGGTTTAAGGTCGTGGGAAACTGAAAATGAACTAGTCTCACTATTGTTTTATTTATTTATTTATTATTTTTGAGATGGAGTCTTGCTCTGTTGCCCAGGCTGGAGTGCAGTGGCGCGATCTCAGGGCACTGCAACCTCCGCCTCCAGGGTTCAAGTGATTCTCTTGCCTCAGCATCCCAAGTAGCTGGAATTATAGGCATCCGCCACCACACCTGGCTAACTTTTGTGTTTTTAGTAGAAGCAGGGTTTTGCCATGTTGGTCAGGCTGGTCTCGAACTCCTGACCTCAGGTGATCTCCCCACCTCAGCCTCCCAAAGTGCTGGAATTACAGGTGTGGGCCACTGTGGCCGGCCTCACTTTTCTGATTTCAGATAGAAATCCATGGGTTGAGCAAAACCTACTGGGACTGCTCATTAGCAGGTGGAGAGAAACTAGCTGTGCTACTTAGAAGAAAAAGTCACCTGTGGGCTTTCAGTTTAGTAATTTTTACTTATGCATTTGACCTAATGAAGATGCTTCATCTTGAGGAAATAAATGGATATAGGAGATAATTGGGGACCAAATGGCATAATCATGAAAGCACCCAGTATAGAACTTGATTTTTTTCTACTTTCAGCTTAGTTTATTCCCAACTCCTCATTAAAAAGCATCAGCTTAAAAAAGGCTTTTGTGACATTTAAGAGGTTAAATTCATGTGCTAAATTTTTTTTGACTTAAACTTTGCACAAGACACAAGATTAAAACATGACTTAACTAGGCAGGGCGTTATTTGATCTTTGCATTCCCTGGGACTAGCCTGAGTGCCTTATTTAAAAAAAAAAAATGAATGCATAAGAAGAAAAAAGAAAAACTGAAGAGAGACATCAGATTAGTAGAAATAAAACATAAAAGGATCTGATAATACTACATGGGAATGGAAAAACATAAGGCAGATTTTGAGTCTTCTTCAATTTTCAATTTGACTGTCTGATTTGTAATTTACATTTGTTTGTTGTTGTCTTTATGCCAAGATCAGTTTCTGTCCATCTGCATGTGCAAATGTAATAAATTAAATAGTTATTGATGCTGTGGTTATCTATGGTATTTCCAGAGGTCTTTAGTGCAACCATGAAAATAAACACTGGACTGTTTCTAAAAATTCTTGCATACTGAGAATTGAATGGTGGGTCCCAGAGAAACTTGATACACCCGGACTGGTTTTTCTTCCCCTCTCGGTTTTTATTTCACAGGCAGCACTGCTCTGGGGAAGCACTGGGAGTGTGGGCTATCAGCAGATACTTTCTGAGTCTAGAGAGCTGAGTGCGCAGGGAAATGAGGGCTCATAAAGTTTCCTATAAAGAGGAGAGATGACACTGATTAGTGTGTACTGGGCCAGGATCAATATTATGAGCCTAGTGGCTTTGGGGAGTTATCCACAGGGCGGTGGATGTTTTCTTCTGCTTTATAGCTACTGGAAAGCCAAAAGAACTGGCTTAAGGTCACAGAAAAAGTGAATCAAGGTCCAGGCTAGTCCTCAACCCATGAGGGCCAAACCACTCCCCTCTCTATTGGTAAAGCTCTGGATTATCTTCCTCCTGCAGACGTTATCTTCTCCTGTATTCATTCTCACAGTTGGAGGCACTATTATTCATCCTGTTGGCCCAGCCAGAACTCTTGGGCTCAATCTCAAAAGCTTTCAGACTCTGGCTGGTCTGATACAGATACATGAAATGACCAAGAATAAGGCAAATGGGTGTGGAGGACCTATGAACAACTGAAGACTTTCAAATGTAAATGAAAAAATAGACCACGCTCATCTGAGTTGCTACCTTGGTCTTAGAGTCATCCTCAACTTCTCTTTTTTTCAAGCACACATCTTACAAATTCCTTTACCCAGCTGAGCCTACCTTTGACCTAACGATTGAATCTCGCTCTTTTTCTCCCTTCCTATTGCCACTGCTTTAATTCAGGGTCTCATCATCTCTCCTTCTACCTGGCCTAACTTCAGGTTAGACATTACACTTTTCCTGCATCTATCCATTGCATTGCCCACAAAGTTATCTAAAGCCTGAGTGTGATTATGTTATTTCCTGATTTATGAACTTTGGTAGTTCTGAACTGCCCATAGGCTGAGGGCAGGAGGGCCTCAGCATGCCTAACCAACCCGACTTTCCAGCCTCATCTGCTACCACCCCTCTCCTCTTGTCTTGTGCTCTAGAATATCAGGCTACTTGCTGGTCTCTCAAATGTGCCCAAAAAGGCAATGCTCACTTAGTATGGGGGATTAGCTCCTGGAAATAGAAATGCTACCTGAACTAACCACATGTGGGGTCATGTCAGCATGATACCCCCAAAGAGCCATTCCTAGCATCAGGTGTAAAAAATGGCTCTTTGAATTTTGTCAAATCCTCTGAAATCACAACATCCCTCTGGCCATAGTTTTTTCCAGGCCACGGGTCACGCAATTGTTAGTCAGTCACCCCAAGCTCCAGTCATGCTTATGACAGGTCTTATAACATTTAAGGAATGCTCCTTATTGTTTGTGTCCTTAACCATTTTCTTGAGGTTTCTCTGGTAAACCTTGCTTTTTAAGATCTAACCTGGTTCTCTTCCTCTTTCCTTAAACAGTTCCAGAACTAATACTGGAAGTTTTTCCCCAAACATTATAAGTGAAACCTGTTCCCTAAAACACAACATAAATAGCAGCAGAAAAGTCACAGAAGACAAAACTCAACAAATTGTATTAGAAGAGTGTGGTAGGGTCCTCATTGGTTGAGAATTTGCGTGGCCACTCACTAGCCATGAGCATATAGTACAATTGATAAAATATATAATATCTACTTATTGTGCCTATCCAAACATCCATTCACATATGTGTGTGAATACATTTACATATGTAAAAGATACTCTCCAGAGAGTGTGACAAAGACCTGCATAGATGAGATGCATGTATGTTTGTACTTGCTATTCCCCCAGCCTCGGGTAGACTCCTCTTTTTTAACTTGGTGAATTGCTACCCATGCTTTAGGCTCTGTTTACATGTTACCTAAACACTTTCTCTTCATAGTGTGCTCCACAGACTTGTGGCACCAGCATCTCCCTAAAGCCTGTTATAAATGCGGAATCTCAGGCCCCACCCCACATCTATGGAATCAGCATCTGCATTTTACCAAAATCTCAAGGTGTTTTGAATGCACATGAATGCTTGAGGAGCACTGACCTTGTCTATACAACCTTCCTTCACCCCTCCAACAAAACAAAAGGCTTTGCTCATACACTTGGTGTTATTTTCGTCTTTATCACATTGTATCATGTGCACCTTTAACAAGAGTAGGCCCTTGACAATGTTTGCTGAAATGCATTAGGACATATCAATCCAGGCATCTGCTATTTATTATGCTGTTTGCAATAACACACTCTAGTTTAGTTGACCCAACCTCCTCCTCTCTTTCAGAGGTTTCGAAAGTTTAAAACCTGATTTTCTAGGCTTCTTAACCGCCAGATATGGCCATGTGATTGTTCTGCCAATGAGCTGTAAGCAGAAATGTGCTAGTACTTTATCTCCTCTTTCTTCTTTTGCCTGAAATATACGACGTTGGAGGTACTTCTCTTTGCCATCAGAAGCCAAAAGCACAAGACAAGGATAGAAGACCAATAAGAGAAAAATTTGGATTCTTGAAGGCATCTTTCTGACCCCAAACTGCTACTCTATAGGCTTCTTATGTGAACAAACACTTCTTTATGTGTTTATGCTACTGTCAGTTTGTTGTTAATGGAGCCGAATGCATTTCTGACCAATACATTGGCAAATCCCATTTGAATTTGCTCTCTTTATTAGTCCTTGCTGGGGGCCCTTCAGGTGAAATACAACAAAGTATTACAACAATGGCTTTTTAATTGTTCTTTTTATTCCTATTCTATTTCACTAATTGATTTAGAAAAACATTTACTCCTAATATTCCTGCAATGGGAAATAGGGCCATGGGACATATAAAATTTAAATAACTTACTGCTTCAAAAAACCTAGTTGTAGGTTTTGGTGAAGTCATTAATATTGGACTATCAAAGAAATTAGTCAAGGCTTCTGGTCAATATCAGAACAGAAACCTCTCCTCTTGTCCTTTTGACATCTTGGCTGCTCCTCAAGTGGGAGCGGGCAGCCACATGAGGAAGTTTTTTTTAAAATATGGCACTTTGGATTGCTTTACAGGAGCTCTGTGAAAACGTCTCTCTCTGAGTTATGTGTAAATCCAGCCACTGTCTGATTCCCATAGCATGGGGCTGCTTTGGGTCATTCCAGCCTCTCAATATTTCCCAGACCTCAGTTACGCACAAGCTATGTTTCACTGGGAAACACTATGCGGGCCAAATGGGAAAACTAGGTGTTGATAGCCTTACTAAACGGAGTGGAATTTTGTTTTATTAGCCTGTGAGACATCTTGCTCCTCAAACTTCTCTGTAAACTCTGCATGGTATTTTGCCCTCACTATATCGCTATATCTCCGTCAAAATGTGGCAGCTGTTTCATGGCTCATCATGAAAATACCATCAAAAATACCCTTAGAATCCAAACGATGCAAGCTGAGCTGTCCTAGAAGCTTTACACATCTATTTTCTTGGTGCCATCTGACCTCTGACCCACAACCTGGTGTCTCCTGGCATATCAGGTTGTCCTTTGTTATTCTGTATTTGGGCCTCATCCTTACCTAGCCACATTCTCAGACTGTTCCAGGTGGATGCTATATTTAACAAATCCAGAGAAAAGACTGGCCATAACAGGCGCTCAAAGTCACAGTAAACACACCTGTGGACAATCCCCTGGAGCACATTCTTCTGAACACCCTCAACGAAATAAACCTTTGTCCTCTGAGGTTGAATCTGAGTTTGAAAAATTGACAAAAGTCATTTAGAGATGGATCAAATCTCAAGCTGTGTGACTTGGCTTTTTATAAAAGGCCATCCAGTGAAGAAAATGCGTGAACAAACAAGTTCCACTCTGGTCCTGGTCTCTGAAGACAATTTCAAAAGGGAAGGAATGAAGCATTGTTGAAGCAGCCTCTTACAGAACCACTTGGAAGGCCATGCTGAGTTAGGAAATTATGTCAGGTCCCTTAAATAATCAGCCTCCATTTCTAATCCATTAGTTCTCAAATGTTATCCTGCATCAGATTCTCCTGTGGGACCTGTTGAGGCACAGATTGCCGAGCTCATCCTCAGAGTTTCTGATGCAGTGGGTCTCGGGCAAGGCCAGATAATTTGCATTTCTAACAATTTTCCGGGTGATGCTGACTGACGCTGTTGGTTCTGGACCACACCTGGAATTGTGCTTTAATCAAACCTTATATTTTTATCCCATCAAGTCAGCTAACTGCTTGTCAGTTCTGAGATTTAAAAAAGCAGTATGGCACAGTCACATAGTACCCTGTACCCTGATTCTCAATGATCTTGACATTTCATATTTTATGGTTACATGGTTTATAATGTGCACTGGATGGTGGATCACCAGGCACATCGAGTTACAGATGAGTCTGGAAGGAAAGTGTGTTACCGTCAGAGACGGTAGGGCAGATGGGGTGAGCAGGGCAGGATGTAGAGGTGTAATTGCCACAAACAATTGTCACAGTTACTGCATAAGATGGACAATCATCTCATTCTGAACCTGGTCAGTGAGCCCATGAATGGATTTCATTTGGTTTCAGCACTTAACATTTCAGTCTAACTTTCGGAAGGAACCACCGTTCGTCTAGACACAAGTTTGTCATGTTTTTCAGGTTTGTGTGGCCAGGTATTCTAGCTAGATATTTGCCTCTGCTTTCATTTTGTCTCCTCCACACTTGGATACACAACAGGTGAGCTCCTGGCCTGAGGCACAAATTGGTGTAAGTTCAAGATTTATACTCATGACTCCTGGTTGATTTTATAATTTCTTCTCTATTCTACTTTAACTGGAAAAGAAATCTCTGAGTAACTCCAGAGCATCAGCTAGCTGCATTATGAATTCCTATAGTTTTTAGCTACATATTATATGATTATTATATGTTCCTTTAGTAAACCCTTAATTATGCAGAGTTTTAATATTCTGTATTTGCTTTAAAAAATCACGGCAGTGCTCAGAGGAAAATCAGTGACCTTAAGGAGGGCAGCAGCACTCCTCCCACAGAGTGCTGCTAGCTGGTCTCTACTCCAGCCCTACCAAGTGCTCCTTGCCATGTGGAGGTCTGGCTGGCCACCCAACTCACATTCATCAGGCGCTGTGCCAGGCACTCTTCTGGAGATGCAAGGGGCTCAAACCTATCCTCTGCTCTCAGAGAGTTACGCAGGGTCTACAAGGCCAGAAGTACATCAAGTGGAAAGTTTCTAATCATTTTCCTGTTCTTCTCTTGTTCCTTCTCAAATTCCTTCCCAAGGAAGCCCATGCTTTGAGTTACCAGAACACTGATAACTCCTCATGTACACCAAACTACCTGCCTGCATTAAGAGGACATCTATGACCAGAAAACAATGTATGTTTGACAGAGATTTATAAACACAGAATGGGAAAAAAAGACCCTGATTTGAGAGGTTCTTTCCTTTTATCCTTGCAGGCCAGGGAATTTCAGAAGCAGGTCTCCTTCAGAGAAGGGAGCTGGGAACGCAGCGGGTGCGCTCGGTGCTCTGAAGAGAGCTAAACGACTCTTCAGTTTCTAAATATTTGCATTCCATAATTGTCTTTGGGCTGAGTCACGAGGTGGGCACGCTCCCTCTGTCCCCGGGGATGAGCCGCTGCGTGGTTAACAGGTTTCATTTCCTGCACTCGGTGACTAATGGACACTCTTTCAGTCTGGTCACATCTCTCCTTCAAAATGGTACTTGATCGGGCCCGCCTGTCTGCCTGCTGCAAGACCCAGCGCGCTGCGAAGAGACTGCCCGAATTCATAGGGCTTGTGATCCCGCATTGCCAGGCGTTGTTCTGAGTCTCTCCTCTTTTCTTAATTCTCCTTTCCTTCTCCGGCCAAAATAAACCTAAACCAAATCCTTGGGATTGGGGAGTGTCCTTACTGTCTGCTGATAGACAGGGATTGGAGTATTAGGGGATAGGACAAAAAATATTGACTGTGGCATTTTAATGGGGTTGTAACTCAGTTTCATGACACAACTTGGGAACTATAAAGGCATTTGGAAATGAGAATACTTAAGATTAAGCATCATGAACTGCCTTGATTTTCCCCCCCTTTATAAGCATAGAAAACAAAGCCAGCCATTTTTCACCTATGACATGGTAGGATGGGAGGGTGCATCTTCAAAAAGTTTCCTCTCATTCTGGTTATGACATTGATTGGTGGTCTTGGCTTCAGAAAATTCCAGATGGATGATGATGGATGAATTTCCTGGGGTTAAGGAAGTGATTTTTTTAAAGGAGATATTTTGGTGATCACACTCTTACTCACGTTGAGGGCTAACGCTGTAACCTCAGATGAAAATATTTCACTTCACAGAGGTTCTGGGGTTCCACATTTCTGATGGAGCCCTTTTCTGATGAGGGCTTGATGGACATATTCACACATATTGGTGCTTCCCAGCAAGCTGTGATTGCTATCCGTGGGGTATCAATCTCAGTGCACACTTGGGTGTTCAAGATGATCTCATTTCTTTACTATGCTTTATTTTGATTAAAGTCAGACTCTCCATGCCCATCCTACCAGCCAGCATGGCAGGAAGGCTAAGCTCAGTCATTGTTGGCGCTCTCTCCTCCTTGGGTAACACAGACACCTAAAATCATGCCCAATTACCAATTCATCATGGTTACTACTAATGTCCTCATTATCTAGCCCTTCTGGTTCTCTCAAGGTCCTGTAGTCTCCCTACTTTTGTGCTCCACTTACAGTATGAGAAGAAGGCTGGAAAACCTTTGCCCAGGGTTCTGCCTCCTCAGTTGTACAAGGCAGCCTTCCCATTCCAACTCCTTAGGGGTGGAGCTTATCAATGGCACTGAATTTGGCTTTTCCATGGCCAGATGACTGTCCCCTTTTCCAGGCTCAAAAACATGTCTCCTTTCTCTTGCCTTATTTTCAAAGACATTTATCTGCCCCATCTTCTTGTCTCAGGATACCTAAGATCGTATCCTCAGAGAGCTTTAACTTTTTCAAGTCAGGAGGAGCCCTTGTCTTCAGCTTCTGACTTTTCTGCCCTGTAAATTTCTTTTAGGAAGTCAAAACTAAGGGCCTATCAACTTGCTTGGGGTAAAAAGGGGGGATAATTTGGAAAATGAGCAAAAGGCAAAACTGAAGTAAATTAAAGTAAGTTCAGGGTAATGCTGGAAAGAGGTGGAATTTCACACAGAGAAGTAGACATTGTATAGAACCCTGGTTATAACCACATGATGGTGTTACAAATGGAATAGTTCATCCTAAGAGTAGGGGTGGATGAAAAGACAGAGAATCATCACATTGGGCAGTGTAGTGTTGTGAGCATCAAATGCCCAGCAGGAGGCAAACTTCCTCCAGGTCCCTCATGCACACAAGAACCAGGAATGAGAAGGATTAGAATAGCAACGAGAACAAATTGAATAGGAAGTTGAGTGGGTAGAGAGGGTGGCTGGCTTAATCATGAGAAGGTGCTGCTATTTTTGTTTGAGAAGAAGGAGATGTTATAAAGGGCATTTTGGGTAATTGCTAAATAGAAAAATCAGGAAGAATCTAGTAAAATTGAGCAATGAAGTTGTCCCCATCAGTTCACAAATAATAGCTCATATTTTATAAAATATATACTCCCTGCCAGGCACCATTCTAAGTATAGATAGCACCATCCCTAGTTTATAAATGAGGAATCCAAGACTCTAGACATATCACAGACCTAGAAAGGGAGGGAGGCTAAAATGCAGCTTGAGCAAGCCCAGTACTCGCTGACCCCAATTGGGTCAAGTGCCCTTCCCTGAACTGCCTCTGGGATTACATGGATTAGAGGCTCGGGTTGTTAGACCCAAGTCTCTTTTACACTCATCCCTGCATGGTTCACAGGAGTCCATAGTACTTGAGACACAGGGACAAGGAGTTGTAGATTTCTAGAGGAAAATCAGGGTGCTTTTGGCTGGGTGTGGTGGCTCATGCCTGTAATCCCAGCACTTTCAGAGGCTGAGGTTGGCAGATTGCCTGAGGTCAGGAGTTCGAGACAAGTCTGGCCAACATGGTGAAACCCTGTCTCTACTAAAAACACACAAAAAATTAGCCAGGAGTGGTGGCATGTGCCTGTAATCCCAGATACTTGGGAGGCTGAGGCAGGGGAATTGCTTGAACCAGGGAGGTGGAGGCTGCAGGTTGCAGTGAGCCGAGATCGTGCCACTGCACTCCAGCCTGGGTGACAGAGCAAGACTCTGTCTCAAAAAAAGAAAAAAAGAAAATCAGGGTGCTCTTATCAGAAGAAAGGCATTGAAACAACAGGCATTCCTCAGAAGGCAGAGAAGAGGAGCTATTCTGTAGCTAACCTCTGCACCCCTGACCCCAAAGACGCCCTTTAAGCATCTCCTTAGAACCCCTATGAAATAAGGAGCACATTTGAAAGTACTTGTCTTGCATCAGTAAGGAAGAACCAGCAGTAAGCATTAAAATTTCTTGAGCAACAAAACAGATGTTACCAAGTCCAAGCAGTGAACCTTGTACTCTTAACTAATAAGGGAGTTCCTTAGATCTCACCCAGAAACTATTTTTGGTTTTGTTTCAAACAATTTTAATAAGCTTGGCTATCTGATTACCCCATCCCAAGCCAACCAAAGTGAAAAAGGGCATCCTCTGGCCACTGGGATATAATGTCACTGTTTGTTGTTCTACTCTCTTACTTCTAGTTAGCAGGGACAGAAAGATTGGAACATAAATCTTGGCAGTGTAGCTCTGGGATCTTCAAGTGTCCTTCAGCAAGTCAAGCACAAATGCTTTCCCAGTAACAGAGCCAGCGTTCCCAGGATAATTTTCCTTCCACTTTAAACCATAATGGTTTGTGAGAGCCGTGAGGATGCTCAGTTAGAGTTGTGCCATTTGGATGTTTTATTCGGCATCACTAAACTGGATCAGAGGAGTGCCTGCCAACTTGTGTGTTGTAGACAGGTCAGGTAGACAGTACAGCGTGTAACTCCCTCTGTCTCATTGGCTCTCAGTCTCACTCATCTCTGTACTTCAGCAAAAGTCATGGTATTGCCCAATGTGAATTTTCCCCCTCCTTGGCTAATGCAAACAAGTGTGGCCTGCCTCTCTCTGACCATTTCCTACCCACAGAGGCACTCTCTTTCCTCCAATATTAAGCTGAGTGCCAAAGTGTATACACATGGACAAAACTATTCTTGAGAGAGTAGTGACTTTGCAATAGGAGAAAGGGCCAAAAATATTCTCACATTTCCTTGGGGTGACTGGTTCCCCACAGATTGCTGACACTTGGCAGCAGTGAGTGTCAAGTTTGAAAGCTGGAGTTTGGGCTGGACTGATTTGGATGCTAATCCCAATTTAATTGTTTATAACCCTGAACCAATTTATTTTTCCTTGACTATAGAATGGGGATAATATTAGTGCCTGTAGCCCACGGTGGCTGCAAGGCTCAAGTGAGATGACGTGGGCAAAGTGCTTAGTAGTGGGTTGGGTGTCCAGTTACACACTTGGCAAATGTTAGTCCCTGCAGTTATTATAATTGTTATGATTATTAGCAACACATTGTAGCTACATACTTAATTTAAGAGTGTTAAGAATGTTCTCTCTTCGAACAATGTCAATGTGTTCTGCCAGTAGTTTTGTTTTCTTCTCTGATGTGTAAATCCAAACAATTCAAAGACCGTCTTTGGAATTTGACAATTCTGGACTTAAACCTTGATTTTATTGCTTATTAACAGTGTAGCTTAGGAGAGGCTGCTTTCAGAGTCTCAGTTTCCTCCAAGTAAAATCTCAGTTAATTCATCTTTAATGTGGATAACAAAGTACCCATGTCAGAGGCTAGTTTTGATGAGTAGGTAAAGAGTAAACACTTGGGAAATGTTACTGATGACTGTTCTTGTACATATCTGGACTCTAATCAGATAATTTTCTTTGGTTGAATCTTGAGGCAAACAACACACTAGCAGCAATCCCTTGTAGTTTTCTAGTTTAATGAGAGACCTGGTATGTTCCAACAGTTTGTGATTGTAAGTTGTCATTGCTAATGTAGAATTTTGAAAACTGTTAATGTTAACAATTTAGATTTGGGAAATAGGATGAGCTTTTAAGAATAAGTATATAATTTTTGTCATTGGATCTTAATCTATTGAAGCAATACAATGCACCTATGCTTTGGAATCAGGTAGATCTGGGTTTGAACCACAGCTGTTTCTTAACTAGGTTATGGTCCTGACTCAATAGAAAAACTTCACTGAACTTCAGCTCTCCTATGTAAAAATGGAATATTAATCTTTCCCATGGTGTTGTTGTAATGATCAAAAAAGGATAACATAAATGAAGTACCTGACATATAGTAATCAAGTTAACTGTTGCTGTTGTTATGGAAACATAACTTTGATGAAAACTATGAAAGAGAATTGATAGCAAATGAAAGAAAAACTGTACCAAGTAAATTTTAATGCATCTATTTAGGATGATGAGCAAATATCTCATTTTCCATCAATCAAGCTGGCTGGCCCCAGAATCAGTGACAACAGAGTTAGTAAATAAGGGCATTTGGATTAGCGTATGCCACATGATTAAACTTCAGACTACTAGGGGAAAAACAATAACAACAGTGCAATCATTGCATTTAATTAGAAGCCTCATCAGGGTGGGATGAAGGCACTAAATATGGCTGGGAATCATCAAGAATGAGGCAACGATCCACTCAATTGTGGAGCTGCATATGAGCAAGTGGTACTCATACTGAGGTCAGTGGGCTGAGGCTCTTTGCTTCGTTGCTAGGCAACAAGGGACCTGCTATTCTGTAGCCCATCAATATCAATATGAAGCATTAACCAAACCACACTCCTGGTTCCACTTATATGATGACTGCATGGAAATGCTGGGTAACAGAAGAGGATTATGTAATGTGGAAAAAGTGAAAGTTGGCACTGCACAGCAAAGCTTCATCTTTGAAGCAGGAGTGATTCAATAGGAAAGATCATCTGCTGGTTGTGGTTCCTGCTTAAAGATGCTGGAGGAAGCATGAGACGTGGACCCATGCCAAGTCTCTGTACCACAAGGTGAGGTAAAATGTTGGAATTTTTCGGCTAACATGAGCCACAAGAACAGTCAAAGTAGATGATAATCCTTGTCCAAAAGTATAGCTTTTAAGACTGAATTACTCTGGCTGTAAATTCACCAGTTTATCAGCAAGTTCCTTGTAAGAGTCATTTGCAACTTTAATTATCCCAATAACTAATTCAATAATGCATTTCACCCTGGCCATATGGAGAAAGACTTAGCTTCTATAGTCCCTAAGCATATGTCAATGCAGTTATATTTCACGGTATTTTATATTATAAAGGTACTTGCACCAGAGGGGAAGGTAATTAACATTGCATTGGGTTGTCATCTTGTTTATTTAATCAGCAGTATCAACTGCCCCTTTACTAAGCCATGAGAGTTGACATAAAACAAAATAAACTAGTGTTTTGATCTTATTTTTATAAATATGTTCCTATCTCTTAAATTGGGAATACAAAACAATATATTCAATTTAATTTGAAATAGAATTTTCAACTGGAGAGTCAGTGTAATTGAAGTACGATGTGTTTGGGTACAAGAGCCCCCTGGGTATTGCCTAAAATCAAACAGTAGATATAACTTTCCATAAGAAAAGCCCAAAGAGGCTAATTAGATAGAAACATGGAATACTAGGAAGAAGAAAATGGGATATGTGGAATTTTTTGAAGATTTTGAGTCAATTATGCAACCATAAGACAGGAGCCATGGGAAAAAGTTGGAGAAAGAAACATAGTTGTATGCAAGAAGTTGTATACAGTGTTATTGTAACACCAAGGGAGTGTTAGAATAACCACAGGTGAGTGGAGTGGTCATAATTAGTCACTGCTCATTTGTGCCATCAGTCATCCCAGTTGTTTTGACGCAATGTAACCTTTGGTCATAGATTTCTTTCACTCTTCTGGTTCTCACATATGATTTTGTTTAGAGAACTGGCCTGCACACTCAGCCCATTGGGCTCTTCAGGGACATCAGTAGAGATGCTCCCGGGGCCACTAAAAGGCAAGATTTAATTCACCATTGTGGAAGAGTGAATGAAATTCACTTTCATCTTATGGGCGAGGGAAAAAGAAAGATGCCTAGGAATTATACTGGTGGGGCTCCTGGGTGGCTCCCTGGAACCCTGGCTAGGTAATTTAGCTATGCCAATTAAGTTGTGGCCACTGACCCAACTTCAGGCATTTGCCAAGTCAGGCTGAAGTTCTTCCCTAAGTTCCACATGGGTTTAGTTCAGACCAGACACCCTAGCTATGCCTCAGAATATTTCAGAACAGCTTGTTCTGAAATATTTCTTCCCTTGCTCAGGGAAGAAAGGACCCAAAAAGATCATGAGTAATCAAAAAAGTCATGTGAATACACAAATAATTTTCAAAGAACTTGTATGCATTCTTACACGACTAACTCCTTGGTCTTTATATTGTTGTTAGTCACAAATTATCTTTCTAGAGCAGGCCAGAAGAGTTAAGAGAAAACCAAACTAAGTGAATCATGGAACCACCCTGATTTTCACAAATAATTACTGAGAATTTTTCTGCTTAAGGCACAGGGCTAGGTATTATGTGCTGGGTATAAAGTAAATAAAACAGATACGCCTCTTGCTTGTTCTGAAAATTTGGGATTGCTCTTAACTAAAACATTAGCAAATACAACCAAGAAGAATATTTACAACGTAATATGTCCTAATAGAATAGAATATATTCAAATAATGCAAGGATGGTTCAATAATAGCAAAACTGTTAATTAACCATAGTACTAGGTCAAAGGAAAAATGCCACTTGATCTGTTTTTTTTAACAGGTGCCAAAGATCCATTCAATAAAAAGTGCTAATAAAATAGTCCTGTAAGTATATACAATTAGACATATTCTATTTATAAAATATAAAAATATAAAATATCTGAAATATGCTTAACAAAAAAAAATTAAGATTTACAAAGAAAACTTCAAAATTCTACTTCTAAAAATAAAACTTGAAAAACTAGGAACCAGATCAGGTAGAGATATTTAGTATTGTAGAGTTACTAACTCACCCCAAATTGATCAGTGAAAAGTGATCTTAATCACGATAATAATTTATCCCTCCCCACCCCTTTCTCTCTCTCTTCTTTCATTTTTTTAGAACTTGACAAGGTGAATAGAAAAAGTCTGTATGAAAAAATAAACTAAAATACAGATTAAGTTATAAAGGCTCAACTGAAAATTTTTTAAAAATAAGAATTCTGATGAGTGGACTACTTCCTACAGAGATTACAATGTAAAACTACAGTAATAAAATAGGTTTGTTTTGGCATAGACAACATAAGAAATAGCAGAGTCCAGAAGGAAGCTTTAATATCCGAGTAGACTCATATAGATGTTTAGTATATGATAAAGGAAAGCTTTTCAAACTAGAGAGGAAAACTCCAATAATTCAAACAAATGGTTTTGGAACAACTGACTAATCATTTTGAAAACAAAATAAGGCCATACCACTCCTTTCGTTAGATAGCTCAATGATTTGATACATATATTTAAAGAGTAAAGCTAATAAAGTACTAGAAGAAAATGAGAAAATTTGATAAAATTATTTCTAAGCAAGACAATTAACACAAAAGACAGACAGGAGATATATGATAAATTTAAATCCATAAAATTAAAGCACTTTGTATGGCAAAAACTAGAACAAGCTGGGAAAAGTATTTCCAACACCCATAATAAAAAGCAGCTAATTTTCTTAACATTAAAATCTTATTATTTTAAATATTATAGATCAATAGTAATTACTTTAATTATAAATAAATATTTAAATATTATAAATCAAGAAGACTATGACTGATAATGCAAAGAAAAATGGGAATGAGGAAAGATATAAACTTCCAGTTTATAATAAAAACCAAATGGCTTTTAAACATGAAAGATATTCAACTTACTCAAAGGTAAGACAATGAAAAGAAGGTGGATTTTTTCACCTATCAAGTTGGCAAAGATGAAAATGCTGAATAAGTAGTGTGGTCAAGGGTATAAAGAAATAAGCCATCTTACATAATGTTGGTAGGTAGGACTATAAATTGGTATAAATTCTTCAGGGGGCAGCTTAGGAATGTGTGTCAAATCTTAAATGCACATATATCTTGACCCAGCAATTTATGTTTAAAAAGTTATCCTATTATACTCATTCACTTCTGCCAAGTGAAATATCTATATCTTATATATATATTTCACTTCAATATTCCAGCCAAAACAGAGAACCTAAATATTTATCAGTAAGTGTTTAATAAATAGACTTATAGCTTTAGATTTGTTAAGATAGAAAGATGTCCAAGGTATTATTATTAAGCTTAAAAAGGAAAAATAAATTAGTATTATTCTATTTGTTAAAAATTAAGGCATCAAATATATGTTTGTATATGAACACACTATTTCTGTAAGGACATACAAGAAGCTGTTAACTATAGATATCTCTGAGAATTGGGGCTGAGAATTTGAAGGGTTATGGAAGGAAACCTTTTACCTTTTATCTTTATATATTATTTGATTTCTTGCTATGCAAATGTGTTGCTTTTATGATAAAAAGAAAACTTTTCCTTTTTTGCTACACTGTACCTCTAAACAAAAATCTCATGTGTAGTAGTATTGTTTTGGATACAGTCTGACTTGCTAAAAATGTTGAATTTATCATTGAAACCCTCACTTACCTGAATAAAATAACCTCTGATCTTCATGAAATACATTTAAGTGGTAATCTGGTATTTAAAGACTCTTTTCAAAAGGATTAATTTCAAAATCCAAGAACTGGATAAATTTTAAAATATAGTTTTTAAAGATAAACATTATTTTCCAAACAATATCACTGACAAACCTATTGTATACACACACACACATATATATAGTATAATTTTTTAAATACCAGTAAAGACCTAAAAGTAATAAAGGCAGTGTTGCAGTGATAACTTGAAGAAGCTGATGAAACTTTCATTACGGTATATTACCTGGAAATGGTTAAGATTTTGAGACTTTATAGACGGTGGAAATTAAAAGCAAGCCTGTGAATATGACAGATTACAGATGGAATCCTGTTTTTAAAGAATGGTCCATTTTTAATGTACTATGGCCACGTTTGTTGTCATTCAAATAATAGTACCATTTAATTATCATATAATTACTTTGTAATCTTGGTTTAAAAGCGGCTTCAAATTTTGATGTTTTTTCTATACCCAGAGTCCTAGCAAAGCCATTTAAAAATTCAAATACAAAATAGGTACAGTACCAAAATGAAATCACCATGTTTCTTAAAATCTCATGATTTAAGAGAATTTGTGAGCATTTTCTGGAAATGGAACCTCTGTGGAGCCACTACGCCTATAAGGCCGCCTGATAATACCAATCAGATGTTTCAACTAGGACTTAATGAATAAAGAGGGAGAACAGCCAGTCCCCTATTATGCAGTAAAGCCAGATGACAACTGGTAATCAAGAATAAAGATTAATAAGTGAATCTCAGTTTTTATCTAAAGTATAAAATTAGGAACTCAATAAAATATGAAATCTATAGATAGTCCTCAATTTTTTTTTTAATTCATTGAATTTTTCTTGTGTTAGACAAAGCAATAATTTATTATGGTTTCTAGCGATATTGGATTTTGCTAATACAAACTGAAGTTAGAGATGGACAAACTGGCTATGTCCCTCAATGTCTTCAGTCAGAACAAGACCCTATTAATCAGATGAAATTATCAAAAATCTGAGCATAATGGGAGAGAATGTATTGAAATCTTCTGGAAGGGAATAAGCTAAACTGTTTTACTCTCATCTGCTTCATTAATCAATACTAGCCCAGAGAGGATGCTAGGGATATCTGAAAAAGTTGGTCACAGTGTCACCGAGTAGAAGTCATTCTAGATATGGAATGAGGGGCTCTGGGTCCTAAGTCTGGCTCTGCTAAGAATCATCTGGCTGATTAGGGGTCAACTACTGAATCTCTGGAAAATTCCGTTTATTATTTGAGAAATGCAGGGACTGAGTTAGGCTTCTAAGCGCCTTTTTAGCTTTTAGTCCATAAATAACATTTGTTGCCACCTTTGTCTGGAAATATGTATTAATACAATGGTAGGGAATCTGAAGAAATAGGTGGTCATTCTGTCGTCACATAGGACTACTTCAGCACATATGGGGAGACACTGCCTTTCAGTGACTTCCCCGAAAACATGTGGAATGATTGATGCATGCAAACATGCTACAAGCACTTTTATTCACCAACATATTATGCAGCACCTAGCACAATGCTACTATAAGTAGCCTATGTCACAATTACTCAACCCTGCCATTTTAGTGCAAAAAGCAGCCATAGACAATATGTAACAATGAGCATGGCTGGGTGCCAAAAAGCTTTATTTACTTTATTTACAAAAGCAGGCAGCTGCCTGGATTTGGCCTGTGGGTTGTAGTTTGCCAACCCTTGCTCTAAATCATTAGTGAGGAAAGAATAACAGCATGATGTATTATAAAAGCAGCCAATCCAGATGGCTAAAAATATTTTGGCTTTCCAAAAATTAAAAAGAAAATCTAGTCATGTGGAAAAACTGCTAGTGCAATTCGGGGAACATGCTCATTTGGGATTCTAATTCAGCTGTGACTCTTGTCTGTAAGCAGAAAGCCATCAGATGGGGGTGGATTTAAGCCCCGTCCAAGGAATACCAGGTCCATTTGTAGACTGGCCTTAGGCTTTGTGGTTGGTCCAATTAATTTCCCTCAAACAAGTTTCCTACAAACCTACTACCTCAACCAAAGTTTGAAGTTAACTCAAGAACAAAAGGAGCATATTGAAGCAGTATGATCTATAGTATATGTTCCATGAGCACTTCAAATGAGTTTTGTGGATTTTTTTTTTGAGACAGGGTCTTGCTTTTTAGCCCAGGGTAGAGTGCAGCGGCATAAACATGACTTGCTGCAGCCTTGACCACCCTGGCTCAAGTGATCCTCCCACCTCAGCTTCCCATAGTAGCTGGGACTGCAGGCATATGCCACAGTGACTCTCTAATTTTTAAGGTTTTTGTAGAGATGAGGTCTCACTATGTTGCCCAGGCTAGTCTTGAACTCCTAGGCTCAAGAAATCCTCCCACCTCAGCCTCCCAAAGTTGGGATTACAGGCGAGGGACCATATTTTAATCCAGATTTAGACCATCCTTTGATGGAGACATCTTTGAAACAACTTGGGGAATTATGTATTAGATGGTATTAAGGAATTCCAGTTAATTTTGCTAGGAGTGAAAAATAGCATGGTAATTATGTAAAACAATATTTATCATTTATAAATGCACATTGAAGCATCTATGTCATTATAGGTGACACAATGTCTGAGATTTGCTGAAATGCTCCAGCCCCATTCCCCTTACCTCCCCAAATCACATGCAAGTTAAATAAAACAAGGCTGGCAGAATGTTGATCAGTTTTAGAGGTGGACTTGCTATTATGTCTATATTCAGCCAAGCTTCAAATACGCCTAGCAGTTTCTTTCTTTCTTTTTTTTTGTTCTCCAGGAATGGTCTCTGTCTTGGTAAATTCTTGATTCACCAGCTTTCCTTTAAGCCAGCAAATTTCTAATTCCATTTGTCTCCTCTTTTTGTCCTCATAAAGGTATTGAGATGGGATAAATAGAACTATTACCATGCTTCTATATAAGACCTGTGTCTATTTTCTTAGTCATTTCAGGATGCCCATCTTAACTTATTTTTTTCCCGAGAAGCATTTCAATTTGCTTTGGATTTGTGGTTGAATTTCCTGATATATAATTCTGTCTAGAAAAGGACTTTAAAATCTCTTGAAGATATAGTTTCAACCTTTAAATTTACAACCCCAAGCTGACAGATAATTAATATTTAACCCATTTCTTCACAGCAGACATTAGAGAATGTGCTCTATATGACAGGAAGCTGCTTTCTGTATACAGAACTTTTGGGTTTTCTTTGGCCCCATTCCTCCCAGACACTGCTGATAGAGTGAGGCTGTTCACTATTTACTTAGAATTCTGTATGTCATGCCAATCATTCACAACAATCTTTAAGTTCACATTTCAAAATGCACCACATGCCATTCACACCTTAGGTAAACATCAGCTAACACTGAGTCATGAATCATACTTGTGTGTACAGATCTATTGGGAGGGCAGCTATCTTGATAATCCATATTTGCTGAGCATCTAGGCTAGGATCTGTGTTTCATGCTTCACAAACACCATTTCACTACTGGTAGTTAATAGTAATAAAAGCAGTTATTATTATTACAAAGATCATCATGTATTAGGCATCGGCTATGTTTCATTTGGCATATGTCCCCGTTAAACAGACAGAAGCACTGAGGTTGCTGCTGCTATTTTTAAGTGAGGTTGAGTAACTTACTCAGGTTTACTCAGTTATTAAGTGGTAAATTCTGACTCCCAGACTTTTTTTCCATCGGTCATTTGCATGTAACTTGCATAGTTTTTGCCATTCTGCTTACCATTTGTACAATTATTTACAAAATATTTTTTAAATTGACATACTTTTCTTTACATATACTCAGCCAAAAAGGAAACTAAATATTATTGTCATACATGAAAAACTAATATTGTTTGCCACAAAAGAAGGTACCCATATAAGTAAATACAGTGAAGTGTTGTTCTCTGCAGCCTGGGACTGGCTCCACTGTGATGTGCAGACTGATTCTAAAATGGTTCCCCTCCTAATTTCCATTACCCCATGGAGTTGGCCACATAGATTATCTTCTATACCATCAGTGTCTTGGGTCCCACACTTTAGGCTTTATTTAATGCCATCCAATGTGGCTTCACATAGGTGAGGGATATTATGGATCATAGATCTCTGATGGAATGGAAGTAAATTACAATCATACCCTGGCAAACACACTATTGCAAATAACTAGATAAGAAAACACACATAAATAAGAATTTAATGAATAAATGGGTTAATTGTATTTTTTGGCAATACATTTTGACCATGTTTAGTTTTCCAGTGAGAGAGTTTTTTTAATAGCTATATATAAAATATGTGTGTATGTGGGATATATATATATATGTATATATATATATATATATAATACATACATATGCAACACATGTATATGTATCATTCTGTTTATATTGGGAAGGCTTATGCTGTGCATATGCCTCCTGAAAATTATGTATGCCTAAACTAAAACAGTCCTATAAATTATACTTACATAGGCTATAGTCTTGATTTATGTATAAGAGGTCAATTCATAAGCAATTATAAATGGAATGTCAACCATAGTCATTATCTGGCTGAACAATGAACATTTATTAACTAGTATGAAAAATTCCTCTTGGTAGTTTTTGGCTGGCATGTATGTGGATGGAAGGTTAAGAGTGTTAAATCAATTTCACAAGCAATGAAAAGCCTATAATTGAAATGTCTTTATTCAGTTGAGTATTGTAGGAACTTTGGTTTAAAAACATGAAGCTCTCATTAAACTAAAGAGCTTCTGCACAGCAAAAGAAACTACCATCAGAGTGAACAGGCAACCTACAGAATGGGAGAAAATTTTTGCAATCTACTCATCTGACAAAGGGCTCATTTCCAGAATCTACAAAGAACTCAAACAAATATACAAGAAAAAAACAACCAACCCCATCCAAAAGTGGGGAAAGGATATGAACAGACATTTCTCAAAAGAAGACATTCATACAGCCAACAGACACATGAAAAAATGCTCAGCATCACTGGCCATCAGAGAAATGCAAATCAAAACCACAATGAGATACCATCTCACACCAGTTAGAATGGCAATCATTAAAAAATCAGGAAACAATAGGTGTTGGAGAGGATGTGGAGAAATAGGAACACTTTTACACTGTTGGTGGGATTGTAAACTAGTTCAACCATTATGGAAAACAATATGGCGATTCCTCAAGGACCTAGAACTAGATGTACCATATGACCCAGCCATCCCACTACTGGGTATATACCCAAAGGATTATAAATTATGCTACTACAAAGACACATGCACACGTATGTTTATTGCGGCACTATTCACAATAGCAAAGACTTGGAATCAACCCAAATGTCCATCAGTGACAGACTGGATTAAGAAAATGTGGCACATATACACCATGGAATACTATGCAGCCATAAAAAAGGATGAGTTTGCGTCCTTTGTAGAGACATGGATGCAGCTGGAAACCATCATTCTTAGCAAATTATCACAAGAAGAGAAAACCAAACACCGCATGTTCTCACTCATAGGTGGGAACTGAACAATGAGCTCACTTGGACTCGGGAAGGGGAACATCACACACTGGGGCCTATCATGGGGAGGGGGGAGGGGGGAGGGATTGCATTGGGGAGTTATACCTGATATAAATGATGAATTGATGGGTGCTGACGAGTTGATGGGTGCAGCACACCAACATGGCACATGTATACATATGTAACCTGCACGTTATGCACATGTACCCTAGAACTTAAAGTATAATAAA
>NC_045437.1:146920769-147084764 GCF_002776525.5 Piliocolobus tephrosceles | reverse complement strand
AAAAAAAAAAAAAAAAAAAAAAAAAAAAAAAAAAAAAAAGATAAGTTAAGAAACAAAAAAAAATAAATAAATAAAAATAAAAAAAACATGAAGCTCTGTAGGACAGGATCCAAAGTCTTTGGAAATTAAAGAAAGTTCAAAACCTTCACTTTTATGAGAAAAATGTCCTATTTAAAAGGCAATATGATTTGGTAGAAATAAAAGTGATTTTGGAGTCAAAGAGACCTAAGTGAAAATCCTAAGTTTTAACCTACAAGCCAGATGACCTTATCTATGCACTTGTTGCTTGTTTAGTAAGTGAGGGTAGTAGCTCCTTTATCAGAGGATTTTTATAAGATTAAACAAAAAAATTATAAATGATTAAGCCTACTGCTTGGCTGATTATATCACTGATTTATTTCTTCAGGGGCCAAAAGCTAAGTGCTAGGTGCCAGGGACACAGCAGTAAATAAGGCAATATGATTCTCCCCTCAAATAAGCCAGATTAAGAAGATCATATTATGTGTTATGAAAGCAATTGGGAAATAAATCCAATGAGAGAGACAGTAAATGGTAGGCACAGTAGCTAGCAATAATTTCTCTGAGGAAGCAGCATTTAATCTGAGAACTGACAGTTGAGATTGAGCAAGACATGGGGAGAATCAGGAGATGGCATTTTAGGGGCAGGGAGGGGTCTTGGGGAGGCTGTTACTGGAGTCTGGGTAGAGATGACAGGGTAGTAACAGGGCAGATTTATCTGAATCTTGTGACAACTATTTTAAACTCCCTTTCTCCTAAAATAAACAGAGAATTAATATTATTTAACAATTTTCACTAAATATAAGTTAAAATGAAGAAAGCAAAAATGCTTCTTGATATAAAACACAGGTTCTTAAGATCTTGGAGCCTCTTGGCCTTCTTTTCTATGAATTGTTTTTCTTCCTGACCAGGCCCTTGGATCAGATATGTTTCTATGACAAATGGAGCTGCTTTGGATTTGATTATTATTTTCATTTAGTATTGCTTGTCCAGATTCTTGGTAATAAAACTTTTCAGAGCTAATATTAAAAAAAAAAAAAAGATTGAATGTTCTCTTCTTCCCTTATGGGATACTCTCACTCAAATGCAAACATATCGAATCAGAGAAATTAATTGCTACACTGTGGTGTCTCTGCCATGAGGAAGTGCAATTCTTGAGTGGCTTGCTGGGCAGTCATGAAAATTGTAAGCGAAAGGTGTGAGACAGAGAGGCCCACAGAGAAAACAACTCTGCTTGCACCCTTTTCTCTATGTTCTTTCTAATAATGGCTTGATTTGGGGAAAGAGCAATGAAGAAGCAAACCCTTGGTTTGGTTGCCAGAGAATGGGTGGTGAAGGTGTTCTCTCTGTGGGAATTCTATTGGGTGTCTATGCATTTGAAAGGACAGGTAACTTATACCATCAGTCATTAGTTTCCTTCCACTCTTCTATTTTTGGGGTTCCAGCCTGTGGACCACCTTCTTTTCTAGTTGCCTTTCTCTTGCCTTGGAGTATTGATCTCCAACACGCTGCTAGACACACTGGTCTTGGATTGTTATTTAATTTCAGAAAACCAGTTCTCAATGATGAGAGCAAAGTCTTTCCTCTTGCAGGCATGATAAGGTAAGAATTGCTTGCTTTTAAATAGCTCTAGTTGTCTTGGAATAGATTTCAAAGCAACACTGGAGGGTAACCACTGGTCTGAAATAGCACACCCCAGCCCTCCCAACCTCCTCCCCTCCTTTGGTATATTTATGTAGTTGCAGGTATAAGGGCATTTTTTCACACCTCAGCATTGCATTGTTCATTTTTTTCAGATGATTGGAACACCTGGAGTATAAGTGGAGTAAAGAGTACAGAAGAAATGCCTCTGGCAGAAAGTATGAGCTTCCTATAATGATCTACAATGACTTTGGTAGAACTTCTTCCCTTTTGTACAAATACCATGGACCTGCTTTAATACACTGCTAAGTATTCCTTTAACTCATTGTGAGGGTAGATGATGTACCTCTCCACGTCTGTATGCACACTCAGCATCCTCCTAAGTGCCTGGTGCCCAGTGGGTGCTTAATACATGTTTGCTGAATAAAAGAATATGACAAGTCCAAAATGTATTTTCCAACTTACTTTCTGTAGTCTTCTGAGCCTCAGATGCTAAATAGGTTGAAAAGTCACAGATTTGTTTTATAGAACTAAAAATACATTTCTAAAGGTTCAATATGGAATCATTAAACAGTTTCCAGTTTTTCTATATTAAAAATATCTTTATATAATACATTTTTGGATTCCAGGCAGCTGAGTTTAAAACTAATTCCAAATAATCCCCATTTTCTTTAAGTTAATCCACTGTTTATCTGGATAAAAAAAATACAGAGAAATGATTTTGTTGACAAAAGACTTGGCCACTTTTCATAATGAAATTATCAGAGATAGCAAAGAATGTATTTTTAAAAATCTGTTTAAAAAATGCATTTTCAGTAAGCAGAGACTGTTTTTTATCCCCTTTGCTCATTCTATTTCTAATGGTTATTTCCTTCTCTTTTTTTTTTTTCTGAGACGGAGTCTGTCGCCCAGGCTGGAGTGCAGTGGTATGATCTCTGCTCACTGCAACCTCTGCCTCCCGGGTTCAAGTGATTCTCCTGCCTCAGCCCCCTGAGTGACTGGGATTATAGGCGTGTGCCACCACACCCAGCTAATTTTTGTATTTTTAGTAGAGATGGGGTTTCACCGTGTTGGTCAGACTGGTCTTGAACTCCTGACTTCGTGATCCACCCGCCTCAGCCTCCCAAAGTGCTGAGATTACAGGCGTGAGCCACCATGCCTGAACTCCTTCTTTTATCAGTATCAACTGTTGAACTCCTACTCACTCTCAAAAGCCCAGTGCAAATGTTTTCTCTTTTATGGAGCTGTTATTGTTCTTTCTCCTCTCAACTGCCAGGCTGAACAAACCCCTCCCTTCTCTGCCCTTTGAGCAAACACATTGTACCACAAAAGCTTGTATATTTTCCAATTTCCCCTCCAGACCAGGGGGCAGAAACTGTGTAGTCCTAATTAGGGAAAAGGAGTCAGGCTGGTAGGACCAGGGGAAAGGAAAAAGAGAAAGCAGATAAGTTATAAATTTGCCTTTCTCCATGGTCCAGGACACACAGCCCTCCTGTGCCCATCTTATCACCAGACACCTGCAAGTTAGCTCACTGCAACCTTGGCATTATCAGTATAAAGCCCTCTTCAGCATACACCATAAACACTATTCAATAAAATCTCCAGCAAGTCTCCGTTTCCTTGCATTCAGCTCCTCTTCTGCTGATTTGCCCACTGCCATCTCACAATGTATTTTCATACTTTCTCTAATGAATCTGCTTTTCTTTATCTACAACTGTCTCGGGAAATTCTTTTACCCATGAGCCACTGGCCCAGACAGTCGTTGCTCCCCTGTGACGGAAATGATGGCCCACAAGCCAAATCTGGCCTGTTGTCTTGTTTTGGGGAGAGGGGAATCTGTGAATTAAGAATGGATTTTACATTTTTAAATGGTTGGGAAAAAAGGAGAATGAGATTTCATGATATGTTAGAAACACTGCAAGATTCAATTCTGTATCATCTGTAGTTACTTTTGTGCTATAATGACAGAGTTGAGTTGTTAGGACAGAGACCATACGTGGACTGTGAAGCATAAGACAGTTACCGTCTGACCCTTTATAGAAAAAAAACTGTGCTAACATCTGCTCTGTGGGCAGGGATCACTGTATTGTGGTCATGCAGCTGACATTTATTGTTGGCCATATGCTGGACATTGTGCTAAATAATTCATGTACTTCGTCTTATTTAATCCCTAACAACTCTATGAGGTAGGTGCTACTATTATTTCTACTTACAGATGAGGAAACTGAGGCAAAGAGATGTTGAGAACCTCTCCTAAAGTTTCTGGAGTAGCAATTTGTAGATTTTTGATTCAATTCGAGCTCTTCTTGCCTCCAGTCAAGGCTCATGGCTACCTCTCTATTTAGACCCAATATTGTCCCCGCCCATCACTGTTACCTGGGTGCTGAGGGCAGTACCTGGCAATGCTTGTGAAATAAATCAGTTACATTTCCTCCCTATTGTCCCCAGCTGTATTCCTCTGTAGGGGGAGAGATGTGATTTCCCTCCCAAGTCAAACATAGGCTTCCATTACTTTTGCTGGGTAGAATGAGGGCCATAGCTCACAGATGGGTTAGTTAATCTATTAATGGTATACAGTGGACATATCCCATGAGCTAGACTCTGTGCCTGGGCTGAAATGTAGATGTGGAGAAGCTTGAAGTCTAGAGATACATCCTTGAATATTCGAAGGAGGAGGCAGAAAACTCTCTATGGATCCTGGGAGTCTGATGCTGGTAGGGTAGTTGAGTAGCAGACATGAGATTTCAGACAGTTCACATAGTGGCTTCAAGTCAAATATTCTTCCACTGTTTTCCTATGAGAGACCTTATTAGTTTTATTTATGGTTTAAAATATCTAACAGCTTTATTGAAGTATAATGATTATATAAAAACTGTTTATACTGAATGTATAGAATCTGACGGTTTTGAACACATGCACATACCTGTGAAAGAATCACCACAATCAAAGAAGGAAACATATCCATCACCTCCAAAAATTTCTTCCTGTCCCTCCCCGCTTTTGTGGGAAGAACACCTAACTTGAGATCTACACGTTCAAGTGCACAATACGATATTGTAAACTACAGGCACTGTGCTATACGGCAGGTCTCTAGAACCTCTTCATCTTGTATAAATGAAACTTTCTACTCATTGTTCAATGGGTATTGATGTTTTAAGGATTTTCCCCTTAAGAGGAAGATTTACTGATGAGTCCAGATGGTACAGTGGCTGCTGATGAAACTGAGGACTTTCTATTTTCTCCACAACTTCTTGCTTTTATGCTCACTGGGGAAAGGGCAGATAGTCACTCCCCGGTCCCCATCACTACTTGGGTATTTACTGCAACACTTGATTATGGAGATCTCTCTAATGACCAGATGTAGCATGAGGGCCAGTGGGACTGGGCTAGGAAAGGGTGGGGACATCCACTAAAATTAGTTGTATGACCTTAAAACTTAAAATAATTTCTGTGTTTTTGTTTCTTTACTTGTGAAATGGGGATAATAGTAACTACCTTGTAGGCTTATGAGGACTAAAAGAGATAGATAAAAGGATCTTAGCACAGTCCCTTTGGCATTATAAGTTCTCAAATATTCGCTGCTACTGCTACTCAGACAGCCATTATTCCTATCATGGTTACTACAGTATCATTTTTATTAGATTCCAGAAATTGAGCCGTGAAAAGAGCAGGAAATGTCAGGATAGGGACATGTGCTGAGTGTTGGAAGAACATGCTGACCGGTATTAGAATCATTATAGAAGTTTCATAGTGTGCTATTGGCTGGAATGTTCTTCCAGGCAAAATATTATCCAGAGATCCCTACCTGAGACCTTTCTGGGCTCCAGCTTATAGGAATCTGGTCAGAAATCAAGTCATTGTGCTTGAAGAATAACATACATTCTTCCACTTAGTCCTCTCCACTATATTATAAAGCGGGTTGGTTTTGTTCATTTGAAGAAACTGATCCAACACTGGTCTGTTGCTGGCCTGTGATCACTCAGCCAGTGAGTGGCAGTCAGGATACAGGTGGCTGCATCTACAAAACTCAGGCTCTTAGCTATTATGAATTCTCTTTACTACACAATATCAAGTCAAGGGTGATAGGGACGTCCTTGTATACTTTAGATTCAAAATAAAGCAAAATTATTTAAGAAGGCAGAACATACCACTTTTAGGCAAGAAAATGCCTAGTCAAGAATATGGAAGAACCTGTTCTGTTTCTCATTCTGTCCCCTCTGCAAGTAAAAGGTAAAGTAAGGTTCTACTCTTGGGTTTTTCTTCTATATTTTACATCTCAACCTGAGGCAGAGTGAGGAACCCAAGAGAGCTAAGCAAGGGTGATGTCTGAGAGATTTGTCTAGGATGAAGCTAATAGAACTAGCAATAAGGAACATAGATAATAACGACTACTAATAACTTAATCGTAACATGCTTTTCCTTAAGTGTTTTCTATGTGTCAGACATTGTGCTAAATATTTCACGTGAACCAGCTGATTTCATTCCTCTAATTACCCCAAGAGGCAGGCATTAATACCTCCATTTTGCAGCTGAGAAAACAGGATTAGAGAGGTTGAGAATCCTGCACACGGTTGCATGACTGCCTTGGTGTGGACACAGATGTGCTGAGTCCACAGCAGAGAATCACGAGCACTGGAGATAGACATTTAGAGGCCAGGTCTGAAGGCAGTGGAGTGGTGCTCCCTCCTGCCTCTTATTGGAGTTGTTTTCATAGAGTAGGTAAAAGAAATAAGGTATTTAAACAGACCTGAAACTTCTGGATAAATAGAGTCATGGGGTTCTCCAGCTGAAATAATCTGGCCGATGGTTCTTAAATCTGAGCATGAGCTCAAGAATTTGCATTTTATATTAATTTCTTGGTCAGAGCTACCTAATGTGTGGGACCCAGAGCTTGCATTCACACACACACATACACACACCCGCACACACACTTGCACACACAAGCACACACACGTGCACGCGCGCACACACACACACTCTGAAGATGCAGGTTCCTTATTCGAAAACAGGAAAATTTTTCATTAAATAAGATAATAAAAGATAAAAAGTGTTTCCTATTTTCCATGATCTCTTTCAACTAGTAATGACATTTTTACTTGTTTTTTTTTTTTTTGTTTAATGTCCTAAGAAAAACATAGCAAATTATTAACAAATTGTTATTCATCTGTAGATTATACCACACCAATTTTAAAGAGCATTTAACTTGTCTGAGGAGTCACTGAAAGTGTACAATTCATCTTTAATAGCTCGTACATACAGATGTATTCCATTCTTACTGGAAGAGTAGAGCTGCGGCATAAAACTGACTCTGCTATTTTTGTTTCACTCCTTGATGTGGACACATGCCAGAAAATTTCACTTCCATTCATTCACTGATGGGTAAGGAAATACTGACAGGGCGAGGAACCATAGGTTGCCTTAGCTTTCCCTTTCCTTCTTTGAGTGTAAGCAGTGCTAATACACAAGTTAGAAAGAGTATGATAGGCTTCTTTGGTGGTTCATGTTTTTTAGAATGCTTCATTTTTGGGTTCAAGGAAAGTTCTGGTTCAAATGAAAAGTGTGACTTCTCTGGGCTGTCAGTACCCTCTCCAGTTCCCGCTCTGCCCCGGTTTATTCAGTTGTGGAAGGGACATGCTTACTTTGTACTCTGAATCTCATGCATATGGGGCCACTGAAATTCTGTGCTCATGGGCCATTGTAAATGTTATCTGTAAATGGGGCAGCAAGAACTGCAGGTACGCATGTTGCACATATCTCTGCTCACACTCATTCACCATGTGTCCCATGAATGTCCCAGTATCTCACTGAACTTTACCTACAAATATCAAGTTATCAGGATTTTCAATGTGGTTATAGCATTGAACCAAGTATGAGGTCCTTGTGAATGTGAGGGCTTTGTGTTCAGGTGATGAGGATGCCACTGGTCTGGGGACTATTTATAAGAATCCTTGACTTAGATACTTCCCATAATTTTCCAGTTCATTTTGAATGTACAAATTCAAAAACAGGCAACATTTTGCTTATTATCTCAACAACAAAGGCTTTCAAAGTTTTTCCAAAAGAATCAGATTGCTTCCCAAACAAATGACTCCTACAAAATAACATTTTAATGAGTTAAAGTGCAGGAAAATAAGAAGCATCTAAATTGAATTTGTTCAAAAATACATACGGTTTTCCAAAAGTAAAGGCCTGAGGCAAAATTGGAATCATGTTTTACTGAACCCAAAAGTTTGGGAAAATGCTGGAAGATACTTAGCTGGACTCAAGATGCCTGAAAGCACTCCCTATTTCTAGAATTTCACTTTGGCAGGTTAACTTGTGACCTGAGCTTGTTCCACCAAAGGGTACAGGATTTCAATAGCACAGAAGAGAGGCTATTTCCAGAGTTAAGATTCTTATTTCTCGTTAATTTTATCTTACTTTTTTAGGTTAATATAATTAGCGCAAGCTATTTCTGTCTTCTTAGCAGGGAAAAATTTACCTCTTCTTCACCCACATTTATTTTTTCTTCTTTGGTATGATCCAAGGATAAAATTTGCAAATTCCAAAGCAAACTCCCTTAGTTCTGAGGCTTATCCCTTCACCTTGACGAGTATTTTCACTCTCAGCAAATGTGAACTTTTGCTGCAGATTTGAAGCAGTTTCTGTGCAAGATTGGAGCTCACACGTGAAGGCAGCTCTGTAGAAGTACAAAGTGTTGTCCCTAATCCTCGTAATATCCAAACCGTGTCATCTGGTCCAGCTAAGGACTACGGAGATCTAATCAGAGGTATTTGACTTGTTTTCAGCTTATGGGTATAAAGCATTAGCAAATTTACACTTGACCAAGTTGTTTCCTCTTCTGTGGGAAAATGTTTTTCCCTCCTCTCCTTCTGTCCTTTTGGCTTTTGTTTGATTTTGCAAACACACTGCTTTAATCTCTTTTCTGATACTGTGTCCTTCCATTCTTAGGGCCCGAGTAAAGAAAATGAATGCATGATTCCTCATTCTATGATCTTAAGTAAATATCATAGCTTTCATTGTTATGGGGTTTTTATACTTCAGTGGTTTGGAATTGACCTGAACTAAGAGGCACAAACAGCATTGCCACTAAATTTGTGTGACCTTATGTTACCTTGGGTAATTTGCAACATTTCCGAACTTCACTTTTATTATAAACTGCACAGGAATACCATCACCTATCTTAAAACACATGTTCTCAAATACTGGGTTATGTATTAAATGGAGATTTCATACCCTACTCTCAGAGTTTGATTTAGTATGTGTGCCAGAGACATTTGCTGTTCACTAAACAGTCAAGGACTGTTAGCAAGGCCAAGGGCTAAGAGGAAAAGTGACTTGTGTATAATCATTTTTCCAAAGCATTTTAGAGCTGCTACCTGATGATCTCAGCTCTCTTTTCCATTTACCATGTGTTCCAGTTGCATACTAACAGGATGGAAACAGCCTGGATCCCTGAATTGCTACTTGGAAGGGAGGTGTCATAGAAAGTCGTTAGACCCATGGTGGACTTTGAGTAAAGAATGAGCTTTTAAATACTAATAAACAGATATTTGAGGGGTGAGCCTCTTTCTGTAGCATAAACTAGCTTATGGCAAAACCAGCATATGATGCCACAAGTATGGTGTTGCTGTGTTAGGCTGTTCTTGCATTACTATAAAGAATTACCTGAGACTGTGTAATTTATTGAGTTTTCATTGGCTCACAGTTCTATAGGCTACACAAGCATGGTGCCAACTTCTGCTATGCTTCTGGTGAGGCCTCAGGAAGCTTACCGTCATGGTGAAGCAGGAGCAGGCACATCACATGGTGAGAGCAGGAGGAAGAGCGAGAGGGCGGGGAGGTCCCAGACTTTTAAACAAGATCTCATGTGAAATAACTGAACAAGAACTGACTCATCACCAAGGGGATGGCACTAAGCCATTCATGAGGGATCCAGCCCCATGATCCAATGTCTCCCTGCCACGCCCCACCCCCAACATTGGGAATCACATTTCAACATGAGATTTGAAGGAGACAAACATCCAAACTGTATCAGCTACCATAACAAAACCCCAATGTATGTGGCTTAGCAGTCAGGTGACAGGCAGAGAGGAAATTGGTAATGGAGACTAAAAATGTGGAGCTGGTGCTAGTCAGTAGAAAAAAATGTAGGAGCTCTCACCTGTGATAACTTAGAAGAGGGACCACATGATACTGAGATGGCATCCCTAGGGGAGTGTTTTAGAAGATATAAAATAGTAGTATGGTTTGGCCACTATTGGCAGCAGTCAGCAAAGTACTATTTAAAAAAGAGGGAGGCGGACATGCACACATTTTAGAAGGAATTGGTACAAATCAAAGGCAACAGAGCCCAGAAATGTGAGGCCTTAAAAGATTGGAAAACCCACTGCATTTGAACCACAAATTGTGAGAAATGTGGTATAAAAAATCCGTGAATAACAAATGCCCAGAAACACAGATGATTGAAATGACTCAGGGCTAATATCGGATTTGGTGTGTGGCCATTAAGTTCAAAGGCATCTACAAAGAAATAAAGCAGTTTTGAAAACCGTGTATCAAACAAAACCTGTAGATGTTACTGGCAGATGGTACTAAATGCAAGCAAATATATGGGAATTTTTGACAAAGTTGTATCTGTCTAAAAAGCAAGGAACTTAAAATGACCCTTGGCCCTCAAACTTCCCTGAACAGAAAACTAGTAAGGAGGGCATATGCCACAATACCCACTTCAGAGACAGCAAAGGACAATAATGGAAGATTAAGAACCTCCCAGAGGGTAGAGCCAGATGCTATACTGTCACCCAAAGGCAGGCCAATCTTGCATTTTAACACTTTTCTGCCATGCCCAAAGTATTGAAGAGTAGTATGAACTCAATTTGTGGTCACCGACAGACCTTCTGCCTCTCCAAGATATAAAGGAAGCCTTTTCCAAATCTTTTGAACTGCCCTGTAGCCAGTTTTATTTATATTGCACTTGAACTGCACAAGTATTTGTCTTTTTTTTTTTAAGTTAAGATAAACCTTGATGTTGAGTTTGGTGGTAGTTGTAGGCTGACAGGTTAGGCAAGTCTTTTTGGTATGTGGGGAAAAAAATGGAATCTGGAAAAGTACATTCTTCTCATCAGAATTATTGAGAAATCAGCTTGAAAAATAGCCAGGTTACTTGGGGTTCTGGAGACCTGACGTGGGGTTGGGACAAGGGCCCCATCTTGGGTTTGCCCAATGGTTGTATGTGTCTCCATGCAATGTGTATTCAGTGAATGTCTAAATCAGTGGCGTTTGGTGTAGGTGAGGGCCTTAGGTATTATTTAGCCTAGAGCCCTACAATGAGACCAATTTCGTCAGCGCTGTTAACACTTTGACACGGTACACACTCTTTCATGGATTACTTCCACGGGTTAGAAAAACTGTAAATGCATTGAGCTTAAATGTGCCTCCTCTCTCCATGAGTCTAGACCTGCACCTGTTTCAGCTCTTGTGTCTACATTTCTGAAATTAGAATCTGTCATCACTAAGTAGAAGAGCAGTCAGGAGGAGACCAAGTAGAAGGCAGTCACTGACTAGAGAATAGGAGCAGTCTCCCCTAAGCCTGTTTCAGAGCTGTGTCCTCACTGTTCAAACAGTCCAACAGCCAAAGTGGAATTTCATAATAGCGGATCTCCTTTACTTGCTTTTCTTGGATGCTCTAAAAAAGACTCGTGTATTAGAGTAACCCTGCTTAAAATTCCCTTTTACTTGCCATCCCTCTCCCTTTGCTTACTGCAGATTCTTTGGTAGCTTGCTCTGCCCAAAAGAAGATAGCAGACAGACAGACACACACACACAAAGACACGCAGACGGACAGACAATAAACTTTTCCTGGGGGTGTGAAGGTAAGCAAACCAACAAAGTAAAGCTTTATTTGAAATGGCCCCCACAAAGAAAATATAATTTATGATGTGATACTATTATGTAAAAGGATAAAAATTACTGAGAAAGTGGCCCATAAATATGAAAAGAACAAAAATAAAATTGCTCCACTCCCTCAAGCCTGGCCAAAGCATATTTTCACCTCTTTTGCTCAATTTTCTCCCAGTTCTGAATATAAAAGCCCAGAAAATCAGGGAGAGAAGCTCCTTGGAGCTTATCAGGGGTGGGAAGAGAAACTGAGTGGGCAGAACAAGAATTGTTTTGAGAGTGTAGGGAATGAGTGGGAACACCTCCTGCCTTTCGTCTATCACATGAGTGGAAGCACTTAAGGACAGCACAGAATTGCACTGTATGTGTATCACAGCCTTAGAGAGATTGTGGCAGGTGTTGTACTGTTTCTCAGTTGAACACTTTCAAGCAGACTTCATTTGTATATTCATGTATCCATCCAAGTAGTTTTGAGTGCAAGGCACTGTCCCTGTAAGTTATTGGTAGTCACCAATTACATGGCAGTTCTTCAGCTGGTTAATAACACCTTTATCTCTACTATAAAGATGATGATGATGATGTGTAGTGTGTGTTCAATTCTGTATAGGACATTGTAAGTTTCAAATGTATATACATATATGCTTTGTGACTAGAGAGCCCTAAATAAGAGGCAATCCAGGAGGAGAAACTTAAGAAACAAAAGTTGGATTCTGGGGAGTAGTACATGGTTCTAACATTTCAATGAAAAACAATTAAAAGTTCTATAAGAATTTTATGAAGGATCTATGAAGTTTAATACATCCCTACAGCTAAACTCTCTGAATCTGTACCAAAAGTTCAATTTGTTGGACAGTCACTATTTGTTGAGGGCCCCATCTTATATATCTTTCATTTCCTTCCTAATCTTCTCCTAGCCTAGTGTGAACACATAGCAGATGCTTACTTGCTATAGAACTTCAGAGCTGCAGGTGGCTTTAGAGACCAACACAGACCAACCCCTGAATTGTAGATGAGAAGTGAGGAACCTGTCTGGACCTTTAGAACAGTTGTCTGATGGATTGTTCAGCTTCTAGCTCCCCAAGTGCTATGTAGCCCTTATGTCCCTTCTAGCTTGGCTTGTGTGTGTTCATCTGTCAAGTTTCAGATGGTGGCCTTAATTGAACTGACTCAGGCCTGAGTCCCAATCAAAGTTAGGTCTCCTCTTCTAATTCTCCATCAAAGCACTCCTTGCATAGCACTTTCCACCACTTATAATTAAACTTTAATTTTTGTGACTATTTTATAATGTCTATCTTTTAACCAAGCTGTGAGTGCCGTGAAAGTGACAATTAATCTGTTAATTCATCATCACATCCCCAGTGCCTAGCATAGCCCCAGCACATAAGAGCCTGGTGAATATTTGTTGAATAAATAAGTGGTTGGAACGCACACACCCGAGCTGTCTTTGTACAACACAAATCTGTTTGTCTTTCTCCTGCCTAAATTCCTTCTTTAGTTACTCACTTTTTAACAGTCAAGAAAAACATGTTTTAGTCTGCTTAAAAAGAGCTACCACAATTTGGTTTTTTGTCTAAGCTCCTCAGGTCCTTTCAGACCTCTGTGCCTTTGCATATGCTATACCCTCAGAGAAACACTCTACCTGCTGTTCCTGCCCAAGTGGGTAAGCACCTACCCTTCCATCACCTTCTTGATGAGGCCCAGACTCCCCAAGCAAGGGCTGGTTGGTTGGTTCTTAATGTTTCCACAATGCTTTGTCAGTATTTCTGTGAGAGTAGAAGGGTGGCATACTTTCTTTCTCAAACTTGTCCTGGAATTCTTTCCACTTCCCCCAAGGCTGTTGTGAATAAAGGAGTGGTCAAGGGTGACACACAGCCAATGGTTCGTCCACCAGCTGCCTCTGGCAGCTCCTTGCTGCTGTCTCTCCTCCCAGGTCTGTCTCCTTTTATTTTCCTGGCCTTTCTTGTGATCTCCCTCTTTGTCTTTTGCAGGGTCCTCATCCCCAAATTTCTCTCCTATCATGTTAGGTGCACTGATTTCACTCTTTTTGTTTCTCCTTTGAGAAATATAATGCCTGGGAAGAGGCAGCAGCTCACATTGCACACCTAAATAGTCCCAGTAAGGCATTTTCCTGAATAAAAAGCTTTTTCTCCTGAGGTGGATTCTGCTTTCCCCTAGTCTGCAAAAAGAAGGCAGCCAAGTTTCTGACTTTAAATGGTAACTTTTCTTTCCTCTTTTAGATGCCTTAGTACCTAAGCAGAAACAAGTGTCTTTTATAAAGCCACTTCACTTTGACATCTCAGATTCTCAGCAGGCTTGGTAACAGCGGCTTGCCCATTCATCTCTGGGGACCACTTTTGAAGCCGACTCTGTGAAGAGCTGTATGAACTCTATGAGGCTCTATAAAGAAAGGCATCATTAGGAAGGAGATGTTCTTAGCAATGGCTCTGCAAAGTTTAAACTCCAATTTCCTCGTTCTGTATTCAGATTCAGAACAATTGCTCTTAAAGTATTCACTAAGGACAAGCATTTTATTACTCCCATACTCAACAACATGGGAAAAAACCAAGCCCTCCTAATGAAGACCAAGCAGCTGGACCTGCAGCGCTCTAGTGTTACCTCTGTTTGGGGTTTCCTCTATTGCTGGGAGCCCACTTAGTTGATTAACTTTGTAGTTAATGAATAGGGTTGTGCATTTTTCCAGCTGTTTCTAGGAGAAACTGAAACAGGATTGGAGATTTTGAAAATTTGTAACCTCTCCGCAACCAAAAAGAAAAACAAAACAACACACACACAATAAACTTGTCTGTGGCCTCTTTTTATCATTTCCATCCTTTCTGTTGTGAAGTCCAATGGATATGAAGCAGATGGAAAAGAGAATAGGCACAGAGAATGTACGCACAGATATAATATGGGTAAATTCTACTAACCAAACAAACAAAAACCAAGCTTTAATTAATTCAGTTATGTTTCGATCTAGTACTTTTTTACTGAAACAGAGCCACTGAGAAAATATGACATGATAATACTTAGTAAAACCTCTGAACACATGAAAGGACTTAAAACCAGATTAGTAATGGATAATACTACCTTACATTTATATAACACTTGGCATATTTCAAAAATGTTTCATGACCAGTGAAAGACTGAATGTCACATTACTTGGGAAAAGAAAAAAGGGAGGCTGTTTCTATTACAATTTATGGATAAAGAAGTAGTTTTATCATATGACCTTTTTCCAAGGTCATATGATAACTTAAATAAGAAGATCCTTTCTGTGGCAATTAGTATTATTTTTAAAATTGTCAACAGATACTAGAGAGTTTTCTTTTGAACTAATCTACCATCTTATATTCCATCCAGATAAATAAGGAAAAACAAATCAGTTGAAGAAGAGAGAGAGAAAAAAAAAACATTTCTGTTTCCCTTGAAATGCATTAAGTGTAACTGTAGTCATGAGAATCTGAAGATGCAAAATCTAAAACTAGCCAATATTAGAAACTCTGAGTACCAACTTAAATTGATAAGACTTAAACAGCAAAATACACTTTTTGTCTGCTTTTAGATTAGTATGCCAATTTTGATCCACATAAAACAATCGACATTTATGTTGCACTTATGCATACATTTACAAACACTATCCTCTTTAATCTCATTTTTTTTGTGTGTGACTGACAAATTCACTTTCATGGAAAGAGACTTCCGGAAGACAAAAAAAAAAAAAAAAAAAAAAAAAAAGGGCTCCTGAGGAGCCCAGAAAACATTTTTACACAAAATCTAAGACCACAAAAAGGCCTTACAAAAGACCCTTGTTGCCCAATTCAGTGCATGGGCAAGGATGTATAGGAGACACACTTAGTTATGAAGACAAAGTGTTTCAAATGAATGGTTATAATAATCTATGATCAGCTATTGGGTAAAACATAGGCCCACTTAATTATAGATGAATAAGGGGATATGTACATTTCAGCATTCTATATATGACTCAGAGATTTATGAGAAACCAATTCCTCAAGCTTTTAATATTAGTGAACAATAGCTATCACATACCTGTATCAGTCACTCATGCACACATTTACCTAGTCCCAACCACAAAAAGACATTGTTTCATTTATCTTCTCAACTTGAATTCTGTCTAAAATTCCTTGGTACCTGAGGTTGAAAGCATCAGGTACTAAGTCATCCACCCTGTTAAAATTAAGCTGTCTCTGTATACACAAATGGTGACAGCTGAAATGCACTCTGGGTCTCTGCTAATAGATTCCCCCATTTAGACGTTGGACAACTGAAGGCAGGGCATGTTGACCAGGGGTCTTTCAGCTCTGGAATCTCCTGTCTGTCTTGGTCTATCAAAGCTCCATTTGCCACCTTTCTGGGCGTGGTGCCAACCTTGTATTTTTAGACAAACAGAGTAGTACTCTGAAGTTGGAATTCTAAAAGTGTGCCTTTTTTTTTCTTAAATAATTGTTTTATTCAGAGCTGGTACTAGTTGTTCTCAATTATTTAATGCATTTTATCACCTTAAACTAATTATTTATTTAATGGATTTCTCCAATTTTTAAAATTATGTCTATTGCAACATGCTCTGGGCATGAGTACAGAAAATGAACACATTAATTATAATAAAACATTCAAGGTCTGAAATAAATTAAAAGAAGAGAGTTAACACAGGCTACTCAACATCTGCCATACACATATATACATATAGTACCTCTTTCCCATCCAAAATGCACCTCTGTACTCTCTAATACCTGTCTGTTGGGAGCTGGCTCTGCTTGTAACACTTTGGTGAGAACGGGGAAGAAAATGATGGTATCATGGTAGTGTTCTTGCATTCTCCTCACAGCACTGGCTGCCGCCTCTGCTACCCTCTGAAATGCCTGTATATCACCTCTCAGGACATTTTTAGTTTCACACCACAAATGAGACAAACATTAATTATAGGTTGGAAAAGGGACTGGAATGCTGTGGCGGCACATTCCATTTTAATAGAAAGGGTCTGAGGGAATGTGCTGAGCACCTCCAAGCACGCTCTTATTGTTGAGTACTCCTTTTTTTTTCCATGTTACTTTTTTCTTTGCTTTTGTTATTACTTTTAATTTATAACACTGTAAGATCTTAAAATTCTGTGAGTGAATATGAAGATAACATATTGTATGAAACGGGATATATTTTAAAAAACGTTCTTGACACATTAGAAACTTAATTGTAATCCAATTTGATGGAGCAAGGATCAAACTTCTTGACCCATGATTTGACCAGTCAAGTGATTTATCCAGGAAGACTTGCTTTAGATACAAAAGGTGAATATTTCCCTCTTAGACTTACATCCCTTACTTTCCAATTTGCTACTTAATTTGGATAAAGTTCTTGGTGATTTTACATGTGCTGTTGAATATCTTCAAAACCAAATGGGTTCACTTTCAAAATAGTAAAATGTAAATTTGTTCTCTTAACACTCAGCCTCACCACATTCATACCATAACATTTTATGTTATTTAATACAGCTTTTAAAACATGCATTAGTAATGTGCTAATGAGACCTTACAGGCTTTAATTCATTACAGAAGATGCAATAAAGGCTAATATGAGTAGAGCTTCCTTGGCAATCAGGAATCAGATTTTTTTCTAATGTAAGAAAACTGGTCAATTTTCTACTCTATTGATGTTTGCCATTACAGTAATGAAGCAGGTTACATTTTCTTTGTAATAAGATGATTAATTTGGTTATTGACTTTCTGTTTCAATTTCATGTTTCATTTAAATGATTTGAAAATACAGGTTCTGTATTTTTCCACTACATGCTTGGGTCCAGATGTAAGACATTTATTCTATTTGGTTCCCAACTTTAATATCGGAAAGGAATTTTTTTCTTGTTCTTTTTTTTTTTTCCCCCTTCTTAGAAGCCATTACACAGATAAAATTATCAATTGAGATTAACAGCATATAATGTCACCCAATGCAAAGGGAAACTGTGTATTCATCTTAAAACTTGAATTTGAATGTGGTATCATACAGATAGAAAAATTCTGAGACAGCAGAAGAGTAAAAAGTCATCATCTTTTTGTGTGAGTCACTTTCTCCTGAGACCATTGTTTTTTCAAGCCAGTTTACTTTATGGAGATGGGAGAGTGCAGAACTTCAAAATGCCAGTGCGCATGACCTTCTGATTATATGGGCTTGTACAGTTTTCTGAACGTAGGTCTTATTACTTCCATAAGTTGATGGCTCCTTGAGGACAGATGGCATATTTTATACATCTTTGTATGATACCTAGCAAAGAGCCCTGCACAAAGTAGGTGAACAACAAATGTCTCTGTTAAATAAAGTATCATGAGAAGCATAGACGAGAGAGAGGTAGAGAATGAGATAAGAGGTTCCAAGGACATATCTATAAGTAGATACTTATATTTGTTGTGTACTTTATTTTTATTGAAAGACCCTCTCTAAATCCAAATAGTCATCTTCTCCGGTCTGTGGGATACAACCATTCCCCGATTACTTGGCTTAACATTTCTTCCTGCAGAGCCACTATAGGGGTAAATCAGGGATGGTCAAGAGGATTCATTCCATATATCAACCAGTTATGTTGAATTGATGGTGATCCTTTGGGCTGCAGTATAGAGAAAGCAGCTCAGACTATTCCTGGACCCAGTGAAAAAGGACAAGATGGCCATCTATGAGCTGGATAATCAAGACAGTCCTGTCTGCCTGGTAGCATGACCCTTCTCCAAGATTTGCCCCTCATCCTTCTTTCAAAGCCCAGATCAAATTCTACCTCTTCAAGATGGCATTTCAGATCCCCACCCTCAAGCTAGCACCCTCCCTTTCCTGCTCATATAGCAAATTATTCTAGCCTTCATTCTCATATTTGTCATAGTCTCCTCATCCATCTATTTCTCTCAACCTACCTAGTTATTCATGTCAATTCCACTAGAGTAGTTTCTCATAGGGAGGCAGGGATAATCTCTTTCATTTTTCTGTCCTCTATGTGCCCAGTACAAATGGGCTTTACTTATAGGATATGCTTCATAAATGACAATGAAGGAAACTGAACAGCAGACTGATTGATGGAAGCTTGCCCAACAGATCATTACAGTGATAAGAGAACTGATGCTATGTTAGAGAAGTAGAATGTTCTATCACTGTGATTGACCCTGATCTACAGCTGGGGAAGAACTGTATGGGATTCCACAGACTATGAGTATCAATGGCACAAAATCATTCTTGAATTTTTGCCAGTTCAAGAAGACTCTGAGTCATCTAATGCTCTAAATGTCACTTCTGTCAACACAGAGGGTAACTCAGAGTGGGCAATTCCACTCAACCATCCAAGAAAACAAAACAAGAAAAGTAGACATTAATAAAGAGCAGTGTTCTGCACTTCACAAGTCTGTGACTTTGGCCAAATTACTTAACTTCTACAAGCCTTAATTTCTTCTTCCTGTGTAACATGGAGATGATGGTATCTACTTACATGCAAGAGTTGAGAGAATATATGCAAAATTCTTGGCGTGGTACACTCAAAGAATATTCATTGAATTATGAAGATGATTGTATCCACTGTTCCCTTTTCCCTTCTTGACCATTTCATTTCCATTCATGTAACTTTACTTTATATATACACTGCTTTACTGTGTATGAGAAAAAGGCCTGTCCACTGGTAGAAATATAGCCTGAGGGTTTCTTTTTCGTTTTGTTTTTAATTCTCTCTCTCTCTCTTTTTTTTTTTTTTTTTTTTTGAGATAGAGTCTCACTCTGTTTCCCAGGCTGGAGTGTGGTGGTGTGATCTCCACTCACTGCAACCTCTGCCTCCTGGGTTCAAGCAATCCTCCCACCTCAGCCTCCCAAGTAGCTAAGACTACAGGTGTGTACCACCATGCCTGGCTAATTTTTTGTATTTTCGGTAGAGACAGGGTTTTACCATGTTGCCCAGGCTGCTCTGGAACTCCTGACCTGAGGCAATCCACCTGGCTTGGCCTCCAATAGTGCTGAGATTACAGGCATGAGACACTGTGCCCAGCCTGTTTTTAATTCTCTAACCCCTCGTCCCTGAATTTTTAAAACCACCACGGAACACCACGAAATGAAACTGGAGACCATGTGACTTCTTTAGCTTTCCAAAAAAAAACAGGCTTACTGATTATACACAGCTAGAATGGTTGGCATAATTGTTATGAATGACAAACCCTTCAATTCATTGATGCATATGAGTCACTGATGTTGGGATAAATGTCTTTGGATACACATTACACAGTGCTCCCAGACGTTTATATTCCTTCCCACTCCCTAACCTAATCCTAAAATGTTAGCTAGCTAGACAAGAGCGTAAACCGAAAACTCATATTTGCTCTCGGGACTCTTTCCAATCACTTTTGCATGTGATTATCTTTGTGTATACATAGAGTGGCCATCTTTGTTACAATGAAGACGCGAAAGCCCAAAGGTTGGCTAATGTAACCATGGAAACCAATCTAATCAATGGTCAAATCTGTACCAAGAATAATTCTAGAGACTTCAGTTGCTTCAGAGATGGATGAGGTAAGAGTTTTTCTCAGAGGGATGCAGGTCTGTTTGTGGTCACTTAGCTGGGTTGATTCCTGCATAGTGGTAATGAGCATATGGAAAGATAACAAAAGCAGCTAACACTTATTGAATACTAAAGTCTGAAGTAGTGTGCCAAGTACTTTACATGTATTATCTCTAATCCTTATCACAAGTATATGAGGTAGGTACTATTATTAGACCCACTTTCTAAATGAGAAAATAAGCTCGGACTAGTAAGTAATTTAAGGTCATTCAACTAACAAGTGGCCAAGGATAAACTTAAATTTAAGTCTCCCTGACTCCCAAGTTCATATTCTTTTTTTTTTTTTTTTGAGATGAAGTCTTGCTCTGTTGCCCAGGCTGGAGTGCAGTGGTGTGATCTCAGCTCACTGGAACCTCTGCCCCCCGAGTTCAAGTGATTCTCCTGCCTCAGACTCCTAAGTAGCTGGGATTACAGGTGCACGCCACCACGCCCGGCTAATTTTTGTATTTTTAGTAGAGACAGGCTTTCACCATGTTGGTCAGGCTGGTCTCGAACTCCTGACCTCGTGAACCACCTGCCCCAGCCTCCCAAAGTGCTGGGATTACAGACATGAGCCACTGCGCCAGTCCCCAAGTTCATATTCTTAACTAACACAGACACTGCTTTTATCTCTTAGTCACTTAACATTAACTGTTTCTGTTTTATGACCAGAACTTATACTCTGATTTTGTCCCCGCTTTTGAAGAAATGAAGGTGGGAGGCAGTGGGATGGGGGAGATAGGGAGAGGAAGAGGTTGGGGAGGGAGGGACGGCTCATTCAGTGATTGTGTGCCATCTATATTCATTCATTCCTACTATGTGCCAGGCATCACACTAGATGCCAGGTCTCAGCTGTGATGAAAAGTAACTCTCTTGTTCTCATGAGGCTAAATGCCCCAGGGTCCTGCACCCACTTCTCCCAGTGAGTCAAATGTGTGTGAGCTTTTGAGGGGACGAGGGTGCCATGCTATGGTATCACCTAAAGCTTTCTCTAGATAAGTGGATGTGAGAAAATCCAACAGCTGAGAGCAGCTCAGAGAATGTTCATGGAAATACGTAACTGTTTCTCTTAAAGCCAATCTCCAGTCCCCTGCTTTGACTTTGGGTACGTATAATGTACTATATACTCCCTTCCCTCTGTGTGAAGCAGATCATATTGCAGCCCTGAAGTTATGTGTGGCTATAGTGAAGCAGGAGGCATCACACTCTGCTGTTGGCTGGTAACTGTTTCCAATAACAGACAAGCTGCATCAATGCTGGGTTTGGAATGCAATGCAGGACATAGCTAGGGGCCGCCTTGTTTTCTGTCACTAAGGGTGGAGAGGGCCCTAAGGCAGGGCCTGGGTGGGCCTCTCTTCCTAATAACTCTTCTAATGAATCTCAGAACTGTCCTGGGAATTATTAGTTCTACCTTCTTTCTATCCATGGTAGGATTGATTTCCTTACTAGCCAGTGACTTCCAGACATTAAGAGCTCTGGGACAGGAAAGAATGGGGACAACCACAGACCTCCTCCCCCCAAAATATGTTCAGTGATTGTGACTCACTGCATTATCTGGCCCCACAGAGCAATTTTCCAAATATTTCTCCTCAACATCTCTTTCCATCAAACTAAAATGTCATTTTTTTTAAAGCTCTGATTAAAGGATAAAAAGTTTCATAATGAGATTTGAAAGCCTGGGCAATCATATCATTAAAAAAAAAAATTGGCTGCCAAGCAGCTTGCTCAAATGACACCAGGCACATTGCCTAGTGAACCTTAGATGAATAGGCATTGGAGTCTGTCTGGGGCTGATTCGCAGAGACTTCTTGAAGAAGGGAATCTGCTGTGGGTATGCAAACTACAGCAAGACTGAGCTGTGCATGGCTAGCTTTAGGGAAGGCTCCAGCCTGGGGAGCTTGGAAGGTGGTCTTTGCTCAGCCTGCCAAGATATCTGTGTGGAGTCACACCCACTGTTTCTTCTCCCAAAGAGACAGATGAACAGATTCCACTATGACCAATGCAATATGGTGAACAGATGTTTGCCTCACACAGCTGAAGTGAGTTGGCTTTCCAGAGATTTAAAGGAAGGAGAAGGTGTCTTGGGAACCGTGTTCCCAATATTACGATACCAATCATAACTCATTGCTACCACTCCAGGATGGGAGGCGGGGGCGCAATATAGTTCTGTGCCATCCACCAGTAGCTCCTCCAGTTCAAAATCCAGATCCAAGAGAATGTAATTCATGAAGCGATATTTACCAGGTAGCTCTAGGAGCCTCTGTCACCTTCACCTGGGCTGACTGTGACATCACTAGTACATTTAACCCTTTATTTACATTTACTCATCCACATTCTACCCTGACTCATATCCTTTGTTTCCATAATAAACTTTTAGCAACCATAGACATTCATCTTTCCCTGAGCTCACCTTTTCCCCGAACTGACCCCATCAACCTGTGAGATGGCCAAAGGCTTTTGCATAGTCTTTGAATCAGCTGAATACACAGACGCCTGAACCTATGCCAGTACATCTTTATCATATTTGTAGTCCACCTGCTCTTCGTTTATCAGCTGTCTGTACACACGTAAGATAACTGCATTCTCCTTACTTGAGTTGCATCAGTGAGTAGTGTCTTTTGTTACTGCCTAGGGTGAGCCAAGAACATTACTATAGTGAATCAGGAACACCTTTGTTCATGCCACAAAATCCAGTTTGTCTTTTTCAAGGATGCACTTCACTTTAAGAAAACTTAATATATGAAAATATAGATTCCATTAAGAAAATTCAAGTTTCACATAGCTTTTCAGGACCTCACTTGGCTACATAGAGCAGTGATTCTCAAGGAGGTGGACAACACCTCCTCAGAGATGCTTTAAAAATTTGTGGTGGCATTTTTGCTAGTCTGAATGATTGAAGTGATGTGACTGGCATTTAGTGGGTGAGCCTTAGGGAGGCTAGATAGGATAGTTTATACAACAAAGAACTGTCCCGGCAGGCATCCTAGAGTCTCAAACTTAACTCTTTCAGACATAATCAAAAATATTGTATATAGTTTCAATATAGTCTAAATTTTTCAGGAATGCAACTGTTTTATAAATCAAAGCAGATTGTATTTGATTTGTTTGGAACTTTACCAAGAGGTTTTCAGCATTTGCAGGAAAAAAATCACATCATGGACAGCAATGCAATAAGTGTTTTTCACGTCTCCAATGTAACACACCTGCATCCATCTGCATTGGGCTGTGCATTCATGGTAATACTATTGGTATTAGTAATAGCAATATCCATAGTAATAAACTGTGCCTTTTTTTTTTTTTTTTTTTTTTTTGAGATGGAGTCTTGCTCTGTCACCCCAGCTGGAGTGCAGTGGCATGATCTTGGCTCACTGCAACCTCCACCTCTCAGGTTCAAGCGATTCTCCTGCCTCAGCCTCCCAAGTAGCTGGGATTACAGGTGTGTATCACCGCGCCTGGCTAATTTTTGTATTTTTAGTAGAGACAGGGTTTCACCATCTTGGCCCAGCTGGTTTTGAACTCCTGACCTCGTGATCCACTCACCTTGGCATCCCAAAGTGTTGGGATTACAGGCATGAGTCACTGTGCCCAGCCTAAACTGTGTCTTTTAAAAAATGTCTTCTAGTGTTGTCATGCCTGAGGACTTTACTGATGAAATGTATTATTTTATTACAAATTACTTTTATCTCTCTTTCATATTGTATATAGAGATTCCTTTTTAGAAGTTTGTATTGGTTATATAATCTATAAATTTCTGTGTAGGATTGTAAAGAAACTGTTATTACCTTTTATATATACAAAGAGTACTTTGGGTTTTACGGAGATGAAAACCATTGGCGTAAAGCAACATCTGTCTACTATTCAGACAGAAACATTTCCCATTTGCACAAATAGAAGTGATTTCCTCTGTGCTAGATGAGAACAGTGGGGCCAAGATTTTCAACCGAAGTTGTGTTATGGAAAGTCTGGAAAAGGTGCTCTATTCAACAGGACTTTAATTTAGTCAGCTGTTGGTCAAACAATCCCTTCTATGCCTAGCTTATTTTCATTCCAGTATTTATTGATTCTATCACTGTGCTGGATATTGCGAGGATTAAACAACTCAGGGCCCTGACCATCTGGAAGCATAGACTGCCCTCTCTTGGAAGGCAATCTGCATGAAGAAGGGTATACTTCACAAACTTGGCACCCGCAACTTTGACACCCAGGGTGTCAAATGATGTTTCTTTTGATGAAAATTCTGAAATGCCCTGAGGCTTTCTTACAACACCATCAAGGTAGTTAAAATGCAATGCTGGGGTTCTCTAAATCACAAATGTCAGGTGGCCAATAAGGACTATATATTCTAAGAGAGAAGAGGAACGAATTGACTCAGAGGAGTGGGAGGAGGATGGGCTTTGGAGCTGGGTAGATCTGGGTTCATAGCTTGGCTCTACCACTTACTGTCTCACCCTGGGAAGGCTCAAATTCCTCCTCCCTAAAATGGTCATAGTACCATCTGTATCACTAAGCTGATTTGAGGATTAAATTAAGTCATAAACGTAAAGCCATGGGTAGAACACCCGGCATACAAAAGGGACCAGAAAAAATGTGTTAATCAGCATCATCCCCTTTTCCTTGGGAACTCTCAGATAAATCCTAGTACCTGAGAATCTAAAGTAACCTTAAAAATGATCTAGTCAAATGCTTCATTAGACTATGTAAATCTTCCTCTGTAGATTGTGAATGAAAAACTTCAAGCCCACATGTTTTCCTCTCTTGATCAGTGTTAGCTAATTCTATTTTGGTTACCTAAATATCTTAAGAGTTGTAGAAAAATATGAAAACATTCAAAGTTTACTTTATTGAAAATTACAATAAACTCATCCCCTCGGCAACCATCTTCCTCCATCTGCCTAACCAAGTAACACTGAGTCGTGTAAACAGAGTGGCCAGCTCCGATGTGATATCTACTGTTATCCATTTCTCTTTTAATATTTTAGTTCTCAGCATGTTAAACCAAATTGCTGCATAGAATATCCCCCATTCTTCTGTGTATTCCAGCTCGAAATAACAATGAAATAGAAGAAATAAATTTATTCTTTGCCATAAACACAAGATAATTTACAGTAAAATTCTTTTAAAATGCCTCAGAGGCCACCTCAAACAGATGGGTATTAGATGGTATTGAATGTGTGGGCCAAAGCAGCTTTCCTGGGATAGGTCCTTGATAGCTGTACCTGCTTCCTGAGAGAGGCCCTGCTTAGAGATCATTTCCTCTTTTCCTTAACTAAATATTGTGAATTTTGTCTTGAGAGAATAAAAATACAGCATAATCAACGAGATTAGGGGTCCCTAGCATTCTTTGGCCTAAGCATATGGCTTGTAGGTATAGACTCTGTCTCTAATGTCACTCTACCTACAATCAATTTTCTCCCTGTAACTAGGCCTTCTGGAGAAATACAGTTATCAATAGGAAAATTTCCTTGCAGAAGAGGAAAGACGTAGCATAATAAAGTGGAAGGCAGTATATATCCACAGACTGGGTTTCAAATGAGATTCTTTGACCTAATGTTTCTCTGGGAATAATTAATTCACTGGTCCCTAAATAGTTTTCTCATTTCTAAAATGGGGGTAATTCCTGCTTTACCTTTATTATGAGGTCTGTGAAAGGGCACAGTATACCACATCATGCTAAAGAAGTGTAAAATGCTAAAGAGGATAGAATAGGGTGGAAAAATCCAAGATAGGAAAATATTTCCTAACCTTACGAAAACATGAGAAATCTATGTCATTCTTGAGTGATGCCCTCTAGTCATTCCTTGAGTCAAAATTTACACATTATAATAACACAGCCACTCCAGCTTTCTCATGGGTACGGTTTGCATACAACATCTTCTTTCATCCATTTACTTTCAGCCCATATCTGTCATTATATTTAAAGTGTATCTCTTACAGGCAGCATGTTGTCATGTTGCATTTATCCATTTTGAAAATCTCTGCCTTTTAATTGTTCAGTCCTTTAATGTTTAATGTAATTCTTGTTATGGTTGGTTGAATCTATGATTTTATTTTATTTTCTACTTGTCTCCTGTTTTCTATTCCTTTTTCTTCCCTTCTTATACTTTGAATTATTTAAATAATTTTTAAAAATATATTTTCTTTATTGGCTTTGGAGTTGCATTTCTTTGTGTTATTATTTTTGTGTGTGGCAGCCCAGGGATTACAATATACATCCTTAACTCTCTACTGTCTATATCCAGTTAGTATTTTACCACTTCATGTAACTCATAGAAGGTACCCACATAGGTCCCTGTCCACCCTTCCTTCTTTATGCTACAGTGGTAATTTGTATCACATCTGAATACCTTATAAACCTAAGACAACATTATAATTTTCACTTTAAACATTTACATGGTTTATAAATAAATTAAGAGAAAGAGACAATACTTTAAAAGTAGTCTTTTGCATTTTTCCAGATATTTACCACTTTCAGTGCTCTTTAATCTTTTCTGAGGATGTAAGTTTCCATGTGGTATCATTTTCTTTCATCCGGGAGAACTTCCTTCAGCATATCTTATAGTTCAGGTCTGCTGGTGAAAATTCACTTTAGTTTTGTTCTATGTGAAAATGTCATTATTTAGTCTTCATTTTGCGGGATATATTTGCTGAGTAATAAATTCTGGTTTGACAATTTTTTATTACCTTTCAGCACTTTGGAACTATTGCTCCATTCTCTTTCAGGCTTCATAGTTTCTGCTTAGAAACTGACCATTAATCAGGTCACTGTTTCCTTGTATAGGATGTGTCATTTTTCTCTTCCTGCTTTCAAGATTCGCTTTTTATCTTTGGATTTCAACAGTGTGACTCCGATGAGCTATGGTGAGGGTTTCTTTATGTTTATTCTGCTTGGTTTTCATCCATCATAATGTACCTGTACATTTTAGTCTTTCATCAAATTTGTTATTTGTTGGTCATTCATTCTTCAAGAACTTTCTCTGCTCCATTCTCTCCCCTCTCTTTTAGGATTTTATATGCATGCAGATGGACTATCTGAAATTATCTAATGGATCTCTGAGGCTTCATTTTTTAAGTCATTTTTTTTTTTCTCTCTGTCCCTGTTATTCATGTTGGATAATTTTTCTTCAAACTGACTTGCTCTTTTCTTTCACATCTCCATTCAACTCTTTAGTCCCTCTGGTGAATTTCTTACTTCAAATATTATATTTTTCAATTCTAGACCTTTCACTTGGTTCTTTCTTGTGTCTGTTTCTCCAAGGAGATTTCATATCTTTTCACTCATCATGTACATTATTTAGGGTAGCATAGTAGACATGTTAAAATCTTTTAGTTTCAAAATCCGGTTCAATCTGGGGTCAGACCCAGTGGATTTTATTATCTCTTGAGAACATGCCCCACTTTCTTGGTTCTTTGTATGTTGGGAAATTTTGGATTATATTCTAGACATTAAGTTATACAGAGTGAATATTAAGTAGTGGAAATTCTGGATGCTGTTACCTTCCTTTGATAAATGTTGTTTCTTTCATTTTAGCTGCTAATTATTGTAGGAACTTAAGCTCCAAACTGTTTCTTGGGTAGTATCTGCGATCTCATTTGAGCTCCTTTGTCTTTCAGCCCATATTTGTCTTTATATTTAAAGACTCAAAGTTAGCTGCTTTGAGTCTGTACCCTGCATGCATAGCTTGTCAGAGATATAGGTAGACAGAATCTGGGGATACTCTCTCTAGATCTTTCTTTCTGGTGATTTCGTCACACTTTTCAGTATGTCATGAAAAGACTGTTTTGTTTACAAGCACACCCACTGCCTTGAGTTCACTGTACCACCTGCACTTACCTTCAAGCTGTAAGCTGTCAAGATGGTAACCTAACAAATACAGCTCCCCTTCCACCTTTTCCCAAGTGTCTACTTTCTACTCAAGCCTGCTTTCTTGGCCTACTCTCCATTATTGACAGCTTTCTGTATTATGTCTAGGATTAAAGTTGTTCTCCACGGGCAAGTCATCTAGTAGGGTCTTATTCTATTACTCCCAGAAGCAGAAGACACCTCACCACTCATTATGAATGTGGAAAGCTGGGACACTTCAGGATGCCCCATTATTAACAGAAAATTGAAAATGCATAAGAATTGCTTCAAACCCAAGCCATTCTCTTAAAATGTATCAATTAACATTTTTCTCTTCACTGAGCAATATCATAACCATTTAAAGGTGACTCATTTCATTACCAGACTTAATTACCAGACTCAAAGCTCTAAAAGAAATGTTATTTTAATTTGATAGGGTTTGGTTCTCAGAAATTAACCTGGCTTTTGGACCCATCTCCCTAAACTCTCCCTAATTTACTTCAAAACTGTGTAATAGTTTGAGCCTCCTAATTCTGTTTCCCTACAGGTGTCCAGTCTGCAGTTTCAAAGATGTTCATAAAAGAAGGCTTAAGCCAGTTCAAATTATGGGTTCTATGTGTACAGTCTACCCTTGCCCTGTCCCCCTCCTTTTCTTAATGAGGCTTACAGGAACACCACAACTTCATGGCTGAAGGTTCTATGCCTGCTGGTTATTTCTCCTCTAAAGCCATAGTCTTCAATGACATTATAATAATTTCCACAGTTGCTAACTTGTGTGTTGCAAGCTGAGAAGTAATACATTCAGATGAAAAATGTGTAACAGGAGGAGATGAGCTACTGGGAAATAACCTGTTTCTAATCACATGAGTGTCATTTGTAGTAAGACACAAAGGATACAAAACATTAAAACTATAAATGAATAGAAACTTTTCTCTACCAGTTTTTCATCTGGCCTCTGCATTTCTTTGAACATTATTGACTTTTCTATTAAGTGGGCTCTTTGGTAGGTCAAATAGGCAATTGCCAGGCAACTACAGCATGAAGACTATTTTATTTGCTCGTCAGCAACTTCAGTGTCTATTTAGATTAGTGCAATCTTAATTATGTAAAAAAAAAAAAAAAGGCATGGAAACAAGATTAGAAGTTTGTTGAAATGTTAAAGCTGTTATCTCTGAATAAATGGGGTTAAAGGAAGAAATTGAAGCTTTTATTATCTCTTTACTGGCAGGAAAACAGATTTGAGCTCATGATCCTTGGACCAAAGTCAGGATCGGCACCATCCAAATAAAAGGTTACTAAATCAGAGTTAGGGTGTAGACTGCGGGGAGACAGATTTACCAAGACCCTGTAGGGCTGGAAAGAAAGATTCCAAACAGGAACATATCAGCACTAAATTTATGTTTTCTAGCATGAACTTTCAATCTCCACCACACTTTTCTTCTCTCCCCTTCTTCTCACCCTTGCAAATTGAGAGCTTTTCAAAATGTGTTATCATTTGAACAGGCTTTCAGAAGAAAACAGAGGCACTGCTGTTCTGAAGGGCTCTGAAGACACAGCAATGAACAAGACAGACTGCTTCCTGTTCCCGAGATTATGTTCTAGTGGGGATAGCTTAATATCGAAACATAAACAAGTAGAGACACAAAACAATCTCACATAGTATTAATTCCTCAGAATAAAACAGACCAGGGGGATGTGACAAAGTTCGACAGATGGGGGTGGAGATGATGATTACTTTAGAAAAGGTGATCAGGGAGGTTTATGTGAGGTGGTGACATTTAAGTTAATATAAAATGACAAGAAGGAACCAGCCTCATTAAGTTTGAAGAACACAAATTAAATCAATGGTGTGTTTTACAACAGATGCTGTCATAGAAGCAAGAAAAAAAATGTCTATGTTTACTTGTCTCAGGGAAATAAGCCAAAATATCTACAGTGGCTACCTCTGGAATCAAATTAAAGTCTAGAAATCCACTTGCCACTGTATAGTTTTCCATATTTTTAATGATTAAAAAAACACCTAAAAACTCAAGACATGTCTAGAAGGGGATACACAACCCACAGCAAAAGCAACATTGCATCACTGTGAGCAACATTTAAGCAGTGCTAGAAAGTTGTGCTCCGGAGAGGCTGCATCTGTCCCAAAATAGAAGGCATGACAGGCCTGGTGCGGTGGCTCACACCTGTAAACCTAGCACTTTGGGAGGCCGAGGCGGGTGGGATTACCTGAGGTCAGGAGTTCAAGACCAGCCTGGCCAACATGCTGAAACCCTGTCTCTACTAAAAATACAAAAATTAGCCAGGTGTGGTGGCGCACACCTGTAATCCCAGCTACTCAGGAGGCTGAGGTGGGAGAGTTGCTTGAACCCGGGAGGCAGAGGTTGCAGTTAGCTGAGATCACGCCACTGCACTCCAGGTTGGGCAACAGAGCAAGACTCCATCTCAGAAAACATAAAACAACAAACAGACAAACAAACAAACAAACAAACAAACAAACCCAGAAAGCATGACAAACGGAACTCTAGTGGTTGGGGAAAGGGTAGTGAGGTCAAATGGGCACAAAAGACTCTGCGTGCATCTAGGTCTTATTCATGCCTGCAGGGATTGCTGCCCCTACAGTGAGACCTCCCATGGAAAATGCTGCTTTCTTGAGGGTCCTTGCTTTAGGGAATTCCATTCTCAACAAAGAGAGGAGACAGAGGAGACAGGGTACCCAGAGGAAAGCAACTGGAAGAAGAGGCTTAGCGACAAAGAACCTGGTCACACTCTAGTTTCATGACAAGCACCAAAATATTTTAAACATAAGTTCTCAGTTTAAAAAACTCATTTGTCTTTAACTTAAATCATACCTCTTTAAAGGAAACGTAATGAAATAAATACATTTTTCTAACTAAAAGTGTGTGCTATGCAAACAATAGATATTCTTGTGTCTTCATTTTAATTTTATATTTTGCCTCTGGTTCTGGGAGTGCTCTAGGAATAACAATGGAAAAACAAAACATACATCAGTTTGAACCTCATGTTTGGCTAAGGTTTAAGCAACAACAACAACAACAACAACAAAAAAAGCAAGAGATTTGAGCCGACGTCTAAATTTAGACAAGGAAGCCCTACCATTTTAATATAGAGGTGAAAAGAATTCTCCACTGATTAAATCAGGTTTTTAACCTTCCCACCCCCAAAGGGTGTTAACCATGATAGAAAACAAGCTGACAACTCAGATAGTTAGCCCTACTTTCATTTACTCCTCTCTCACTCTGTGCACCACAAAGGTTGAAAAATGAACAAACCAGAGAACCTCCTTAGTAATAGTCAAGGAGACAGCAGCAACTTAGAAGCCTGGGCCTCCGCAGCTTTGGGCCTGCTGAGAACCCAGATCCAAGAGTGGAGGTTGTTGAGGATGTTCTCTGAGGACATCTCAGCTCACTGGCTTCCCTGTGTGGACTTCTGTGACTGCTGTACAGTGGCCTCAGATGTGCAATCCATTGGCTCAATCTGGCCTGTGGATACATTTGGCTTTGTTGACTTCCCTTCACCTCTCCCTCCCCCTCCCTCTGCTCCTCCCCCTACTCCTACTCCTTTTTTAAATTGCTCCAACATTTTAAAGTTTGGAGGGTAATCTGGGTTTCTGATTTTTTTTTTCAATTGGAAGATGTGGCAATGTTGGGCCTACATTCTAATGTGGTCATACTTGGCAGAGTCTACTTGTGGCTGCCCGTAATAGAATGCAACTCCCACCTGGGCCCTGCACTCACTTAATGTTATCTTGTAGGCACTTTTGTTTGCTCCCTCTGCTGAAGGTAGGGCTGGATCAAAATAGGCAGTGTTTTCCATTGTGGCTCACAGCCCCTGTCACGTGAACAGAAAAGACATTGTGGCCAGCTGCAATGACCAAAGTGCACACATACGTCGTTGACTAGATCTCTGCTTTCTGAGCAAGAAAGATTCACTGCTCCCACTAGAAGGCTGAGAGCATAGACTTTAAAAACACTTGAGAATGACCCTCAGGTGAGAGAATAATTTTTAGATCAATGAAAAGAAAAGCATTGGTGAGAGATTTGTGACTGTCATTTCCTTCTGTGTAATCCTTCCCTTTAAAGAAAAATTTTTGTTTCCATTCTATCTGTTGGGGGCTTTTACGAGTATTTGGGAGAAATTTCATGGAAGAGTCAAAGGTTTTCAGAGGACTATTTTGTTCCTATAAAATTTAGTCAAGTGCCAGAGATTGTATTTTAACCAGATTTCTGCTCTGAAATAGGCCAAGCAAGTGACCCAGAGCCAGGCACGCAATTGTCATGGGTAAAGAAGAGTCATATACTTGGGAGTGTGGAGAAAATGATCCCAAACTTTGGAAAATCTAGTAATCACCCACATTAGGGAAATAGCCCCAAACAAATCTACTCCCACCCCTGCTGCCTCTCCTCTCTACTCCCATTGTATTGAATTGCATCTGTAAGCTCTATTATGGGTTTTCTAAAGTAGTTTACAAATAAGAAGAATAAAGTAGTTCTTTCTCTGGTCAGACTCCTACTTGAAAAATCACCACATATGATATTTTATAAAACAAAAGAATCCTTCACACAAGCTTGGAATCCCCTCTTCTTTATTTGTATTATTCAATAAAGTAGACATTTCCTGGCTCCCCAAACACAATTTGAACTTTGAGCAGATGTGGGCTCAGGCCTTGACCTGTATCTGGGCCAGAGCTACCTGCTTTGATTCTTCATGGAAAGGAAGGCCCTAATGAGCACATTATCTGACAAACAAACAGGACTTTTTTAGGTTTTTCGGGGGGGGTGGGGAGTGGGGTTGGGAATTATTTGGTAGGTAAAGCTAATCAGAAGACACATCCCCCTTCTTTTTTTAACTTCTTGTTGCATTCAGAGTGGCAAGTGGTCAATGATTACTAGCATTTCTATTAGTCATCTAGTTACATGTTAAGGGTTAAAATATTTTGCTATTGATAGGAAAAGATTATCTCTGAAGAAAGTCATGAACGAGCCATCTTATAGAGAGCAGTATACTGTAAAATTAGAAAAGAACTATTTTTGTATTAAGGACACATTTGAAAACTCTTTAAAACATTTCCTTAAGCCAACAACAGGCCACAGGAGCTCATTCATTCAGTAATCAACAAGGGCCAGGGGAAAGCATTCTGGGAAAAGAGAAGCTGAAAGGCAAATGTCCTAAAGAGGAGGGTTGGGGAAAGCTTTGCAGTAAACAAAAAGGTGGTCAGAGTACCTGGCATTAAGAGTAGAACAACATAAAGTAAGAAAGTTAGACTGGGCTCAAGTCATAAGAGGATTTTTCATAGTAGAGGGATGTAAACTTTGGGAACTCTAGACCAGTGCCGGCAAACCACAGCCTGCAAACTCAAGCTGGCCCTCTGCTTACTTTTACAAATAAAGTTTTACTGGAACACATCCATGCTCATTCATTTAGGTATTGTCTATGGCTGCTTTTGCACTACAATGGCAGAGTTGTGTGGTTGCAACAGAGACAATATGGCCCATAAAGCTGAACCTATTTGCTATCTGGCCCTTTATAGAAAAGGTTTACTGGCCGGGTGTGGTGGCTCACGTCTGTAATCCCAGCACTTTGGGAGGCCAAGGCGGGTGGATCATCTGAGGTCAAGAGTTCAAGATGAGCCTGGCCAACATGGTGAAACTCTGTCTCTACTAAAAATACAAAAATCAGCAGGGTGCGGTGGTGCGTGCCTATAATCCCAGCTATTTGGGAGGCTGTGACAGGAGAATCACTTGAACCCAGGAAGTGGAGGTTGCAGTGAGCCAAGATCGTGCCATTGCACTCCAGCCTGGGCAACAAGAGTGAAACTCTGTCTCAAAATCTAAAAAAAAAAAAAAGAAAAGGTTTAAAGAGAAGAAAAGAAAAGGTTTACCAATCATTGTATTAGATCATGCATCCTTGGTGGGTTTTTGAATGTTGCATTTGGCTTATGGAAAGTTGTCTCTTATGTTAGCTTTGTTTTCTAAAAAGACACTGGATATGATTGCAAGAACAAGAATACCTAAGGCTAAGAGCTGGACAACCAAGTGTGTTTGCCAGAGGATGCCACCTTTTAAAACAATCCCATGTGTGTCCCAGGATACCGAAAGAATGAACGTGAGAGGTGGAGGTCAGCCAAGAAGCAGAAACTGAGCAAGTCTGCTCACTGTTACGTGGATTGGTAGTGGTAGAATATGGATGGTTGCTTACATAGTTGTTCATTTGATTTAATGTAAATATCTATTGCTTTTATAAAAGGTTGAGTAATTTACTCCCACATGTGAATAAATGCTCTCAAGGCAATATCTACAATACAATTGACCTCTCTATTGAGTCATTTTTCCAGACAGCTGTCTCCTGAGCTCGAAGAAACCACAGTCGTTTGAACAGGAACTTGTTTCCATTGAGTTTTGCAAGTAGGGGCTTGATTCCATATTGGGCTCACCTCGGGCTCCCAAACAGGTTCTTTCCAAACACACCTCCCATATTTGCATTCTTCATCTTCCAACTGGCTAGAAACCAAAAACTCCTTTAATTGTCTGCTTCAGGGTGTATTATTTTGTTATGTAAAGGACTCTCCCACTGGAAAAAAACTATATTTGTTTATTTGGTTTTATTCCACATACAGTTAGAATGCCTAGTACATGGCCCCATGGGAGCTTAAAGCTTGATGCTCAGAAGGCTGAATTAGTTGTTGTGTTAACGTCATTTTTGGTGGCATCTGTGAAATTATTGTGGAGAGAAATGTTAAAGGTCAGGGAAGATGAAACCCAGCAAAGAACACACCAGAAAGAATAGTGTTGAGGATTGAATCTTGCTGTATTAGATTATTTTATTACAATACCTGAGTTTCTATTTTTTTTTTAATAGGAGCTATTACAGCGACAGAAAAGTGACTGAAGTCCTGTAATATTTGTGGAAGACTGGCCACAACCATGTCATTTCAATCTTGAGAGTAAGTTACCTGGATAGAAGTGACTTTTGCAAAGCTCAGGTCATGGGTTCAATCTACTAAAAGATTAATTACATAATTTCCAGTCTATAGAGATAGGTTATTTTTTTAATCTCAGTAGCCATCATTTATATCCTCTTTCATTCATTTACTTGTTCCACATTGAGAACACCTGATATGTGTTAAACACTACATTTGGCACTGGGGAAATAAATGACTAATACATTTATGAAGCACCCGTTATGATCAGTGATCAAGGTCTAGTTCCTACCTTCAAGGATCTTACAATCTAGTGGGAAAAACTGGTATCTAAACAAGTAACTATAAACAATGAGATGAAATTTAAAGAGAATAGGCAGTATTGGCTTATAGTTAAGAAAATGGACTTGAGTGCCAGATTTTAAACTCAAACAGTGTGACTTTGAATGAGTTATACTACTTCTATAAGCCTCAGTTTCCTCATTTGAAAAGTGGGGATGCTACTACAGTGTACACCACAGAGTGACACGAATACTAAAGAGATAATGCCTCTAAAGTTGCATTGTTAGCATGGTACTTGGTCCAAGGCAAGTGTTTAATAACTGCTAGCTACTGTTATGTGTTACAATGGAGACAAGCATTGGCAGATAGCTTTTTGGTTATGCACTTACTTACATGGCTTGGAAACCAAATTCTATCACTTAATGTTCTGTGACCTTGGGCAAGTTATTTTTTTTATTTTTATTTTTTATTATACTTTAAGTTCTAGGGTACATGTGCATAACGTGCAGATTTGTTACATATGTATACTTGTGCCATGTTGGTGTGCTGCACCCATCAACTCATCAGCACCCATCAACTCGTCCTTTACACCAGGTATAACTCCCAATGCAATCCCTCCCCCCTCCCCCGTCCCCTTGATAGGCCCCAGTGTGTGATATTCCCCTTCCCAAGTCCAAGTGATCTCATTGTTCAGTTCCCACCTATGAGTGAGAACATGCGGTGTTTGGTTTTCTGTTCTTGTGATAGTTTGCTAAGAATGATGGTTTCCAGCTGCATCCGTGTCCCTACAAAGGACACAAACTCATCCTTTTTTATGGCTGCATAGTATTCCATGGTGTATATGTGCCACATTTTCTTAATCCAGTCTGTCACTGATGGACATTTGGGTTGATTCCAAGTCTTTGCTATTGTGAATAGTGCTACAATAAACATACGTGTGCATGTGTGTGGACTTTTAACTTTTCTGTGCCTCAGGTTTCTATTTTGTAAAATGGAGATAATACCTATTTCACAGAATTGTTGTAAGACTTAAATGAGGTAATAGATGTAAAGCTCTTGGCATAAAGACTGCCAAATACGAACTCAATAGATGTCAACTCTATTAACATAACTGCTGCAGCTATGAAAACAAAAAAGAAAACAATTGATAGGATGAGAAAACACTCTGCAGAGAAGGTGACACTTGCACACATGTGTCATTGGTTGCCAGGGGCATGGGTCAAAGCCATCAGCCTTTGTGACTGAGCAAACAATTCTGCACCTGTTCTCTGGGTAGTAGTTCCGTGGCATTTTGTTTGTGTGGTTTTGGACAGGACATTAAATTATGGAAAATTTGAGAGTCATTGCCTCTGTATTTTCGTCAGATAGTACAGGGTGTGAGAAGTTTAGACTCCAGTCTCCCTCTTTCTGAAAAATAAAAACAAACTTTAATGGAAGTTTTCTTCTCAAGTTACAGAGAACAACTTCAAGAGCATTGAGGTAAGAATTCTACTCCACACTGACCACTAATATCCTCCCTCCCATTAACCAAAGTTAGGCTCACCCACAAAACTAATTTTATTCTGTGGACATCTCTATCCACTGGCAGAAATTCTAGGAAATAAGTGTGAAGGAAACAAAAAAATGAGCAGGATGACACGAAAAACCTATAGATACTTCCACAATCTCTAGACGCTCATGGGCTGCAAGCAAATAGTTTTCTTCACCATACTTCCTGGTTACTCGGTGTTCTTTTAGAATTAACCTCACCATTTTTTCTTTTGGCGGATAACTCTTTCTGCATTCTTAGTTTAAGTACTTCAACAGAATTAATCACACTGCAAGTGACTCACTAGTGTAGACACCTGGCCTAGGCCTTATCACACCAGAGAATTGCCTTCTGCTAGCCTTGGAGATTGGCTTAGGGAAGGGAATTGACTCAGGTCTAAGCCTGCAGCTTCCAGGAGCACTATGGTGTACCTCAGAATGAAGGAGACTCAGTGGAAGGCAGAGGGGAGAGAAGAAAAGCAAGACATGGTGAAATTACTTAAGTCCTGGAAACCTCCTGAACCCTGGACTTTTCATTTACATGAGCCAATAATTCACCTTTTTTGCTTAAGCTTGTTTTGCATTTAGTTTTCTGTCTCTTGCAACTATCTGAATTTTAGTGTGCTCAGAAGCAATGTTTATGACCTGCATAAACTGATGAGAAGCACTTTATTGAGCCACCAATAGGATGATCCTTCTTGGCTGACCAAACCTTACCAAATACAGCAGAAAAATGTCCAAAACTACTTTGGCAGCCCAAGGGGCAAGTACAAAAGAAGCACTGGAAAGTACCCCACTACCAACTAGAAGCCTGGACCTATGATAGGTCAGTGACTTGCTCTTGAGTTCCTATTTCTACCCTCATAAATTGGGGCACAGGCATGGCAGCCCTCCCAGGGATGAGAAAGGGATAGAGAAAGGGAATCCAGGGACCAGCATGGGTGTTGGCTCAAGCTAGACCCTGTCCCTGGAAAGTAGTCTGTAAATCAGACTTTGTACCCAGAGAACACACCGTTTTTAGAAATCATATGCTGAATTCCTTTGAAAAATGGACAATTTTCCTTAATTTTTATTCTCAAGACCACACGGGACTATTCCCTTTTATGTGTTCTGAAAATGGGGAAAAACTGTCTGATTTTAGGCTTGTTTCAAGGATTAATGTCAGGTTTCACTGTGTTGTTTATCTCTAGTTGTCTTACCCTCAGATTGTTACTCAGTTTTTAGGAGGTTTTTGTTGTTGTTATTTTTCCTTTGGTGGTGGGAGGGGCAGCAGCAGGAATGAAAACAGCAGCAGCCCAGCCATGTACTGGGCAGTTACTTTGTGTATGGCATATGACAAGCATGACACATATCACATGCATTCATATGCATGATCCGTACAACAAGGACAGGTGTGATTATTATCCCACTGTACACATGAGGAAACTGAGAGGCTAAGGTGACAGCTAGTGCCTTTGAGAGTCAGGGATTTGATTCCAAAGCCAGTAAACACAACTCCACCATCTTGATATGTATCTTTAGAAAAGGCAAATGAATATGACCACCATTTGCTTAGCATAATACGAACAAATCCAAGAGTTTCAGAAATCTAAATTTTCCACCCTCAGAAAATGCACATTGTAGAAAATGCACCAAGGCATCATGTGAAAGTCAATTAGAAAAAATTACAAATGGCCCATTATTTAATCTAAATTGTTAAGGCCTATAGAAAATTAGAAAATAGAACTTTCATGATGGGGTAATTATGGGTATGCTGTGAAGGGGGCTGGGGATTTTATATATTTAGATCATTTGGATTTTTGTTTAAATTTCTCTAATGATTAAAAGCTAACTGAAGATAGACATATCATCTATTTATTTTGCTTTCTATAGCCTTTGTTAGGGGTTTGCATAGGCTAATGCATACAACAAATAATAAATAGACAAATGCTAGCTGGCTCACTGAGATAATTACATACAATTATGAACTCATAGATCCTAAAGGCTATTGATTATCAGAAAAAAAGGAGACTTTTAAAAGATCAAGCACATAATGGGTTCAAGATTCTGGGATCTATTTTTTTTTCTCCCTGTCTTTAAGCATGAAAGATCTATGGGATATGACTTCAATCAGTTAGCTTAAAATTAACAAGGGTGGTTCATATACTTTGGGACAGAAAAATATTTATAAATTTTTTATTTAGTGATTATGAGTTACTTCAACAAGAGGATGCCACCCTCTAAATCTATCTGACTTGTGGCACCAGCCCTGCCAAGCCATCCACATTTTGACATTATGAATGATAGCAAAATGATTCTTTCTCAGATATCAAATTACATTTTCAACACAAAAGGCCAACAAGTACCAAAAAAAAAAAAAAAAAAAAAAAGAAGAAAGAAAGAAAGAAACGCTGTGGGATAAACCTGTAAAAGCAAACACAGTGGGGTGGTCAGAGTTAGGCAGTGCATGGCTTAATCTTGTTCTCTGCAGGAAAAGTCAGAATCACTGGAAAGTACATGGCTAAGCCCTGCTCTTGAAGCAAACTCCCACTTTGTGACTCACTGAGCACATCTGTTAAATGGACCCTTGAGAAGTGCTAGCACAGTGCCTTTCACTTCCATTCCCTCTACCTGACAAGAAACAGCTTTGTTTCCAGCTGAAATTGAGAGTCTGGGAGAAGTTTATATTGTGGTTCCCAAGCTGTGGAATATGGCCTAAGAGCATGTAGTTGCATAGTCTCTTGGGAAACATCTGTGGCTAAGTTGGTGTTTGCTTTGTATATGCAGAAGCTCATTTATGTGTAGGTGTGGTGACTTGGTTATATACACATGGTGCTGTTTAGCTCTTTTTCCATGGGTCTGTGATGATCATTTAAAAACAGTATTTGAAGGGACAATTTCATGGTTAACGTTTCCTCCTTCTATACTAAGCTCTTAAGAATCTTTGATCTGGCACTTGTATGTTTTCATGCTATGACCTTAAATTAAATGACAGAAGAACATTTCAATAGCTGCTCAATGGTTAAGAGATTTGGGTCCATAGGTAGGTGAACTTGGACAAGCAATTTTACCAGTAGACTCGGCTTCATTCAAATGACAAAGGGGATTGGGAGGAAAGGTTTGAAAAAAAAAAGCCAACCCATCATGTCAGACTTTGGATAAACTGTAAGCTCCATGAGGATAGAGACCACAGCTACATGCACTGGAGGTTGGCAAAGTAAGACCTGTGGGCCAAGCCATATGGTTTTGTATGACCTGCAAGTAAGAACGACTTAAAATAGCAACATTTTACATAGGTATATGTAAGTCCCCACATAATATCATTGATTTTCCCTCTTGGCCTGCAAAGATTAAAATATGTACTATTCTCAAGCCTGTAATCCCAGCACTTTGGGAGGCCGAGATGGGCAGATCACGAGGTCAGGAGATCGAGATGGCGAACATGGTGAAACCCCATCTCTACTAAAAAAATACAAAAAACTAGCCGGGCGAGGTGGTGGGTGCCTGTAGTCCCAGCTACTCAGGAGGCTGAGGCAGGAGAATGGCGTAAACCCGGGAGGCGGAGCTTGCAGTGAGCTGAGATCTGACCACTGCACTCCAGCCTGGGTGACACAGCGAGACTCCGTCTCAAAAAAAAAAAAAAAAAAAAAAAAGTACTATTTGACTCTCTAAAAACATGTTTGTTGAACTCCTAGTTTAGATCATCATTTTAATTTCAAGGTCTAGCACAATGCCTGATACAGGCATTAGATTGAACTCAATATTCATTGAGTTATCCAGAATTCATGGTATTGATCATGAGGTGGTAGACACTATCTCACCTAATTTATTTAGAAATGCAAATGGCTGACTTGGTCAGTTGGCTAAAATGGAACCTACTTAGAGGTTACTTAGATGTCAAGGTGCAATGTGTTTGATTTCTGCATTGGTCAGTTACGTTCTCTTTGTCCTTTAGCCACCAATATTAGCCAACTTTCTTGTAGTTACAAGCTATAGATCCCAGCCTGTATTTTGCTGGGATGCTATTTGTTGGTGGTTATACCTTGCTACTCAAAGTAAGGACAGCAGACAGCGTCCCTTGGGTAGTGTACTTGTTAGAAATGCATAATCTCATGCCTCATCCTGGAACTTTTGAATCAGAATTTGCATTTTAACCATATCCCCAGATGATCTGTACGAATGCTGAAGTTGGAGGAGCACTAGTATGGTGGACACTGATGGTGTCTAGTAGTACCCTACTATACTTACTCCTTTCCAGCACAATACTGACGTTTTTATTGTGCATGTTTTATTCTGTTAGAATCATTATTAATGTCATGTTTTACAAGGCACAATACTGATTTTTGTGAACATAATCTACACTTTCCAACACAGCTCATACAGCTTGGAACACTGTCCCCAGTTGCAGATGTGGCCTGATTGGCCTGATGGTTTTTTTATCCTCTTTGCCAGTCATATACTCAGAAAAGACTATGTGACTCAACTTGGCCAGTGACAATGGATCAATGATACGTCAAATAAGTCTTCTAAAAGCCTCTGGCAAAAGCTTTCAGAAGGTTATCGTTGTGAATGAAGGAGGAGCCTAGACTTCCCTCAGAAGAAGTCAAAAATGGAGGGTTGGGGCCAAGAGGATCACAGGGAATGGTACTCCTGGGCCAACCCTCCCTCTGGCCCTCCAGTCTAATTAACTAACAAAGTCTCTGTGAAAAAATAACTATTTCTTACCGAAAGAGGAGAGTTCCCTGATCCCCTCACAGGATGTGTGACAGGGTGTGGCTCATTTGTTTGGTTGCTGCCACTGCCCAAACCCCTTACATGATGGGGAGCATGCAGATGGACAGGTGCAGGAGCCAGGGTGCTGGGCTCCAGCCCCACAGCAGCATCCAGGGGTAGAGTCCTATGACTTCCTGAAGCCCAAGTGGGTGTGTGTTACAGTGCACTCTTTTAGCCTTGACATATGTGGACGGCTTAAGTGTTAACCAGCTCAGTGGACTGTCTGCCTTTTGGCAAGGGCAGAGGGCCAGTGTGACAACTTTCCATATCCTGAACTCTCTTGTCCAGTGCCCTGGAAGAATTGGATCACACACAGATTTGAAGGATGGTGAATGCAGGGGTTTCATTGGGTGGTGGAGGTGGCTCTCAGTGGGATGGATGGGGAACTGGAAAGGGGATGGAGTAGGAAAATGATCTTCTCCTGGAGTTTGGCTGTTCTGCAGCTGATCTCCTCTCTGACTATCCCTAGCTGAACTCCTCTCAACAATCCTTCTCTCCTCTCCTCTCCTCTCTGCTGCTCTTCTGTTCTTCAGCTCCTCTGCTTGTCTCCTCCTAGAGCTGGACGTTTGGGGCTTACATGGGTACAGGATGAGGGGAGTGGCAGGCCAATAGGCAACTTTTTGGGCGTGGAAACAAAAATGCCTGTTTCCATTTAGGACCATGGGTTTACAGGCTTGAGGGTGGGGCTTTTGCTGGGTAATCACTCTCTTCTACCCAGTATTTCCCTATCTCCTGTCCATATCATTACCTGCTTATTTTGTGACAGGAATAGGATAAACATTTTATGGGCTATATCTTTTTTTTTTAATCTTTAAAATAACCTGTGGAAAAGGTATACCTCCTATGCACAGATAAGGAAACCAAGGCTCAATGATTTCTTAAAAAGTGCTAATAGCTGGCAGGAAGCAGAGCTATGATTAACACCCTGGTTCCACCTCAAAGTCAATTCTCTACTCTTACTCATTATTCTATACTGCAACTTTTAACTACCTACTACCACAATACACAGAGAATATTACCACTATGTAATATGCTCAGAAGAAGAGTCCTTTTTTGACAATTTACTTGAGCTTAGAGAAGTTGGAAGAAACAAAAACGTTTTTCTTGTTTTTAGTTATGAACCTATAGTATTGAGTGTTCTCTAATTACACAGCTTACACAGGATCTTTATTTGTTGCTTGTTTTTAAACACAAAGATAAAAGAAATAGTTTTTGAAAATAGGTTCAGGTTGAATAAAGTGTTGTGCGTTTTTTTTTTTTTTTTTTTTTTTTTTGAGATGGAGTCTCATTCTGTCACTTAGGCTAGAAGACTAGAGTGCAGTGGTGCAATCTCAGATCACTGCAACCTCTGCCTCCTGGGTTCAAGTGGTTCTCTGCCTCAGCCTCCCAAGTAGATAGGACTACAGGTATACACCACCATGCTAGCAATTTTTTTAATATATATATATTTTCAGTAGAGACAGGGTTTTACCATGTCAGTCAGGCTGGTCTCGAATTCCTGGCCTCAAGTGATCAAGACATCTCAGCCTCCCAAAGTGCTGGGATTACAGGTGTGAACCACCTGACCTGGCCAACGTATTATGTCTTTATGCTTTTTGGTACATTGTAAACAATGTAATTGTAATATAAAATCACTTGGACACACATGATTTTCTAAGATGAAAAATGATGCTATTTTAAGATCTTTTATTAAAAACAACTGTCTTTTTTAAAAGTCCATTTTTGTGTATGTATTCTATTGAATATTAAAGTTACTTTGTTTTCTTGGGCAAACATAAATAAGAAATGTGGCATAGTCAAATTAATTCCAAGGAAACTCTGGTACTTTCATTGTGAATCAACTCCTTCAAACCATGGGGGTGGTGTATGGTAATTTACTGCTGAAGTACACACCAAGTGGCATTCTAAGGATGAAAAGGAGGGTTTTCTCCTGGGAGAATCTAGCAGAGCCAACTTACTTGTAAACTATTAGAGGGAGGAAGAGAAAAATGGCTGTCACATCAGAGTGACTGCTCAGTGGTACTTAACACCAAATGGTTTGATTTTCTATAGACCAGTCTCAGACAGAATGGCTAGATCAGAAGTCTGCTAACCAGGGGCAGAATCTGTTTTGTGTTTTTGCATTTAAATGAAACTCTCATAGCCAAATGGTACTGAAATGTCATCTGGAATCTCTCTGGCTGGCTCTGGGGAGAGTTGGTGCTTTACACCCAGGTCCCAGAGCACAATGCTTCACATCCCAGAACTGTTCTGTGTTAGAGGAGATTTTGCCAAACATATTAAATAAGTAATGTTTAGAATACATTAACCTTGAGAACCGAATAAATCAGTCAGTCGCATTGATTTGTTGCCCGCCATGTTGATTTCCTGTGCGGGGGGCAGGGGTGCAATGTGTGGAAAGTCACAACTAAGAGAGAACATAGGGGTTGAAGGTATGGAACATTTCTAAGCAAAAATGTCACCTATCAGATTTTAGATCCAAAAGAAAATTTGAAAAATCGTGTCCCAAATTATTTTCTAGGGAACATGAATTTTGTGAGGCATGACTAAGTGGTCCAGAGATAAATAAGTTTTAAAAGGTCTTTGCTAACAGGTTTCTCCATGTGGGACCTCATGGTACCCCTAACATGCTAATAATGCACGTTGCAAATCTCCAAATATGGACCCATAGCTTGCAGCAATGCCTATTTGAAGCAGATTTGGAAAATGTTGCCTAAAAGTAATTAGTCAACTTTCATCACTTTATAAATAAAGAAAATGAAGCAAAGTGACTTTTCTAAGCTCATACAGCTAATTATTGGCACAGCCAAGAACAGGACTTACCTCTTCTCATTTGGAACCCAGGGTTTCCCAACTAAGGCTGCTATATAATCCTGCTATAAAAGTTCAAAAATATGTATTTTTGAATGACTGTTCCTTATCTCAAAAATTGGTTGTTTGCATTATGATATAATCACAGGTTAGGAGAGTTAGAAGATAACAGCTCTGGCCTTGAATCACCCTGGCAATGGTTTGTGAGCTTACTTATCCCTTTTTGGGTCTCGGTTTCTGTACCTGCCAAATGGGAATATAGCATTGGTTTGAATCATTGAAACAATGAACGTAGAGGCAGGCAGTGGTTGGGAAGCTGGACCTTATGGGCTCTGACCGGAAGATGCATCTCCATCCCTTGGACAATGGAATCCACTGGAAGATTTGAGAAAGTCCAAGTCATATGTGTACCCAGATTAGAAGCTCTTTGAGGAAGGGAGGTCCCTCTAACTCTTTCTCCACAGTATCTGCTCCAATATCTTACATGGTTATCCCTCAGTATCCATAGGGGATTGGTTCTAAGACTGTCCCCTCTTGGATGCCAAAATCTATAGATGCTCAAGTTCCTGATGTAAAACAGCATAGTATTTGCATGTAACCTATTCACATCCTCCTGTATATTTTAAATAATCTCTAGATTACTTATAATACCTAATACAATGTAAATACTATGTAAATCATTCTTATACTGTATTGTTTAGGAAATAATGACAAGAAAAAGTCTGTACATGTTCAGTACAGATGCAACCATATTTTTTTTGGAATATTTTTGATCCACAATGGATTGAATCCAAGGATGTGGAACCCGTGGATATGAAGGGCCTGCCGTACTCAACAGATATTTAATTGACAATAAATGACAACACAACACGAAATATGAGTAGCACAACTAATAATAGCTTTACTGTGCTGTACACAGAAAGCTACACACAGGGTACTAGCAGAGATACCATGGATGGTTTTTGTATATTTTGAAAAATATTGTTTTTGAATAACAGGACTTCTGTCTTTCAAGTTCTATTTGGTATTGTAAATGGAAATATAAGCGTGTTAAAAAAATAATGCGGGCACTTGACTGACTGGGCTCAGGACAGTGATTTGCAGTGTTTACTAATAGAGTTAAAATTATTTCTGATTTCCTGTGATGAATAGCTTTTCCAGTACCCTGCATGTTACCCATTTTATATTAACAGTTTTAGGTACAGAAGCATTGGCTTCCTAGGACTGAGTATAGAGTTGGGATGTTCTTCAAATGTTACCTCATTTGAAGGAGGGTAAAAATAAGTTTATGCATCAGAAATTTTGTAGAGTCATTGACCTCACTCTGTCCTTCAAAATGAATATGCCTGCTTTAATTTTAAATGCAGGTTGTCTGCCTATATCCTAAAGCACATTGAGCCCTTCTTGGGAGACCAACTGGTCATAAGTCAGAATGAGCTGTGATATATGTGTGGAACCTTGTCCCTGTGTAATCCCACAGAACTGGGTTTCCTAGCATGGAACAGTTGGAAAGGCAGATAAAGAAGAAAGGTACAGAAGAGGGACTTTTATTTACTTTTGTTTGCCTTCAGCATAATCTCCATGGGCAGCCATAACCATTTACAGCTAGAAACAGTAATAACTCTACAACTGTTCTGAAGCTTCTAAAACACTCTTACAAATAAAAACAAATGATGCAATAAGCACAATGAGCCTTTGGGAAAATGAACCATAAAGGACACTGAACTGCACAGAAACATATGCAGCTGTACCCTGCCAAGAGCACATTCCTTCTGAAGACTAACCAAGGATCTTACACTTCAACAATACAACTGTTACCAATAGGCCTTGACACTGCCAGAGGCTTTGTTGTTAAACCACAATCTCTCATTGTTCCTTCAAGACTTTCTGAAGTATTCTCTCAACATCTGTAAAATGTACCACATTAAGCATAACAAAGAAAAAAACGAGCATGCTTCTGCAAACGACAGTATTAAAAATAAGTATTTTATGCAGTGGCTCTCCTAATTCTGATTAAAAGGGGAAAACCAGGAAATTGATTTTTGAGGATTTAAAAAAAGTTACAGTGATTTGACCTAACTAGTATATTTGTTTAATTTGTTAATAGTCTAATTAAAGTTATGCTAAACAGCTAGACACTGATGAGTCAAGGAAAATACTGTGGAACAATTTTATGTGGAGAAGAGAAGCTAACTTAAAAAAGACTTAATTTTCATCTCTTGGGAATCTAAATGCTAGAACTAATAGCATTGGGGATGTATATATCTTTCAGATTAAAAAAAAACTTTCTGTTAAGGAGAGATTGATAAATTGATAGTATATTAGGCTTTTAAAAACTTGACTGCTTTCTTGGACTCAAAGATGCTTGCCTAAAATTGGATTTATGCTAGCTCAGATTAGCCAATTATCCTGTTTCTGTTGACCTAATACCTCTGCTTTCTCTTAGTCACTGTGGCAAACAGACTCTAAGGTGGCTCCAGGACCCTTGCCTCCTTGCATTCATGCCATGGTGTAATCTCTGCCCATTGAATGTGGACAGGACCTGTGACTCACTTCTAATCAGTAGAGTATGGCAAAGGTTACAGGATGTATGTGATTACAGGCTGTAATGCCTGTCTTGCAAGGAAACTTTCCCTTGCCAGCTTTGAAGAAGCAAGCTATTTCGTTATGAGCTGCCTATGGAGGGCCATGTGGCAGGAAGCTGAGCAAAGCTTCAGTTGACAGCCAGCAAGAAACTGAGGCCCTTATTGACATCCTACAAAGAACTGAATTCTGCCAATAACCATGAGAACTTGTAATTGGATCCTTCCCTAGTTGAACCTCTGATAAAACCTCTGCCCCTCATCAACACCTTCCTTGCAGCCTGGCAGAGGACCCAGTAAGCCTGGGGCTTGTCCACTGCTTTAGTATGGAATGTCTGTGGGACCCCACTCTGCACTCACACATGCACAACTCAGAATTGTAGGGGAGTTAACGCCTGCAGAGCTACCATCGAACAATGGCAATGTAGACTATGAACGCATGCCGTTTCTTTTCTGTAGAAGTGCTCTTCATAAAGCTCCTCAGGAGATCCAGTGGAACTGAGCACTAGAAGTCCATCCCAGGCACTGATTTGACAAAGCTTCCTTGTATTGGCTTTCCCTCTTTTCTTGTTGCAGTCTTCCCATCCCTGATCCACAGAAACTTTGAGATAGGAAAGGTATGTTGTTCTAAGTTGCTAAGTTTGTAGTAATATTGATATACAGTCATAAATAACTAATACATGACTCTTGACTAATTCTAGATATTATATAATCCATAACTTTGGGAAAATGAACTGCTATTACCACATTTGGCAGCCAATTATAAGCTATCCTTATGGGAAGCCAGAACTGGTCCATATGATATACATTGGTGCTGTATCAATGTAAGCGATCTGCCTCTCCCTCCCCTAAGCTTTACGCAACTCTTTGATTAACAACAACAATCAGTCAAATTAATTTCAGTTTCTCCAAACAAATTGATGCTCTTGTATGATACACTATAGATCTGAAAATGTGTTAGCCAAAATTAGAATGAAAACTTTGTGGCCTTATACATATTATTTTTAAAAGTAGTATAGGGAGAATGTGCTCTACTTATTGTTTTCTTTGTAGTTATCGATATTAAATTATATGTTAGAATAAAACATCTAAACGACTTATCTTGTGCCATCTAATATGCATTTGGGATGATATAAAGCCACCTTCCACAATTAGTGCATGGGACTCAGAATTGTCTGGACTTTCTGTTTAGAGAGCACTCCATCTCCCAAGGAATCCAAAGCATTTCATCTCACTGATTCCTGAAGACTTATAACATGTCTCTTGCTAGGTAGAAAATTCTGTCAAGGGAAACTGAGACAGGAGACTTAGTAATAGAAAGCCTAGTTCGTTCTTGCTGCCTCTTCAAGCTGTGCTACTGGGAGGGAAAAAGGGATGCAAAAGAATCAGTTTTTACTTCTTCCTTTTGTCCAGTTGACTAGACTGGAACAGATGCTTAAAGGACAGGAACATATTAATAGGGGTGTTTAAATGAGCTTATAAGACACAAGAAAAAGAGCAATTGTAAGTTGTAGATCTTTGATACAGAAGCTGGTCAGAACCAGCACAAGATAAAGTCCTCATAAGTCCCCTTCATTTGTTCATTTATTAGTCATTTGTCCATTCAAATGAATAGGTCAACCACTGTTTGCCAGGAATCAGGACTGGCATTGGGGAGCAATGCTGTATAAGAGAGACATGGTCCCTGTTTGAAAAACTATTCGCAGACAGAACAGCAGAAGCAAAGACCCAGAGGAATATAGAGCACAGAAGGACCAGGCCAGAGGCACAGGAAGAGGTGGAGGTTGTGGGAGTTGAGGCCGAGAGACAGCAGAGAAAGTGCAGACAGAACTTGAAAGCCAAGGCAAGCATGCTTAAGGAAGTGCAGTTTGTATGCAGTTCCCTTGACTTTCTCTCCTGTGCTTCCCACTGCTATCCTATTGCTGGAGCTCTTAAAGCTTGCTCCTGCCAAATGACCCTATGCCTTTACCTTGGAACTTGAAATAGGCTTGGTGTGCCTTGGTATTCTGTGGACCTCTTCTACACCATTAAAACATTGGGGGTCAAAGAGCACCGTAACATGGGTATTGGATTTGGTGTCAGGCAGTCCTGGGTTAACATCTCAATTCTACCACTTCTGGCCAAATGCCCTCAGATAAGTTATTTAGCCCTTTAAATCAGCTCCTCATAAGGTTGTTGAGAAGATTTAATGACATATTGAACACAGAGTGTTTAACTTGTTGCCTGGAATATAATATATACTCAATAAATAATAGTCACTCTTTTGTTTTTCACTCCTGGGGAGACTTAGTGATTCATATCCTAATGCTGATAAATTAATATGCAATAATATATTAAAGGAATACTTTAAAAATACTCTTGGGAAGAGTACAAGGGGCGGTGCCTAAACCCACAGATATCTGAACACTTTAATACTCAATATTAATATGTTAATACTTAATACTTAAATACTAATACTTTAAAAATACTCTTGGGAAGAGTTCAAGGGGTGGTGCCTAAATCCACAGATATTTGAATACTTCAATATTCAATATTAATATGTTAATATTTAATATTAATACTTAAATACTAATACTTTGAAAATACTCTTCCGAAGAGCACAAGAGGTAGTGCCTAAACCCACAGATGTGATTCTCTCATGCCTGGAATGTCAAATGGCAGAGCAGGCCAGCAGGAGAAAAAGTTCCTATCTTTTTTTTGTGAGCTGTGGACCAGAAAACATGCTAAGCGCTTTGCACATTTTATTTAACTTAATCCCCACAACAGATTTGTGATGTAGAGCCCTTAACCACTTCCTTTCTACAGGGGAAAGAATAGAGGTTTAAGTAACTGGTCAAGTCATATGGCTGTCACTGTGGGTAAGAAGTGTCCTGTTTTCTCAGATGAGGTTTCTGGAGTTAGCGATCACCTTGAATTTTGCTCATGGTATCTGCACATGTGTGTGCCATGGGGCAACCAAGGAGAGTAATGGGTCAGCTCCAGGCTTTCCTTGAGATGCTGTGCAGTTTAGAGTTTTTTTGTTTCTTTTTTAAACAAAGTCTCACTCTGTTGCCCAGGCTGGAGTGCAGTGGCGCAATCTCGGCTCAAGTAGCTGGGATTACAGGCAAGCGCTACCACGCCTGGCTAATTTTTGTATTTTTTGTAGAGATGGGGTTTCACCGTGTTGGCCAGGCTGGTCACAAACTCCTGACTTCAGGTGATCCGCCCACTTTGGCCTCCCAAAGTGCTGTGATTACAGGCGTGAGCCACTGTGCCTGGCCTAGAGTTTTCTGTATCTGTATTACTTACTCCCCATTGCTTCCTCTGTTTCCTTATTACCCTGGCTTGAATGTGCCCCAAGCTCCTCCCCAAAGCCATTGCCTGGGACCAAGAAATGTTTGCCTTGCCAGTTCTTAAGAATTTAAGTAGATTTGAAATTAGCAAACAGAATTTGAAAAATGTTATTCATGGCTCCAAAACAAAAACAAAACTAAACTTAAAAAATAAAAATAAAAAGCCTGACTTCCTACAGGCTCCCTCCACCTGAGAAGGGATATAGGAAGGTGAACAAGGCCACTTCATCTTGACTTCAGGAATAGAAGAGCAAAGTAATAAAAGCAAACAAAACCGAAATGTCTCCAAGTATAATGGACTTGGACATGAGTGCTGGTAGAGAAATGAGCGCATATTTTAGAACCCGGATGAGATGCTGTGCATAAGATAATGATTGCACAACAACTGACAAACCTGAAAGTAACTAAGGACTTCAGAGGTGAACAAGAAAACGATTTCCCTGTGCTCTTCTAAGCCAGCCAGTTAATTCAGAGAAAAAAAGGAAGGCCGACAGCTGAGACTCATGGAGGGGCCAGGCAGCGGGGTAGAGGGAGAAAGACAGGGAGAAAATAAAAATTACAAAATCCTTGTTCAGTCAGCAAGTGTTTGGAAACAGTGTAGTACTAATGGTTAAATTCATGGCCTCTACTGCCTACTAGCTGGGGAACTGGGCCTTGGACTATACTCCTTAGTCTGCAAAATGGGGATATCAGTAGTACCTACCTCTTAAGGGAGTTAGATAAATCCCTTGGTGTACTATCTGACACACAGTAAGAGCTCATATATGTTACAATTTGTAACATTATTTACTTATTCACCATTTGCAAGGCACTTGGGGTGGAGGCATTAAAGTGACACAGACAAGAATCCACCTCTGATCTTATTATCTAGCACAGCAGCCAGATGACTGCATAAATTCTGCCTTTGATTATAGTTTTAAGTACCTAAAAGTTCCAAAGAATTATGGGGCTCAATAAAATTGCTCAAATAACAGAGCACCAAAGAGATACTCCTAGGCATCATTGTGTGAAAAACAATGGCCAGAAAGCACTACTGGATGCAGCATGCTTTGATCAATTAATTGCTTTCTTGGGACAGGAGATCACAGCAGGCAGAAGGCAGCAGGGGAGAAGTCCATGCACACAACCCTCCACCTTCTGGTCATCTGCTTAACATTATCCAGATTTGGACACATTCATTCATTTTTTTGTTTGTTTGTTTGTTTCTGGAGCTAATTTAGGGTGGAGATAATTAAGTGCATGGATGTAGAATGGCAAAAATGGTCTGTTTCGTGTCTCTAAGATGAGGTTCCTAAGCAACAACAAGCTGCTCTGGTCAGATATGTCTTAACAGTATATTGAGTTCCTTTGCATCATGGCTCAAGCACAATTTATAAGCGCTATTCAAATTATGTAAGAGGCTGGACCAGAGAGGATCCTTTTCTGGGCCAAGACTCTAAGTTTTCACAACAGTAGCTGCAACCTGAATGCTTATCAGGAATCAGAAAGTTGTCAAGGTTGTTAAAGCCAAAATTTGCCATTGGCACTCCTGATGAAAGCACCTGGTTAGCTCAGCACCCAAAATAAATCACATCATGAGAGAATTTTGTCCTCGTCCCCTCCTAGTGCACCTGGAGCGTAGCCCTAAGGGAAATCCTATCCACTCTCTTTTTCCAGTGTTCCAGCAGTGCGTGCATCTGTTGTTGACACATCTGGAGCCTCAGCTTTCCCATCACCTCTGACACTGTGGACATGATCATGACACTTTAAAACTAAAGGAAGGATGGTGCCTTCCGTCAGAAGGAAGGCATGCCTGATACAATTAAAATCAAAACTCAGATGGCATTGTTGGCCACCTTAAAATATCCCTGGGTTGTACCAGATAGAGATGAGAACAATTTTTATGCCTTTCGCCTGCATACTTTTAACTGCGAGGTATGAGTGAAGGGTTAAGGATAAAATTAAATGATTGCATCTGTTTTCTCATTACATGAGTGGGTTCCATCTCTTGGTTTTTCCTTAAAATCTTTGAAGGCAAAATAGCATTTGTTTCTTGCCTAATTTATCTGGGCTACTTCAAGTCTACTTTGGAGACCTCCTTTCCATAGACAAATTGACATTGTCTTTAAGGGGGCTGGCAGAGAATAATGATTCAGAACATGAGCCTGGGAACGACCTAGAACTGGTTCGATTCCTGAGTCACCTACTTACTAGCTGGGTGAGCTCAGGCAAGCAGCTTAACTTCTATAAGCCCCATCTCTTTCTCTGTAATGTAGAGAGGATAACACCACTGTCTGCCTCAAGCGATTCTTTTGAGGATGCAGGGAGATCATGATTATAAAGTCTATGAAGTCTACCTTTCAGTGTCTGACACATAAGTGCTCAATAGGTGGTAGCAAATGTTGTTTTACTATTACTAATTAGACCCAAACAAACAAAATGCACAGGCTGATATCTAAAGTAATTGGGAAATTTGTTGAAGGCAATAAGCATTTATTTCTGCAGTTCAGAATGTGATAATTGGATGAACAAATGTTTCTTTTTTGTTGAGTACTCAGAGTTTGCATAAAGAGTTAGTAGAAATGCTTGTTGTAAGAGGAACAGAAACCACTACTAGGTTAAGAACAGCACTTGAATATGAAGGAATTTCTTTTTCACAAAACTGCACTTTAAAAAGACAAGTTGCTATGACTAGTCAACTTTTCATGGGCCAGGCCAGCAGAAAGTCATGGTTGCTGGCTGCCCAAGCCACCTCAAATGACTCATGCAAGTCCTTTAGATCTCTGTGTATCTCTTTCTTCTGGTCCAGAAAAGCAACCGTTCTATTATTGCATGGAAGAAGATTATTTATTTCTCAGTTTAACTCTGGAGTCAGGTGGACTGCCTTCAAATTCTAGCTCTCCAGCATACTAGCTGTGTGACTAATGATTTTGTACACCAGTTCATTCCTCTGGGAGTTGGGGATTAATGGGATGCTTTCCAGATAAAGTTGCTGTGAGGATTAAATGAGAATGTGCAGAAAAATATAGGAGCTCAGAAAATGGCAGCTAGTAAAATGATGATGAAAATCGTTCTCAACCCCTTTGCTTTCTTCCATCTTATTTTTAATTTTTTGAGAACCCCAAGGAGCTTTAGTTTATGTGCACTTTATTAATAGATAGTTCACTTAATATGAAGTAACTGAGAAACTTTAAAAATATCTGTGCATTAATTCATTTAGAATTATAATAAAAACTTTTACACGCCACCATATGTAACATTTTTAATGAAAAGTAACTATTTTCTAAAAACAAGAAAAAAGGTTTTCTTCAAATCTTCTTAATATCTTTCTTAATAGAAAACAGTGAAATTCTCATCTGCTTCTGCTGCAATCTGTTGCAGTATCACGCATTATGTAGTTTCTGAAAAACTCCAATTTATACTCAAAGAATGAGAGTAGAAAAAAGCAAATAATATTTGAGAACTGTAAAAGTAGTTTTGATTCCATGGACTCTCTGAAAGGTCTCAGGGACTCGCCTACTTTGAACACAACTGTCTCTCAAACTCTCAACTGTAGGAGGGGACGCAAATGCTTCCGTAGAACAAACATGAGAATAGTGTCTAAGAGCATGAGATAAGCATCAACGCCAAGAAGAACATAAATCTGAGGCCCTTGGAAGCATTTACTTTGGGGAATAAAGCTGTACTCAAGTAGGGGTGGGAGGACAGCAGGAGCCCAAACACATTGTACAGAATTGGGCAAGTATGAGTTATAATCTCAAAACAAACTGGACGCATTTCTACGACTTGGGGCTGTCCAGAAGTCACAGATCATTGCTTCTCTGTCTTTTCCTTCTCCCTTCTCCACCCTTATTTCTTCTACCCAATCCCAGAACAGCAAGAAAATGCCCAGCTGCTCCCTGTATTACCAGATGCTGGGATAGTATATTTATACCACATCTGGAAGCATCAGAGCATGGGTTTTTCAGGCATAGAGACCTAGGTTCAAATCCTGGATCTGCCACTTAGGAGCTGTGTGGTCTTAGAAAAGTTACATAAATTTACTGAATCTCAGAATACTAATGTATATAACAGGGATTGTGGTGGATGAAAAATGTCCAATCTCCACTCCCTCCATTGAAAGGTGAATTCTATTTCCCCATGCTTTCAATTGGGCTGCCTGTGTGTCTTGACCACTAAATGTGGGGGAAGTGACATTGTGTGACTTCTGAGCAGTTTCAAGAGACCCTGTAGCTTCTACTCTTGCCCTCTTGGAACCCTGAGGCCTCCAGGCTGTAAATAAGTCTGGAACAAAAGACACCGATGGAAGGAGAGGCCCAACCATCTCTGCTGAGGCCCAGATGTCTTACCCCATCCAGACTCCACCAAGCAGTCACACAAGGGGCCCAAGTGATGCCCCCAGAAGCCCTACTAGGCCAGCCTGCAGAATTGTGAGAAATGATTCTGTTTTAGGCCACTAATAGGGTAATTCCTAAGGTGATCAACTTGTCCTGGTTTTAGCATTGAAAATAGTATGTCCCAGGAAAACTCGTAAGTCCTGATTGGGTTGGTCACCTTATTTGTAGCAGAGCCACAAACAACTGACACAGGGATAAAAATATGCAACTCAATGTTTCTCAGAGAATTAAGTGAAATGATATGGTTCAAGGCAAAATACAGTGCCCAGGCAACAAATGAGATTTTTTTCTTGTCTTCGATTTACAAAAAGATTCTTAATAACTCAAGATTTCCTAATAAAAATGTAATCTGTTATCTTTGTCTATAACTGAGCTTCTCATTCAGGACCCCTAATTGATTTAAATATACCAGATAGCATTCTCTGCTAGAAGAACACTACGTTTCAAGCTAAGCACAGAAGTAGGAGGCCCCTGGGAAATTATGAACCAAAACAGAAAGAAAACATTGAACTGAACTAAACTCAAACCGGCTGTGAGTTTTCAAAACAGTATCACTGTTAAATACGGAAAATACTTACTATTATATCATTTTGGGTGGGTCTAGAACAGGACCGTGTTTTTTTTTTTTGTTTGTTTGTTTGTTTGTTTGACTATATTTTTCCCCAGGGCCACATCTAGCAAAAATACAGTTCAAGGAAATGATCTGCAGGTAAGGTCAATATAATGCACTTACACAAAGGCAAAATTCTAGGGGGCTACTGGGTATGAAAGTTTGTAAATCATTCACAACTCTATTCTAGAGCTATTCATTAGGAAGAAAAATGGGGAGTAGGAGCAGAACCCTTGCAAAAACCTGAAATTCATTAAATGATGGTGCAAAGTTTTTCCTCATATCATGATTATTTGACCTAAAATGTATTTTAAATGACCAAGAGGTAAGTCTCTGTTTCTAACTAAAATTGCCCCTTGTTCATACATTAAATAAATTCCCCACCCTGGTGGCCAAAAGAACTTCATGCTGCCAGGAAAAAAAATGTCCTGTACATCACTGAAGAATTCTGACTCTGCAAAAACCACATGTGAAATCTTTCAGCAGGCTGAGCAGCAAAAAATGTCAGCCTTGGAGAATTTAATCAAGAAGGTATTTCCTCTTGCAGACTTCCGACAGCCAGTATGCTGAAATGGGCCCAGACACATCTGAATTACATGTGTCTTCCTGGCACAGAGTGATATATCAAGAGAGTTCAGAAAAGCATTTCTGCTGCTCTGCAAATAAGTAAATGCCCAATTCTTAAACAGGTTCAAACTAGGATTCAGTCAACCAAGTTAACTGTCGCCACTTTTTGGAGAGAACTAGCAAATATAAAAAGAATACAGGTTTTAGTTTTTTAAATAATGGAAAAAAGCAGGACTCTATGTTGTTTCACAGCCTCTACATGCAATAGCCCCCTTCCCTATGGCATGAATTTGTGTATCTGAGTATACGCATGGATGAATGGACATATAGATGGATATCTACCTCCACACGTACAGCCATCCTGACATGATGGCACCTCATTTCACCAGATATTGAAAAGCATAGTTCCTTTGCTTTGGAACACTCAATAATTTACTCCAAGATTTAATACATTCTTCACTGTGTTGGCAATCAGAAAGCCACCACCACTGCCACTGGAGACTGTGAGCAGACTCACCAGGATTTCCCACACTCTATTGAAATCATTGTCAGGAGCTGAGTTTGAGATCCACTGGGATAGATTTTCTAGATATCCATAGGCATTTCTAGACTTTCAGTACACAGTCTCTAAAATTAAATACCTCATAGTTGGCTGGCATAAAAATGTATACAAAAAACATAAATCAAAAATCTGTTTTTTTCTTTTTTTTTTATTTGGAGACAAGGTCTCACTCTGCCACCCAGGCTGGAGAGCAGTGGCGTAATCTCAGCTCACTGCAGCCTCCACCTTCCAGGCTCAAGTGATTCTCTTGCCTCAGCCTCCTGAGTAGCTGGGATTACAGTATGCACCACCACCGCCTGGCTAATTTTTGTATTTTTAGTAGAGACAGGGTTTCACCATGTTGGCCAGGCTGGTCTCAAACTCCTGATCTCAAATAATCCACCTGCCTTGGCCTCCCAAAGTGCTGGGATTACAGGCATGAATCACAGTGCCTGGCCAAAAATCTGTTTCTCAAAGAATACTTTTGGCCAGGTGCGGTGGCTCATGCCTGTAATCCCAGCACTTTGGGAGGCTGAGGTGGGTGGATCACAAGGTCAGGAGATCCAGACCATCCTGGCCAACATGGCGGAACCCCCGTCTACTAAAAATACAAAAAAAAAAAAGTTAGCCGGGTGTGGTGGCAGTCACCCGTAGTCCCAGCTACTCGGAAGTTGAGGCAGGAGAATGGTGTGAACCCAGGAGGTGGAGCTTGCAGTGAGCGGAAACGGTGCTACTGCACTCCAGCCTGGGTGACAGTGAGACTCTGTCAAAAAAAAAAAGAAAGAAAGAATACTTTGATAAATACTGAATGACATACACAATGTATGACACAAATTGTGCAGTCAAGATGATAATAAAAGGAGTGTTAGATTTGAAAGATGCAAGTTTAATTAAACATTTATCTAAGTAATCACAAATGCCACTAATATGATAAAATTAAAAAAGCTTCACTCCATTCCCATAGCCACCATCCTCTCCCGCCTGAATGAGAACTCCAGGCTTGTAACCAATGTCCCTTTTACCCATAACATATTTTTCACCCAGAAGACAAAGTCAGTTTTTAAAAAAGATAATTGGTTCAATTAGCTCCTCTGCTTAATACTATTTAAAGGCTTTGCGTTGCTCCTAGAATTAAAATCCAAACTCCTTAGCCTACAAGGCACCAGGTAACTTGGCCCTTGCCTGCACTTCAACTTGATTGCAAACCACTCTCCCCTTGATTACTGACTGCCAGCCACACAGGCCTCTCATTCTGCTGCTTAAAAACATTAGAGGCTGGACGCAGTGGCTCACCACGCCTGTAATCCCAGCACTTTGGGAGGCCGAGGCAGGCGGATCACCTGAGGTCGGGAGTTCAAGACCAGACTGGACAACATGATGAAAACCTATCTCTACTAAAAATTCAAAAAAATTTACCTGGGTTTGGTGGTGGGTGCCTGTAATACCAGCTATTCGGGAGGCTGAGGAAGGAGAACTGCTTGGACCCGGGAGGCGTAGGTTGCGATGAGCCAAGATTGTGCCATTGCACTTTTGCCAGGGCAACAAGAGTGAAACTTTGTCTCAAAACAAAACCAAACAAACAAACGAAATCATTTGAATGCATCCTTTCTCAGGGTGTTCTACAATCTTCTTCGCATTTCCTGGGCTGCCCTTTCCCTGACCTTCAATATGACTATCGTGTGTCATCCTTCAAATCTGATGCAAAATCACTCCCAGAGAAGCTTCCTCCCTGCCACCTTTTCTTCCTATCATCCCTCTCTCTTGCTTATTTCCATGGCTCTTATCAAAGTCTGAAATGGTTATTTGTTAGTTTACTTGTTCACTTTCTGTCTCTGCTGCAAGAAGGTAAGTACCTTGGAGTGACCCGGACTTGGACATTCACTTCTGAATACCCTGTGCCTAGCAGAGTGCATGGCTTTGGCCTCAGAAAACATTGCTATCTTCTCTCTAGATCATTGATTAGAGGAGGGCAAGACTGGAACAGGGAAACATTTAGGAGGCTATTGCAATACTCAAAGGGAAGGATGATGGTGGCAGAAACTAAAGTGAAGATACTGGGGGTAGAGGAATGTGAACAAAGGACCTGAGATCTTTAGAAGGCAGAATCAGCAAGACTTGACAACTGATTGGATGCGGGAGGTCTTAGGGTTCCTGTCCAGGTTTTCCCCCTTGATAGCGAATTTCCCAGACATGGTTCTTCCTCCATAAGTATTTTCAGCTGCTGATAAGCTTTTTAGTTGTAATCAGCATGCTATTGGTCACGGCTGATTGGTTCAGGGAGCGGTATATGGCACACAGTACCCACACATAGGTTGGAAGTAGGGGCACAGTACAATTTGGGTTTCCCAGAGAAGTCCTAGGCTACTGTTTCAGCATAATTATTAACACTAGCCTTTGCCCTGCTCAAAAGTGTCCTAGTTTGGATTATAAATTATAAGGTCACCCTAGGCACTTAGGGAATCCAGTTGCCCCTAACATCATCTAGTATGAACCCGGCCCAACAGGAGTACACACTGTTGAATGGCAGGCAAGCTAATAAAATCCTGCCTCTAGGATTGCACAAATTCTAGGTGAACAAAGAGAGAGTGCGTAATGCACACAAGGTGGAGTCTAGGAGGCTGGCTGCATATTCCAGAGCTGGAAGTCACTGTGAGTGACAGAGAAGCTGGAGAATCCCAGTCACTCCTGCAGGCTGCTTTTATCACTGGGAGTCACTGAGCTCATGTCATCTTCACCATCAATGAGGTTAAGTGACGAAATTACCACCCTAAGGCAGCAAAAGTGTCAAACAGGTGGTACATATACTTTGTAAAGACTTACACATCCATAGGGGGTGGTACTAGGAGAATTGCTACTAATCATCACAGCTTCTCAACCTGTGATGGACAGTCTCAATCACAGGACAGATGCCAATGAGACCAAAGATGTGACTGTATACAAGAGCTCAACACTGGCAGCCACAGCGTGTTAGAGAGGGACTGAGAAATAAACTCTCCTGATGTTTGCGAACAAGAATAGAGATTCATAGCCAAAACATCTCCTACACAAACTCACAAATCCTAGGCTTTGAAGTTATTTCCAACTTAGAAAATAAAGGTTGATTTTGTAAGTGAAATTAATTTTAAGACCTAGTGGCTCAAAAATGTTTTAGAAATCAACATTAATCTTCATATTTGTCAGTCTGAACTTAAAAAAAATTTTCATTTTGAATAATTTCAACTTTTGTTTTAGATTCAGGGGGCACAGGTGCAGGTTTGTTACAAGGGTGTATTGTGTGATGATGGGGTTTGAGGTATGGATGATTCCATCAACCAGGTAGTGAGCACAGTACCCCGTAAGTAGTTTTTCAGCCCACACCTCCCTCCCTTCCTCTCTACCCCCTATAGTCACTCCTCAGTGTCTATAGTTCCTATCTTTATGCCCATGTGTGTGTTTAGCTCCCACTTGTGAGAACATGCAGTATTTGATTTTCTGCTCCTGTGTTAATTCACTTAGGATAATGGCCTCCAGCTGCATCTATGCTGCTACACAGGATATGATTTTGTTCTTTTTTATGGCTGCATAGTATTCCACAATGTATATATACTAGATTGTCTTTATCCAGTCCACCATTGATGGGCACCTCGATTGATTCCATGTGTTTGCTATTGTGAATAGCACTGTGATGAACATACAAGTGAATGTGTCTTTTGGTAGAATGATTTATTTTCCTTTGGGTATACATCCAGTAATGGGATTGCTGGGTCAAACAGCAGCTCTGCTTCTTTTAAGTTCTTTGAAAAATCTCAAAACTGCTTTCCACAGTGGCTGAACTAATTTACATTCTTACCAACAGTGTATAAGCATTCCCTTTTCTCCACAGACTTGCCAGCATCTGTCATTTTTTTACTTTTTAATAATAGCTTTTCTGACTAGTATGAGATGGCCTCTCATTGTGGTCTGGATTTGCATTTTTCTGATGATTAGTAATGATGTGTATTTTTTTATATGTTTGTTCGCTGCTTGTATGTCTTCTTTTGAAAAGTGCCTGTTCATGTCCTTTGCTCACGCTTGTTAATTTAAGTTCCTTATAGATTCTGGATATTAAACCATTGGTGGATGCATAATTTGTGAATATTTTTGCCCATTCTGTAAGTTGTCTGTTTACTTCATTAATAGTTTCTTTCGCTGGGCAGAAGCTCTTAATTTAATTAGGTCTGACTTGTCAATGTTTGTTTCTGCTGTAATTGCTTTTGGGGACTTAGCCAAGAATTCTTTGCCAAAGCCAATGTCGAGAAGGGTATTTCCTAGGTTTTCTTCTAGGATTTTTACAGTTTGAGGTCTTACATTTAAATCTTTAATCCATCTTCAATTAATTTTGTGTAGGGTGAAATGTAGATAGGGGCCTGGTTTCATTCTCATGCATATATCAAGCCAGTTATCTCAGAACCACTTATTGAATAGGGAGTCCTTTCCCCATTGTTTTTGTCATCTCTGAAGATCAGGTGCTTGTAGGTGTGTAGCTTTATTTCTGGGTTCTCTATTCTGTCCCATTGGTCTACATGTCTGTTTTTATACCTGTACCTTGCTAGTTTGATTACTGTAGTATAGTTTGAAGTCAGGTAATGTGATGCCTCCACCTTCGTTTTTTTTGCTTAGGGTTGCTTTGGACATTTGGGTGTTTTGGTTCCACATCAATTTTAAAATAGTTTTTTCTAACTCTGTGAAAAATGATATTGGTAGTTAGGAATAGTATTGAATCTATAAATTTCTTTGGGCAGTATGACCATTTTAACAATATTGATTCTTCCAATTCATGAGCATGGAATGTTTTTCTATTTGCTTGTATCACCTCTGATTTCTTTGAGCAGTGTTTTGTAGTTCTCCTTGTAGAGATCTTTCACCTCCTTAGTTAGCTGTATTCCTAGGTATTTCATTTTTTGTGGCTATTGTAAAATGGGATTGTGTTCTTGATTTGACTCTCTGCTTAAACATTATTGTGTATAGAAATGCTACTGATTTTTGTGCATTGATTTTTGTATCCTGAAACTTTACTGAAATTGTTTATGAATTCTAGAAACCCTTTGGAAGAGTGTTTAGGGTTTTCTAGGTATAGCACTGTATCATCAGCAAATACAAGTAGTTTGACTACTTCTTTTTTCCTGTTTGATTTTTTTCTATTTCTTTCTCTTGCCTGGTTGCTCTGGCTAGGACATCCAGTACTATGTTGAATGGGAGTGAGGAGAGTAGGCAACCTTGTCTTGTTCCAGTTCTTAGAGAGAATGGTTCCAGCGGTTGCCCATTTAGTATAATGTTGGCTATGTGTTTGTCATAGACAGCTCTTATTATTTTGCATATGTTCCTTTGATGACTAGTCTGTTAAGTGTTTTTATCATGAAGGAATGCTGGATTTTTCAACAGTGTTTTCTGGATCTACTGAGATAATCATATGATTTTTGCTTTTAATTTTGTTTATGTGATGAATCACATTTATTGATTTGCTTACGTTGAACCAGCCTTTGTCCCAGGAATAAAATCTACTTGATTGTGGTGTATTAATTTTTTGCTGTGTTGCTGGATTCAGTTTGTTAGTATTTTGTTGAAAATATCTGTGTCTAGGCTAATTGGAGATATTGGTCTGCAGTTTTCTTTATTCATTGTGTCTCTGCTGACATTTTGGTATTAGCCTGATGCTGGTTTTGTAAAATGAATTAGCGATAAGCCCCTTCTTTTCAAGTTTTTGAAATATTTTAAGTAAGATTGGTACCAGTTCTTCATACCTCTGGTAGAATTTGGTTGTGAATCTGTCTGGTCCAGGGCTTTTTTTGGTTGGCAGGTTTTTTATGACTGATTCAGTTTCAGAACTTGTTATTGGTCTGTTCAGGTTTTTACTTTCTCCTTGGTTTAATATTGGGAGGTTGTTTCCAGGAATTTATCCATTTTCTCTAGATCTTTTGTGTATCTGTGGGATTGGCTGTAATGTCACCTCTGTCATTTCTGATTGGACTTATTTGGATCTTTCCTTTTTTTAGTCTAGCTAGCATTCTATCAGTCTTTTTTATTCTTTTAACTCTAATGAAACTCTTGGTTTCATTGATCTTTTGTATAGATTTGAGCCTCAATTTTGTTCAGTTCTTCTCTAGTTTTAGTTATTTCTTTTCTTCTGTTAGCTAGCTTTGGGGTTGGTTCAGTTTTTTTCTAGTTCCTGTAGGTAAAATATTAGATAATTTAAAATCTAACTTCTTGATAAAGGCATTTAATGCTATCAACTTTCCTCTTAGCACTGCTTTAGCTGCATCCCAAAGATTTTGGTCATGTCTCTGTTTTCATTAATTTCAATTTTTTTTTTTTAAATTTAAGCCCTAATTTCATTGTTCACCCAAGAGTTATTCAAGAGCAAGTTGTTTAATTTCTATGTATTTGTGTAGTTTTGAGAGCTCATCTTGATAAGAATTTCTATTTTTGTTGCACTGTGGTCTGAAAATGTGCTTGGTATGACTTTTTTTTTTTTTTTTTTGCATTTATTGAGACTTGCTTAATGACAGAGTATTTGGTTGATCTTAGAATATGTTCCATGTGCAGATGAAAAGAATGTATATTATGCAGTTGTTGGGTGACATATTAGGTAGATGTCTATTAGGTCCAATTAGTTGAGTGTCTAGTTAAAGTCCAGAATTTGTTAGTTTACTGCCTCAATGTTCTAATGTTGTCAGTGGGATGTTGGATATTGAAGTTTCCCATTACGATTATGTGGTTGTCTAGGTCTTTTTGTAGTTAGAGAAGAACTTGTTTTATGAATCTGAGTGTTCCAATGTTGAGTGTGTATATACCTAGGATAGGTCTGTGTTCTTGGTGAATTGAACCCTTTATCATTATGTAATGCTCTTCTTTGTCTATCTTAATTGTTGTTCATTTAAAGTCTGTTTCATCTGATATAAGAATAGTGACTACTGTTCTTTTTTGTTTTCTGTTTGCATGGTAGATCTTTCTCCATCCTGCTACTTCAATCCTGTGGGTGTCATTAGATCATTAGATGTGAGATGGGTCTCTTGAGGACAATAGACAGTTGGGTCTTGTCTTTTTTTTTTTTTTTTTTTTTTTTTTGAGATGGAGTCTCACACCATTGCCCAGACTGGAGTGCAATGGCATGATTTCATCCCACTGAAACCTCCACCTTCTGGGTTCAAGCCATTCTCCTGCTTCAGCCTCCCAAGTAGCTGGGACTACAGGCATGTGCCACCACACCTGGCTAATTTTTGTATTTTTAATAGAGATGGGGTTTTTTTCGTGTCTCACCAGGCTCATCTTGAACTCCTGACCTCAAATGATCCACTCGCCTCAGCCTCTCAAAGTGCTGAGATTACAGGCGAGAGCCAACATGCCCGGCCAGGTCTTGTCTTTTTATCCAGATTTCCACTATATACATTTTAAGTGCTAGCATTTAGACTGTTTGCATTCAGGATTAGTTTTGATATGTGAGATTTTGATTCTTTCATTGTGTTGTTAGCTGGTTGTTTTGTAGACTTGATTGGTATAGTTGCTTTAGAGTGTCTATGAGCTATGTGCTTAAGTGTGTTTTTGTTTTAGCAAGTGTCATTCTTTTGTTTCCATGTTTAGCATTTCCTTAAGGACTTCTTGTAAAGTTGGTCTAGTTGCAATAAATTTCCTTAGCATTTGCTTGGTCTGAGAAGGATTTTATTTCTCTTTCACTTATGAAGCTTAGTTTGGCAGGATATGAAATTTTTGGTTGGAATTTCTTCTCTTTAACGATACTGAAAATAGGCCCTCAGTCTCTTCTGCTTTGTAAATTTTCTGCTAAGAGGTCTGCTGCTAGCCTGACAGGGTTCCCTTTATAAATGGCCTGACTCAGGCTGGGCGTGGTGGCTCACGCCTGTAATTCCAGCACTTTGGGAGGCTGAGGCAGGGGGATCACGAGGTCAGAAAATTGAGACCATCCTGGCTGGCATGGTGAAATCCTGTCTTTACTAAAAATACAAAAAAAAAAAATTAGCCAGGCGTGATGGTGGGTGCCTGTAGTCCCAGCTACTCAGGAGACTGAGGCAGGAGAATGGCCTAACCCAGGAGGCGGAGCTTGCAGTGAGCCGAGATCGCACCACTGCACTCCAGCCTAGGTGACAGAGTGAGACTCCATCTCAAAAAAAAAAAACAAACAAACATGACTTTTCTCTCTGGTCATCGTTAATAGTATATCAGAGGGGTTCTCTGTATTTATTGAATTTTCATGTCATCCTCTCTAGTAAGATTGGGGAAAATTTTGTGGATTATATCCTAAAATATATTTTCTAAGTTGCTTACTCTCTCTCCTTTCATTCAGGAATACCAATGTGTCGCAGATTTGGTCTCTTTATGTAATCCATGTTTCTTGGAGATTTTATTTATTCATTTATTTGAGACAGGGTCTTACTCTGTCACCCAGGCTGGAGTGCATTAGTGCAATCATGGCCCACTGCAGCCTTGATTTTCCAGGCACCAGTGATCTTCCCACCTCAGTCTCCTGTGTAGCTGGGACCATAGGTGTGCACCAACATGCCCAGCTAATTTTTGTATTTTTGATAAAGATGTGGTCTCACCATGTTGCCCAGGCTGGTCTTGGACTCCTGAGCTCAAATGATCCACCTGTGTTGACCTCTCAAAGTGCTGGGATTACAGATGTGAGACACTGTGCCTTTACAATTTTATTTTATTTTATTTTTTGAGACGGAGTCTCGCTCTGTCGCCCAGGCTGGAGTACAGTGGCGTGATCTCGGCTCACTGCAAGCTCCGCCTACTGGGTTAACGCCATTCTCCTGCCTTAACCTCCCGAGTAGCTGGGACTACAGGCACCCGCCATCATGCCCGGCTAATTTGTTGTATTTTTAGTGGAGACGGGGTTTCACCATGTTAGCCAGGATGGTCTCAATCTCCTGACCTCGTGATCCGCCCACCTCGGCCTCTCAAAGTGCTAGGATTACAGGCATGAGCCACCATGCCCAGCCCACAATTTTACTTTTAAAAATTCTTTTTTCTTTATTTTTGTCTGAGTTGATTTGCAGAACTGGTCTATGAGCTCTGAGATTCTTTCCTCAGCTTGGTCTAACAGAAGCTGTTAATGTTCTGACTGAGTTATGAAATTCTTGTTGGGAGCTTAATTCCAGAAGTTCAGTTTGATTCTTTCTTAAAATGGCTATTTTGTCTTTCAGCTCTTGGATAGTTTTATTGGATTCCTTGGATTCAGTTTTAACTTTCTCCTGAATCTTGATGAGCTTCTTTGCCATACAGATTCTGAATTCCATATCTGTCATTTCAGTCATTTCATTTTGGCTAAGACTCATTGCTGGGGAGCTAGTGGGCTCATGTGGAGGTAAAGGGGTGCTCTGGACTGTAGAGTTACTAGAATTCTCACACTGGTTCTTTCTGGTTGTGTGGGTTGATGTTCCTTTAACTTTTGAAGTTGCTGTCCTTTGGATGGGGCTTTTAGCTTTTACATTCTTCACATTTTTTGCTTTAACACACCATTGCTGGTTTGAAGCTTTTAAATTCTTTAACGCCCTTGAAGGTTTGACAGTGGTATAAGTTGGGTTTAGTTGACTGGCTTCACTTCTGGATGCTTTCAGAAGTCCAAGGCTCAGCTCGGCACTCTTCGGCTGCCTGCTTTAACTCTGGGAGGGACTGATACTGGGTCTGTGGCTTTGTTCTCTGGTTTCTCGATGTCAAACACTGGCTGCACTGAGGGGTCCGTGTGCTCCCCCTCCACTGGCAATCGTGCTCCATCAGTAGCTGCTGGCAAAAGCGCTCCGATGGGGTGGCAGTGGGGCCACAGGCGAAAGTGCTCCACTGGGCCGGCGAGGGTCTTGGGTGAAAGTGCTCTGGCATGGTGGTGTAGTGAGGGGGCTCTGAAGTTTCAGTGAGCCATTGGACTACAAATAGTAGCAGCTCCTGTACCTTCCTCCAACCCCTACGTTTTGTTGAAGGAGAGGTTATACTACTTTTGACTCCATAAGACACTTCCTTAATCCAAAAGATTAGGTGATACTGTGGTTTGACTGTGATGCTTAAGAATGCAGTCTAAGTTTTCAAATCAATGACGCTTTGAGTAATTTAGAAAAGGCTTTATATGACTCCAAACTCTAGCTTGTGGAGTTTATTTGATATAGTTAGTTTTCTATAAAACGTCATTAAGGCTCCCTTTCTCTTTCTGTTGGCCCTTGGTCACCAACCAGAAAAGGACACCCAGAGCTGGGATGAAAGGTAGACCTTAGTTCTATTAGAGAAAATGTAAAAGCATTTTCAAAGCATTTTCTCTATGCAAGGGAATTCCTTGACCATAACTTGATTACCGGGGGCAGCAAATCTGAATAACTAGTAAACTTAAAAACCAGTTCTGCAATTGAATAATATAGCCTCAGACATTGAGAAAAGCACTTAAATAAATCTCATGTGTTGCAAACTAATGAAACTTTCCAAAGGGAAAAAAAGTAAATATATATGTATCGTAATATAAAACAAAAGGAAAATGGGGCTAAAATAAATTGAAAGGGCCCTCAGATATTTAAAACCAATAAAAATATTATATTTTGGGAAGATTTTAAAAGTGTCATTGGAAAAAGCAGTACTGGCATATTCTGTCCTTTTTTCTCCTCCAACTTCTATCTTCTTAAATTAAAACTCACAGAAAAAAAAAAAAAAAAAAAAAAAAAGCAAGCCTCTATCTGGGCTATGAGGAACACTATTCATTTCTCTCCCTGACCTGATTAGTCAGAACGTCTTTCGAATGATTAGTTTTCAATTTGCACCACTGTCAGAGAGAAAGGCCTCCAAATTAATGGCTACATTGATTGTTTATGCCTCCAAGAGACACATTAAAAAAATTTCAGCAACGCTAAAAGAAATGGTGATCTTCTGAAAAGATTTAGCTTAATAGATTTTTTTAAAAAGAAAAATGAAAGTTTTGGCAACTTGCAAAAAGTATGTTTAAAATTCCACTTACAAGTCTGGCTGCCTAGAGCGTTTGAGTGCTAAGGGCTTTGTCAATTCTTAGCATAAGAAGCTGACCTAAGATTTTGGGATCCTTGGACCCATCAGTGGAAATTTTGGTAGAACTGCAATTCTGGCTCATACGTAGGGCCCATTTACCATGCTGGCTTCCTTTTAATAAGAAATGCTGTCCCTCACCACATCCCCCCAATGTCCTTCCTGGGTGGTTTATCCTCCCTGCCTGGGCTTTTGGAACCACACTAAAAATTCAAGAGGAAAGGTTTCTACAAACATTGTTCTGTTTGGTTGGCACAGAAGGGATGGGAATTTGCACAGAGCTTTTGTTGGGCAAGTTTCTCTTAATTCCCTGCCAATGAAGTTCTAATGCTGTGTCTCAGATGAAGAAAGGTAACAACAGATTAGACAACTATTCACTCCATCTTACATTTACTCTGAAGTACTGCAATATGTTTTTGCAACAGGCGAAGGACGTTAGAAGTAAGCTTACTTTCATTATTGATATTTACCTTTTTGAAATTGGCCAATATAATGATGCAATGGCTATTCATGATAGCAGCATGCCCAAAATTGTAGCTCACTGAGGACCAATAATGATCAATGTTCAAGGATGAGAAATACAGTAATGTTTTCTCTGTTCTTGTTGAGGTTTGATGATTATTGTTTATGCCATGGCAAATGAGGTTTCATTAGATATTAACACAGTTTCCATGATTTAAATAGGTGTTGAATGCCCATTTTTCTCAATATCATCTCGTTTCCTTAACTTTCTTATGTGTCTGAACCTGGTGGTCCTACTCCCTCTCACATCCCTCTTTGCAAATTCTTTGATCTGGGTCAGCACAAAAAGGAGGCGTTAGTCTCAAATGACACCTTATTTCAGTGAGGTCCAATTATGGTAAGAGAGATGGTCAAAACCAACAGTTTATGGAATATTAAACTGGTAATGGCAGAGATAAAACTGATCATCTGAGGCTTGGTATCCAGCATTTGGAGCCCTACATGCCCCCAGTAGTACTAAGCCCAGACTGCTGTTGGCAGGTCAGCACAATCAAGATTGCTTCATACAACTGCAGACTGGATGACCAAGCACTGTGTGGTGTAACGGGGCCCTGCAGTCATCACGTATAAAACTCAGAACCATAACACGGATCATGTGTTCCATATGAATTGCCATGGTTGGATATCTAATTTTTTCCCTGTCCCAAACTATGGTACTAGTTATTCACAGATTGGTAGTTTTTATAAAACCAGTGCTTTGACTATGTGACATTAACACTCATGAGGACCTGATAACTTCCAAACACAACAGAACATTTGGACACTTGTCACCTGAGTCCTGTGCCAGCTACACCAACTTGGCTGAGCTGTTGTCATATTCCACTAGACTCTACCGAAGGTCATCTCCAGTCTTGGCTCACTTAGCTAGCTTTGGAATTTGCTCTCCCCTTTATCCAATGCTTCCTCTTCTTTGTTACATTATATTGCTCAGGTCTTTTAAAAATCTGAAGAACAAGTGCTTGCTTGAAGCCTTCCTGAAGTCACTGGTTCCACTTTTTTTTTTTTCCCCAGGCCAGAAAAAATAGCCTCTGATTTACTATCCTGGGCAATGCACTATTAAAAATTCTATGATTAAATAATATTTCCTGTTGCAGAATATCTCTTGTTATGCTGAAAGCCATTGAAAACTGCCCTTAATAGATACTTTAAGATGTCTAGTGGTATATCAAGTTAGGTTGGGGAGAAAAGGTAGCGGGTTGTGTAAACTCCTTTCTACCAGGAGGTTTCCCTAATGGAAATAGTATTTTTTTTTAAGTCACTGGCATTGTTTAGAATTGCTGGTGCATGGTAATAATAAGAAGACTAACCTTCAGTTGGGTTTATTATCATTTTTAAGTTATCTACAGACAATGAACCCCTTTATACCTTGGCAGACTGCTCTCACTTCAACACCTTCCCCCTTGTATATCACTGTCCAAAGCAATCCCTAAATGATCAAATTATATATGGGAACAAAGCATTCCTGAAAGATCCTCCTTATTGAAGTACGTATTTCACATGGCATAGTTAAAGTTTTCAAAGACTATAGGGAAAGGAGCTGCACACTCTGTGTACATAAGTAACGGCAGTTATTCTCACGTGGCCTAAGACTACAAAAGATGCTTGCCATGGGCTTTTGTGTCCTAGCACTGTCCTTCTGTTAATATAAATGAATTAAAGAAATTAACCAATTTTCCTAGAGTCTACATAATCTCACATTTCTTAATTTGTTGGATTTGTCTCCACTATACTCAGCTTAGTCTCTTTTGAAGTCTCCCCTCATTTAAGTAAAACTCATAACAATTAACAACAAATAATGAAGTCAAATGAAACTTTTTTTCTTTCTGAGGACTTTGAGACCTCAAGGTCCCTATATACAAGGTCATGTCTGATCATTCACCTTCTTCCCTCTCAAACACTTTTGCTATTTTTTCAATGTATTTCTTCCCAGCAAACTAGTTAGGGAAGTGTAGGGGGCATGAAAGCATGTGTGGAGATGGGTGCATGGAAGCGTTTTAGGGCCAGGGCAGAATGACACATCCCACGAGTACTCATACCCTGCATTGCTCATTGGCAAAACTCAGTCACACACCACACCCAGCAGCAAAGGAGGCTGCAAAATGTAAACCCAGGAAGAAGAGGAGATGAACACTGGCGACTAGTTAGTGGTCTCTACTACACCCCCAGTTAGTCAGGAGAAGGGCATACTCAATCTTGTCACTGCCAAAAATCTTGTGCTCACACATTGTAGATTCGTAGAAAACACCTGCCAATTAGGTGTGTGTGCTAAGTATTCTATGAACGATAAGGAAAGAGTGGGCCTGCAATAATCTTCAAAAACTTTAATCAAGTCTTATTTCTAATAGACCAGCCAATCTGCTAACAAACCAAGAGGAGACTCAGCAGATCCCATGAATGTTGATGAAGTTTGATCATTTTGTTGAGAATTATGAAATCAAGGATGATTTATAACAATTCACTAAAAAATGGTTGCAGGGCTTGTTAACTTTCTAAGTAATCAGTTTATGCACACATACATTTGATTATATAAGCTATTTGCATGTTTATATATAGAGAAAGAAAAAATAATTAGTGTTATGTGGCTTTCAGAGACAAAAGAGAGGACATGTAAACATTTGCAGTGAACAGACAGAGCCTAAATTCAAGATCTCAGTATAAGGCACTCTGGAATAAATGGGAGAAAATATTTCCTGTGTTTTGAGTTTCCCTTACTATTGCATGTCACTTGGAAAGCCTAGCAACCAATTTATAAGCCCTCACAAATCAATCACTGCTAGGCAGTAGCCCACATTGTGTTCTAATTCTAAGCATTTCTTCTTGTCTCAGAAATGAACACCGATGTAGATTAACCATGTCTACATAGTGGATGTGGTTAAATCTTTCAGGTACCATATGAGAACAATGATGACTAATGGGAAACATTTTTAAGATCACAAGAGAACTGTATATTAACAAGCAAAAAAATGTAATCATCTCAAAATAACAGGCATTAACAAACCTGCATACTGCAGAGATGCATTGTTCCTGCATGCAAAGAAACTGATGAAATGATCCCCACTGCTATGCTCAGAGAAAAATTAAGTGACAGGTCCCTTTTATTTGAGAGTGTGCTGGTTTTTTTTCCCTGATGATGGACTTAAGATGTTATATAAAGGGTTATACAGTGAAGTAATGCTACATCAAATTACTGCTTACACAGGATGCTTCTAAACCATTTAACCTGATACTACAGAATAAAACATGTGTAATCAACAAGCACTAAAAAGGAATACATAACAAGAATGCCCTTCACTTACCTGAAGAACGTGCATGAATTCTATTCAATGACAGTTTTAGTCAATTGTATCTCTTTGATTTTGGCATCCAGATCAACTCCCTACTGATTAATTAGGGGACCCATTATACTTGGAAATGAATGACTTAAATACCCATAAATATGAGGAACATGGCATAATGTCAGAATTGAAACATTGCTCACACGCATGACCTAGCCAGTGGCTTCAATTAACAATATTAAACCAGCGATTCTCAAACTTTAGGAAGCATCAGAATCACCTGGATAGTTCATTAAAACACACATTGCTGGACGCCAGTCACAAGTTTCCGATTCAGTAGATCTGAGGTACAGTCTGAGAATTTGCATTTCTAACAACTTCCCAGGTATTGCTGATGCTGTTGGCGCAGGGGCCACACTTTGAGAATGAATGCTTTAATTAATAATCAAACATCTGATTGAGGAACCACCATATTCCTGAAAATACAGAATAACTGAATTTTCCCATTAAAGGGTTGGAGATGTTACCCGAACCATGCATTTGTATAATGATAGCTATCATATCAACTTTTATTTAAAATCTTAAGCCCCTTCTCCCCCACTGATAGAGCAAAATGAACAAAATAAACGATTCAACCCCCCTTTCCATTACCTTGCATCAGAGTCTTCTTGGAAGCTCTACCAAAATAACTCTACATCTTCAGAATCTTTTTTCAGCCTCATTACATTTAGGGAAAAGAATGCAGGTTCCTCTTTGGCACTGTGTCCTCAGCTAGTCTGTGGGAAGCTCAGCAACTTGCCACTTGTTCCCAGTTTAAGTAACAGGAATGAGATCATCAACATTTTCTATTGGGTCTCCTCAATCTCCTCCTGATTCTGGTTTAATACCGGTATGCAATGGACATGTTGAAGCCCAATGGCTAACAAAGTCTAAAACTTTTGGCTATGTGCTGGAAGGACCCCGAGAGAAAGTCTATCCTGGGTTAAATTCAGCCGCAGATCTGTTTCATTTGGCTGGTACTGTGTTTCAGGAAGAACTGCGCTTGAATGCCTTCAGGAGGCGCATGCTCTCAGTGGCTTGTGCTTCCTCCTGATTTGCCGCTGACTTCTCGTATTTACATTACCTGCCTGACCCTCTAGGTCATGGCAATTGAAGTACCTGAAAAACCCTCTGCTTTAACAAATGAGGAAACTAAGCTTTGAAGAAATTAAGTAACTCTCACAGAGTCATGCTGATAGCTAGTGACAGAACAGGACTACAACTAATAGCTCAAGATTTTCTTGCTCTCTCTCTCTCTCTCTTTTTTTTTTTTTTTTTTTTTTTTTTGCTGCTTTGTCAACCTCTGGAGTCTCTAATGGCGTCAACACAGACTTTAGACAAGAACTTGATCAGCATCGCCTGCCTCACTCTGTATTACCTTAAGGGTATACCTATCACGGTCACCCACCTCAGTCTATCAGATGTGCTCCATTCCATACCTTTCTCAACATGGTACCTTCCTGTGGAGTGCTTTGAAACATGTTGAGATACGACTTCACATGTTTTGATTTGTAGAGGAGGAAAATATGTGAATAAGTCCGAGGTCAAAGAAACAACTTGAGCTCCGGCCTTGGAGTCACTGACAGAAATAGTATAGATTTTCATAAAGGCATCCTTTAAAAACGAAGCCAACAAAAAACAAACAAAATTAGACTTCAGATAAAAGGCCCATGCCACAATCTGGGTTTGAAACATAGTAAAGTCAAGACAGATAAAGTTTCCCCTTGGTCCTCCTTAATTTGGCTGCCTGTGCTATTCTCCAAATTCCTTTTATCATCATTAGATGGAGAACATTCATTCACCTGCTCCAATTTGACCTTGTTTTAATGGTCAAGCAAAGAACAGGACAAGAGAACTAAAAGCAGTGGTTCTCAAAATTAAGCATACATAGCCATCACCTAGGAACTCGTTGATGATGCAGTGTCTTTGAACCCAGCTGCAGAGATTTCTAGTAGGCCTGAAATCTATATAGTTAGCTAGCACTCACAAGTGTTTTCCATGCTAGTGATGCCTAGAACCCACTTGGAGAAATGCCTTGTGCTTTTCAAACTTCAGTGTATTTACAAATCTCTGTTGAAATGCAGCCTTGTTAAGTAGGCCTGGGGTGGGGTCTGAGGTTGGGCATTTCTCAAAAACTCCTGTAAAGTGCTGGTCCAGAAACTGCTCTTTGAGTAGCAAGGGTTTAGAACTCTGATGTGGCAGGGAATTATATTTCCTAGGTTTAAAATTCAGCTCTCCACTTTTCTGGTTGTCAGTCTGGAAAAGCAGCTTAACCTCTCTGTGCCTCAATTCTCTCATTCTCAAATGGGACACACTTACATGGCAATAGAAATAGGAGAGAGAGAATACCAAGTTTTGTTTGTTTTTTGAAATGGAACTTTGCTCTTGTTGCCCAGGCTGGAGTGCAATGGTGCAATCTTGGCTCATTGCAACCTCCACCTCCGGAGTTCAAGGGATTCTCATGCCTCAGCCTCCCAAGTAGCTGGATTACAGGCATGCGCCATCACACCTGGCTAATTTTGTATTTTTAGGCAAGACAGGGTTTCACCATGTTGGCCAGGCTGGTCTCGAACTCCTGGCCTCAGGTGGTCCACCTGCCTCGGTCTCCCAAAGTGCTGGGATTAGAGGCATGAGCCACCGTTGCTGGCCAATACCAAGTTCTTGAACTACATCCCATGCTAACAGATTGTGAATTCCTTAAGGAGGTACCATATCTTCCTTGAAAAACATAACTTTGGAATTTTTCATTTTAAACACCTGCAGGAACAGACTCCTAATCGACTTCCCTTTTGCCACCACCAAGATTTTCCCTCAGAAATCAATAAAATCGCCTCAGTTCTAGGTTTGGCCAGCTAAGAGAAATCTAACCAGCAAATCATCAGCCACCACAGAGAAAGGTCATAAACTGGTGGACAGAGGTTAGGATGTCTCCCTTCTTGGCTCTACTTACTATTGTAACGTTCAGACAACGCACCTGCCTCCTTCTGCCTCAATCTGTAGGAGAGTGGCTGTGACAGCTAAGTCACTGCCGAGTTACATCTTATCACCTCATTTTAATCAATAATTCCCATACCTTAGTCTACTGAAGACTCCCTTGCGAAAAATTTTAAACTCGTAGACACCCAGAGCACATTTCACAAGATGCAGATTTGGCAGGTCTGCTATGAACACTCAACATCTCAATTTTTAAAAAACCTGGCCCTCATTCTGAAACAGGTGCTCCATTCTCTGAGAAATAAAGCTTTCTAAAATGTTTGGGCCAGGCGCAGTGGCTCATGCCTGTAATCCCAGCACTTTGGGAGGCTGAGATGAGTGGATCACGTAAGGTCAGGAGTTTGAGACCAGCCTGGTCAACATGGCGAATCACCGTCTCTACTGAAAACACAAAAATTAGCCGGGCATGGTGGTACACGTCTGTAATCCCAGCTACTTGGGAGGTTCAGGCAGGAGTACTGCTTGAACCTGAAAGGTGGAGGTTGCAGTGAGCTGAGATTGTGCCACTGCACTCCAGCCTGGGCGACAGAGTGAGACTCCATCTCAAAAAAAAAAAGTTTGAAAGGAAGGATGCTTAGACACCATGCGAGTTCAACAACAGCTTCCCTGGTACATTTTACAGATCGCTATCCTTTGTGTGGAGCAATTAAATCATGTTCTTTTGAAGGACCCCAGTGAAGGCTACCATTTGCTGAGTGAGCCTTTACCACTCACTAAGCCCTTATGTTTGTTTTTCCTTACAAAGCCTGCTATTACCATTATGATCCCCACAGAGTAGAACGAAGTGGTGGCTCAGAGAGCACCTTGTCTGGAGTTGTGCCGTGAGTTAGTGTCAAAGGTGGGACCCCAAACCCCTGTCTGTCTGACTCCTAGTCTAACAGACTTCTCCTGTGCTCTAAAGCAGAGCTTCCTGGACTGCAGCATCCACCAGAATTCCTGGAGGGCTTGTTAAAACTGCTTCCTGGGTCCCATCTTCAACGTTTCTGGTGAGTAGGTCTGGGGCGAGGCCTGAGAATTTGCATTTCTAACACATTCCCGCGAATGCTAATGCAGTGTGAGCACCACAGCACAAGAGTTAGCTGTTGGGTCCTTTCCTCTGGGGAGTTGGATGCCTCTCATTAGCAGTCCTCACTACTTACACGGGGCAATTTAGAAAAGCTTTCCTTTTCCTTCAAGTGTTGCTTAGACAATAAGTACATGACAAATGGCCAATGAAGCTGCCGTTAAGTCAATTCTTAAATGTCTTCAGTTGTTACTTCTGTGGGGTTTGAAGTTGTCGTATGTCATCCTCCTCAAGCAGAAAGAACAATTCTCCCTTTGTGGTGGCTCTTTCATAGAACTTATTTTGTTTTGTCTTTTCTTTCTCCACTTTAAAAATGTTGAACTGTTTTACTCTGCCTCTATTCCAACTAAGCAATGGTTAGCAAAATATCATCCAATAGGTTCCGTCCGACCAGGTGCTACAGGAATGTAATAATCTACCCTCTATGTCTTCTTCCTCAGTTTAGTGAAAGGACTCCAGCTGGGGTCTGGATTGGTCTTCCCTTTATGTCAATGACCCTGTGGTTGTCTCCTGGGACTTCCAGGGTTTACCCTCAACAGAGGCATCGCATCTACGCTAGGCACAAGCACAGACTACTTAGTAGGAAGGGTCTATTTCAGCTTGCAGCTCTTTTTGTTCTCCTCAAGGAATTGCATGTGTGGTGGGCCAAGCTATTCCCACAGCATGTGGAAAGAACACCAGTCAGAGTTAAGCAGGCAGAATGACCCTGTGAAGTCTTCAAAGGGTGGGATATATTTCTGTTGGGATAGCTAAGTGGGAAACCTCAGAGTCAAAAGTCCCCAGTGACTTTGTTCTCTCCTGGTACATTCTACAGACTTCTATCCCCAGCAGTAAAACTATGTCTCTGAGGCGCCCCCCCCGTTTTTTTTTATTTTGCAAAATTCAAACTGCAATTTGATGTGATGGATCTCATAATAACAATTCAAATGACCTCTGGATGAGTCTTCTTCAACTCAGAGTTCACAAACCAGGAGCTTAAAAAAAAAAATCCTTGGCTTCTTGGAAAGCCTTTTACTGTTCCTTTGAGGCAAGGAAATGGAATCAGCACATACAAGACCTTGACACAAAACCCACTGCACCATTTACCCAAAGCAGTGTGACTTGACCACTCTGAAGTCAGCGTTCCCAATTGTCAAACAAACAGATATATTTACATCATTGCACTGGATGAAACGGATTGAGAGGATGGAATGGAATATCACAGATGAAAGTGCTTGAAATGTTTAGAACTTCAGAAAATATCAGTAGAATCTGATCTCCATTAAACACCTGACTTCATCGCTCTAATCTTTTTCTCTGGGGAAAAGCAACATTTGAACTGGTAAGAAAATCAGACTCAGAATCCAGCAAAGTTCAAAGTGCACATCAGTGGGAAGCAATGGAGCATGAAGGCTGGTAATTCTGACATGAGTGCTTGTCCTTGCTCTGCCACTCACTAGTGGTGTGACCTCTGTGAGGCTTCTCAAAATCCCCCAGGTAGTTCAGAGTAGTTTTAAAAAGTTTTTTTGTTTTTTTTTTTTTTAAATAGAGTTGTTGTGAGCATGAAATAATTATGTATGAAGTTCTTCGCATAGTAATACATAGTGAACACTCAGTAAATGTGGTTATTTTCACTGATAACTAACCCTCTGTAAACTTAATGAAGGTTAAGCATCCTTCTCCCACAAATGTGCGTATGCATATGTACACACAGCCATGCATTGCTTAACAATGGAAATACATTCTGAGAAATGTCTTATTAGGCAATTGAATCATCATGTAATCATCACAGAGTGTATTAACACAAACCGAGATGGTGTAGCCCACTGCACACGTAGGCTGTATGGTATAGCCTATTGTTCCTAGGCTACAAATCTGTACAGCATGTTATTATATATTGTAGGTAATGCTGACACAATGGTAAGTATTTGTGTATCTAAACATAGAACAGGTACAATAAAGATACAGTGTAAAAGATAATGGTACACAAGGATAGGGCAGTTACCATGAATAGAGCTGATAGGACTGGAAGTTGCTCTGGGTGAGTCAGTGAGTGAATTTGAAGTCCTAGGACATTACTGTGCACTACTGTAGACTTTATGAACACTTAGGCTACACTAAATTAAAAAAATTGTTCTTCAATAATGAATTAACTTTAGCTTACTGTAACTTTTTTACTTGACAAAGTTTTTCCTTTTTAAAACTCTTTGACTCTTTTGTAATAACACAGCTTAAAAACAAATACCTTATACAGCTGTACAAAAATATTTCTTTATCCTTCTATAAATATTTTCTATTTTTTAAATTTACTTTTTTTCTTTTTACTTTTTAAACTTCTTTTTTGTTGTTGTTAAAAACGAAGACAGAAATACACATAGTAGCCTAGACTTACACAGGGTCAGGATCATCAGTGTTGCTGTCTTCCACCTCCGTATCTTGTCCGACCGGAAGGTCTTCAGGGGCAATAACATTCATGGAACTGTTGTCTCCTTTGATAACAATGCCTTCTTCTGGAATACCTCCTGAAGATCTGCCTGAGGATGTTTCATAGTTAAGTTTATTTTTAATAAGTAGAAGTAGTACACTCTACAATGATGATAATAAGTATACTATATCAAATGCACTAACCAGTACCACAGCCATTTATTATCACCAAATATCATGCACTGTACATAATTGTATGTGCTATACTTTTGTATGGATGGCAGTGCAGTAGGTTTGTTTACACCAGCATCACCATGAACATGTGAGTAATGCATTGTGCTATGATGTTGGTAGGTGAAAGGAATTTTTCAGCTCCATTGTAATCTTATGCGGTCTGTTGACCAAACATCATTATGCAGAGCTTCACTGTATATTTTCACAACATTTTGCATATAGTTTTAGGGAATTCATGGATTTCCTTGTTGCCTATCTATGGCCACTTGGGCCCCAGGCCTCATGGATATTATTGATCCATCATCATCAGGTGAGTTGGGTTTTGTAGTGTATTAATGACTTTTTTTCTTTTATCCTCAGCTGTTGAGTTTATGGACTTTCAAATGTGCTGTTATAACTAATTGAATGTGAAAACTCAATGCAGCCTTGAAGCTTCATGGCCCTTGTAAGTCTGTCCAAACCCAGCCCGGATCACAGTTACATGGCTTGTGATGTGCAAAGCTTTTTCTAGGAGTCTCTGTGGCCTTGCCCTCATCTTCCTCTGTGGTTCTTCTGTGGTCTCTGTCGGCCCTTTGCCTACAGTTTCTATTGTGCTACGTGACACCCTGTACACAGAACTCAGCTCCTTTACTGGTTTTCACGAGACACCTAATTGAACGTTTGGTGCCTTTGGTGAAGAGTCACATTGTGAAGTGAAGTGTTTCACCATCTTGATCCCTCCATCCTGCCTTTCTTCTTCCACTCTGGTACATCAAAACAATTTCTCTCTTCATATGGAGTCCTCAGACATATCTAGGCCCAGCAGGATTTCACTTTCTGTCCCATCCATTCATCAGGAGTATTTTCCCCTCAGTTTTTCCTCTTTCTTTCCTATGAGAAATTTAATGGAATTTTTTTCTCCCTATTATTCCTTATGAATTAATATTGTTTGGGACTATGGATATCATTCTGTTTTCCTAGTGTCTGGGGCAGTACCTATCATATAACAGATGTTTACCAATTGGATAAAAGAAGAAGAAAGGAAGAGAGAGAGGAAGGTAAGAAAATAAGAAAAGAGGAAGGAAGGAAAGAAATCCTTAGCTTTGTCCTGGATCCAGATTGTGATTGCATTAACAGCTCAGAGATTGTTAAAGTAGCTCTCCTCCTACTTCTTACTGTTGAGGAGGGTTTTTTAAAAATCCCTTTTTCTTTCATTCCCAGTATATCAGCAATTTCCCCAAGCCAATTTCTAGCTCTTAAAATAGATTCACACTGTGGTTCTTCCGTGTGTCTGTGTGTTTGTGTGTGTGTGTGAAGTAAGAGAAATTCACAACTCACTTCATAATCCCCTCACAGGTAATTTATTAACTCAGGGGGCAGCCTCAAGAAGCCAGAAGCATGTTGGCTTTAATTTCCCTTTCTGAGAGTCTCTTCCCTCTATTAACTTTACCTTTCCTCAGTCAGGGCAAAAATTAATTGTGTCCCTCCCATCTTTGGAGGCAAGTGGTTCCTTCGACAGCTTTTTCTTAGAATGGTCATTTCCTCACTTCCTGTAAACTGTAAACCTCCTTGTGTGGCTTTTCCCTTTTTAGACAAAATTTACTGGAATTTGGGAATGAACTTGCTTTGTTTTAAGATAGAAATATAAGTGTGGGCCTCTTTATTTCTTTGGGACATCTCTTCATGGCATTCTGAGAGAGATCAGAGTTGATCCTTAAAGACTGGATCTCCCTATGTGGGACTGGGGTGGCATAGATTGAGGAAGCTTGGTGAATTAAACAGAGAAAAAGGAAGGAGAAGGTTAGAAGAAGCCACGGGCAACTTCCTGTTTTTTAGGCGAATGGAGCCTGATTTTCAGCTTCATACAATTATATTCTCTGCATTAGCTTCAGGGTAGTACAAGAAAACGAAGGAAGGGGTCTTTCCCTTGTAAAATTGAATTAATGCATTCAGACAGGTAAAACTGAATCGAGTGACTAGACTGTTAAGCCTGTAATTTAATCACATGTACAAGATTTACACATCTGCACACAGTTTGTGTGCTGTGTGAGTAGGAGGGGCGGTACCTTCATTTCTATATCTCAGTACTTAGCCTGATGCCTATCACATGGTAAGAAGTCAAAACTCTTTGAGTTGGTTGAAACTGGTTAACTGGTTGCTTGAAAATGTATAGATCTGAGGGTACCACAGTGGCAGACTACTTTAAAGAAGTAAAAAGAAAAGGCATCCTCCCAAAGTTGAAATATTTGAAAGACAGTTCTCAAAAACTCTTGGAAGATGTTGGTGGAAGATGTCTGGTTTAATTTCTATTTATTTCAAGCTCTACACTAAATGATAAAGGTTAAGTGAAAAGAAGACTCAGTCCTTGACTCCAAGGATACCATAGTCTGGAAGGGTAGAAAGAGAAGTAGTTAGACAATTTAAAATATATGTGGCTGGGCAGTTTAGCTGCAGTTCAGCATTTCAGCTACACAATTCCATTTTCAGAAAGAATGTATTAGGACTTGGGAATAAGCTTGCATTGATTCATAATAGAAATGTAAATGTGGGGTTCTTTATCTTTTTGGGAGACTCTCATGAGATTCTGAGAGAGACCAGGATTGATCCTTACAGACTGGATGACTGTGGTGCCCACTAAAAGAGTCACCCAAGTGGCGCTGCATGTGCAACAGTATGAAGACATTTAATCTTGCTGGGACTCCCCCAGGGATCAGCAGTCCACTGTGCATAGTTGGATGGATATTCTAATGAGACACTTGGTGATGGAGAGGGTCAGACTTCCAAAGGGCATGTGCAGTCACATTAGGTGATCACCGAACGGCCTGCTAAAAAACACAGTGCCATTTCTCTGTAGAATCTCATTTTTGCTGTAAGAAAAGGGCAAGTTCATGGGCAGTTAAATCACTTAGAACACTAATGGAGAGGTGGAGGGCTGCCCCCAAGGCCTCTTTTCCCTTCCCAGTTTCCATGCAGTTTCCTGTCTCTCTGTTGAATCAATGTTGAACAAATATTTAGAGAATCTTTATTTAACTGCATCCTGGTTACCAGTTCTGTGGCATCCACATATGTCCTGATCCCATCATTAACCTGGATGTGATGTAGAGCCCTCTCTGTGTGCCATGTATGTGCCATGGTACCACATGCTTCAATGGAATCACTCTCATTAACTTGTCCCAATGGAGGGAGGTCAATCAGGGAAAAGTCAAGAATTAGAATAGTTTTAAGAAATTAGGCTTAATTATTTTCAAGTTTCTACTGACAGGAACTCACTCGTTGTGCGGTTAGAGGGGAAGAGGAGACACTTGTCTTAGAGAACCCTGTGAATGTCTTAATAAATAGATAAGAATCTTGTTTACTTAGTATTTTTCAGTGTTAGAAGGCAAGTAGGACCAAAGTGAGACTTGAGAACTGTGTGTTCTTCACTACAGAGATCCTACAAACAGATGTATGCTTAGATTTCATGAATGGTTCAGGAAAGCATTGAGATGAGTTGCAAAGAGTTTCGGAAGAGACTATGAATGATTAAACTGGAAAACATCAAAGGAGAATGGATTTCTCCTTAAATGCCCTCTACAATATTATTTGTCTTCAAAATGTTCGAGTGATTTTAATAGTATCCTAGTGTTTCCCTTATACATGCCTCCTCATCCTTTAGAACACACTTAGGTACCAGTATCACTGATCAAGAAAATGATCCCTAATCTCTCCTGCCTCCTAGAATTCATCTGCCCTTTCCACAAGCTGATGTCACTACACTGACCACACTGAATTGTCAATGAGTCTAGGTACTGGCTCCATTTATCTCTGGGTCCTTATTTCAACCTAGCATTTGGCACACTGCAATTACTTGGTATGTATCTGCTTAACAAAGAAACATACTTATCATAAGTACAATATTTATTCTGCAACTTTTGGTGGCCATGAATAAACATACTGGTTTTCTTTCCGGCTTCAGGTCATAATTTATTCTAACCTAATTAAACTATCTCATGGATGAGACCACTGAGTTTAAATCATTCTCCCAAGGCTATAGAACTTGTTACGTGGCCCATCCAGGACTAGGACACAGGCATCCAAGGACACAGGATTCCAAGCCTGGTGCTCTTTCTTTCCCCTTTTCATTTTTGACTTCAAAAAATAGCACATGTTCAGAATAGAATGTTAAAGAACAGAGAAAATTCATCCTAAATTCAACTACCTAGAGACAACCAACATCAGCATTTTGGCAAATATCCCTTCTAGTGTGTGTGTGTGTGTGTGTGTGTGTGTATACAATTTGGGATTGTATACATGTGTGCAGATGTGTAAATCTTGTACATGTGATTAAATTACAGGCTTAACAGTCTAGTCACTCGATTCAGTTTTACCTGTCTGAATGCATTAATTCAATTTTACAAGGGAAAGACCCCTTCCTTTGTTTTCTTGTACTACCCTGAAGCTAATGCAGAGAATATAATTGTATGAAGCTGAAAATCAGGCTCCATTCGCCTAAAAAACAGGAAGTTGCCCGTGGCTTCTTCTAACCTTCTCCTTCCTTTTTCTCTGTTTAATTCACCAAGCTTCCTCAATCTATGCCACCCCAGTCCCACATAGGGAGATCCAGTCTTTAAGGATCAACTCTGATCTCTCTCAGAATGCCATGAAGAGATGTCCCAAAGAAATAAAGAGGCCCACACTTATATTTCTATCTTAAAACAAAGCAAGTTCATTCCCAAATTCCAGTAAATTTTGTCTAAAAAGGGAAAAGCCACACAAGGAGGTTTACAGTTGTGCATGTATACAATTTTACACATGTAACTAGCTATTAAATGGGGTTCTTCGAGTTGTTTCAGAGTGTTAGCTGAGGCCCCAAATCTCAGGACAATGGAAGACAAGTACCCACACATTCTAGAGAGAGGGGCTGGAGCATTCTTACTGAAAGATGTCCAACTGGCTTTCCACTGTCAATGTCCAGCACCCACTCCAGCCCTTATGTAATGAATGGCTAGAGACACTTCTGGGGAAAAATCATTTAACATAAGGAAACACACAGGAGGAGGCAATACTGTGGCGTGTCTCCTCCTCTTAAGCCAGGTGTAGGATCCAGAGATAGAGTGAGGCCCCTGCTAGCAGAGGAAAATGGTACCTTACTGCCACAAGTGAAGCTTGCTGCATTGTAAGACAGACCTGCAATGAAAATTGCAAAAACTGCAATTACTTTTGCACCAACCTAATAGAAAAAAACACAGAGGCTTTTCCTGGTCTGCTCCCTGATTAAAACACAGGAGAGTCTCGCGAGAGCTGCACATGGCCCAGAGTCTAAAGACACAGACGCATAGATAGTGCGTGTCTCTCCCTGGGAGAATCCCAAAGTCTCATTCAAGGGAGAGAAATAATTGCACCAGGAGTGATCCCCTTCACAGGGCAGGGGTGGTGGAATTTCTTTTGAGTCATGTGCATGCCAGGCATCCTGTAAGGAGTCCACCCTTGGCTGCCTATGGAAGTAGAGTGAAGCTGCAAAAAAAGCAAAAAAGTAGGTTCATAGATGACTTAGGTTAATAGATTACTGATTTCCCTTACCTCCAGCTAGGCTCTGAGCCTCACCTGATAGTGTGGGGAAGGGCAAAAACTTAAGATGTGAGATTTAGATTTAAAATACGTTTTCAACCTGAACACAATGAAAAAACAGTGAGATATAACCAAGATACTGTTGTGGCGGACACATGAAATGCCATGCAAATCCCCCTTCAAGTGGAACTTCTTGTCCTGGCCATTTGGAGTGCTGTCAGGAGAAAACCTGGCCTCAGCCTCCTGTGGGGATGGCCTCAGCTGGAGAAAGCCACCCGCTCAAGTCCATCACACCCCTCCCAGGGTAGCCCAGATCCCACGACTAAGGCAGAGGATATAGAGGCTTTGCCATTTCAGTCCATTATGGGACCATTTTGGCTCCAGAGCTCCCTAAAGTTGGCCAAGGTGTCATTGGGCTGCCATGCACCAGAGCTCACCTTCTCCCTGTCCAATCTGCTCCCTTTCTCTCTTTAACAGGTATTGTTCCCAAGGGCTGTCTGTGATAAACATCTTACAACTAGACTCTGTCTCAGAGTTAAGTTCCTGGTGAATCTTACCTGAGACAATTGTACAGAGAAGCAAAATCATATCAAATATGTTTGAAGGGAGAAAAAAATAGATATTTCCTACTCATGCCCTACTGATTGCAGTATTCCTATAAACACAAAAGCAAAATCAACTAGACATTATCTTTTATAAAATGCTTTTCAAAATTCCTTTTTATTGAGTATTCAGATATGTCATTCCTTTTTAATGGCTGCATTATATTCCTTTCTAGGAAATGTAACATATTTAACCAACCCTCCCTGTTTAGGCTTACAGGCTATTTCCAAATTTTCACTATTATACTATTGCTGCAGGAACCCATGCATACCTTTTTGTATGCTTGTTTAATTATACTTTTATGATATAGTCATAGGAGTGGGATTACTGGGCTAAAAGTATTTTCCTTTTAGATAGTGCAATCCACATTTTATTATAGAAGTTTTATATTAGTTTTTACTTCAACCACGTGTAGATAAATGTGATGCATCTCCATATGCTTGCCAACTCTGGGCATTATTAATCTTGTTCATCTTTTATAATGTAGTAGATGGCATTGTTTTATTTATTATCTCTTTATTTACATATGTTTTCTGAAGAGGTTGAAAATATTTTTATATATTCATTGGCCAGCCTAACCTCTTGGCTTGGGATCTGGCTATCCTCTCTTGTCACCCTATTCTGACTAGAATCTTTGTATTTTTCTTGCTTACTTAGAGGTGCTGATTTTTTATGTATTAAGAATGTTTCACCACTTGACTGGCAAATAATTATCTGGTTTGTTGTGTGTCTCTTGAATTGGAAAACATTGAATATGGAACATTTTGGCTTTATGCTCCCAAATCTATAGGTCTTTTCTTTGTGGATTTTGTAGTTGGTGTTCCTTCCAATAAGATAACAACTGTCTTGCTTATACTACTGATTTTCCTAAAACATTATTTTCTTTGGGACAAAATTAAATATTTGCCTAGTTATGAATTATAAGAATTCAAATTTATAATTTTTTGAAGTTATATTATCCATACTAGTATTATTCAAACACACACAACCTAACCATGCCTATATATCACTGTCTTAAGTTCACATTATTATTAATCCAGCCTTATTCCTTTTTCTTATTCACATTAATTGAGAGATTATTTTGAATAAAAAGGAGCACATGGGAAAATTGGCTAGCCATAAGTAGAAAGCTGAAACTGCATCCGTTCTTTACTACTTATATGAAAATTAATTCAAGATGGATTAGAGACTTAAATGTTAGACCTAAAACCATAAAAACCCTAGAAGAAAACCTAGTCAATACCATTCAGGACGTAGGCATGGGCAAGGACTTCATGTCTGAAACACCAAAAGCAACAGCAACAAAAGCCAAAATTGACAAATGGGATCTAATTAAACTAAAGAGCTTCTGCACAGCAAAAGAAATTACCATCAGAGTGAACAGGCAACCCACAGAATGGGAGAAAATTTTTGCAATCTACTCATCTGACAAAGGGCTAATATCCAGAACGTACAAAGAACTCAAATTTACAAGAAGAAACAACCCCATCAAAAAGTGGGCAAAGGATATGAACAGACACTTCTCAAAAGAAGACATTTATGCAGCCAACAGACACATGAAAAAATGCTCATCATCATTGGCCATCAGAGAAATGCAAATCAAAATCACAATGAGATACCATCTCACGCCAGTTAGAATGGCAATCATTAAAAAGTCAGGAAACAACAGGTGCTGGAGAGGATGTGGAGAAACAGGAACACTTTTATACTGTTGGTGGGACTGTAAACTAGTTCAACCATTGTGGAAAACAGTGTGGCGATTCCTCAAGGATCTAGAACTGGAAATACCATTTGACCCAGCCATCCCATTACTGGGTATATACCCAAAGGATTATAAATCATGCTCCTATAAAGACACATGCACACGTATGTTTATTGCGGCACTATTCACAATAGCAAAGACTTGGAATCAACCCAAATGTCCATCAGTGACAGATCATATTAAGAAAATGTGGCACATATACACCATGGAATATTATGCAGCCATAAAAAAGGATGAGTTCGTGTCCTTTGTAGGGACATGGATGCAGCTAGAAACCATCATTCTCAGCAAACTATCACAAGAACAGGAAACCAAACACCGCATGTTCTCACTCATTGGTGGGAACTGAAAAATGAGATCACTGGGACACAGAAAGGGAACAGCACACATCGGCGCCTATTTTGGGGAGTGGGGGTGAAGGATAGCATGAGGAGATATACCTAATGTAAATGACGAGTTAATGGGTGCAGCACACCAACATGGCACATGTATACATATGTAACAAACCTGCACGTTGTGCACATGTACCCTAGAACTTAAAATATAAAAAAAAAGTTGCACAAACTTTCTTGGTGACTATCCCAGGTTATACTACTTTTGAGTCAGCATCTCCAAGGCAGCATTTTGATAGGCATTCTTATGACTACCAAAGTTTTAGCTTCTTTTTCCAAAAAGTGAGGATAATCAGACCTACCTTATGGGATTGTAGTAAAGAATGAATAACATAGATGTAGGGCACCAGAAGAAGCTAATCAATGATATTATTATTATTTTAATTATCATTTTACTTTTCTTTCTTCTTCTTTAAAGAGTTTATAGTTGGATAATGTGGATGAATGTCACATACCTCATAGACTTATATTCACAATTCAAAACCCTCAAACTTTTGTAAGTTTGTGAAAAACTCGTTTGGTGATAAAAACTGACCTGCACTGACGTGAGGTATTTATAGTTTTTATGATCCCATTTACTGGGAATAGTCATATACTCATATATTGTACTGTAGATCTTAATGGATTTGATTATTGGGTACCTCCCCTTTTATAAATATAAAAATTTCCAGATTCAGAGGTACATCTTGTCCCAAGGACTTTGTAGAAGGAACTGTGGAATTGTACAGTCTGATTTCCACAAAAGGCCCCGTATCCCATAGTAAGTGTCCACTATGAACAATTTAACAATACTGCTGATCATATTAAATTGGAGTTAGTCGTTTGAATTGTATTGTTTTTGTTGTTTTGTTTGTATTTAATTGGAAATGTATTTTGGATATAAATTTGTTCAAAATTATGTATATTTAGTATTAATTTCTAATTTTGTGTTTATAATATTGAGGTACTATTATAATAAAAGTAATGTAAGTATATAAAAAATTAAAAAGGTAAAGGGAAAAGAAAAACATTTTATAGTTAAAATTAACTTGAAAAACACTTTAAATGAGCCCACAGGAGACAAGATAGTTTCACCTATGATTTTAACAATATATGCGTATATATGTGTGTGTATATATACATGCATGTGTGTGTGTAGCATTATATGCATATATAAGTATGTAACATATGCTCCAATAAAGATTCAAAAGCTTAGCCTTCCTCCCAAAACTCTGCTTATTTTTCTCTTTTGCTAAGAGTGTATGGACCCCACCCAAGTTGAATGGGCTAATGAGGCATTCAGTATGTTTATTAGGAAACCCTACCTATATCCATAGTCACAGAAATGACTGATTTCATCACTTGACTAGTCTTTTAACTAATTTCATCCTAACCCCTTTAGTGACCACAAGTGCAAGAGGTTGGAAGAAACTAATGAAATGAAGCAGTTGGTGCAGAATAATACAGGTAGAGCTTCAATCAGAACATTCACATATTCACAGAGAAAACCAGCAAGAAAAGTTTAAATGTAACACTTGTGGGACAATTTAGGACAGTAGTTGCATGCAAAAGCCAGACAGATAAGGTAGATATATCAGATAAACAGGGCATTAGAAAGAAAACAATGCAGGCTGATGAGGGATAGCAATTGAAAGTATTTCCAGTATCAGAATATAGATAGGCAGTGGTGGGGCCATGGTGATTTGCACTTTAACTGCAACCCAGAGTCACCGTATCTTCTGTTTTCATATTTCGAGAAAAGAAAGAGAAAGCTGGGGTTTTATGTGAATTCTTCTGACTTCCTGTATTGGCAATTAATGCAATAAAAAATAGTGTGGGTCAAATAAAATACATCTGTGGGCCAGATCTCATCTTCAGACCATTGGTTTGCATACAGAGTCTCAGAATCTGGATGACAGTCATTAGCATCCTGAATAAACTTGGCCCCCTATTTCTAACACTGGTTGAAGTAATAGAGTGAAAGAAGACAGGAACTCTTGTGGTAAATCATATTATTTTCATCTGAGGTGATAGCTTTGGCTGTGGCTCAAGCGTTCACTTCTGGAAGCCAGAAATCTCTCCCTGTCCTTGTTAATATTTTTGGCTAATCTTTGTAGAAATTAAACTGGATTGGAGCAAATTGGAATGGATACTCAAGTACCAATTGGAGGGCTTTATAAACCCTTCCTTTCAAAGTGAATCCCAAACTGAAATTTATTCTCTTTCCATTTCCTTCATCTAGACTTCTTAGAGTAGTATAGGGTGCTGAATGCTTAACAATGAGTGTTTCTTTTGGTCCATCTTTGAGATCAATCTGTTTCATCAACAAATGACAATCATTTAATGATGGAATGTTTTCTCTCATTTCCATGGAAACACAACTATTTGGCAACAGATTTGCAAAGTTGTTAAGACAGCTTTTACCTTTCAACCCTGGCTTGTGATACATTTCTTCATGCAGCAATATGCATTGGGTGCCTGTAACGTACTAGATGCTATTTTAGCTGCTGGGAATAGAGTGGAGACTCAGACAAATTTCCTTGATTCCTGTTAGTAAAAGTTAAATCTACAATAATACATTTGATGCCACTTTTAATACATACATTCAAAGTGGAAATATAAAAATATATATTGCACAAAGCCAAATATAAAACCCTAGACTACCCTATCCTCAGAGGATAGAGGAAAAGACTGTAGTCATCTGCAGTCTTCCCTGTAGACAAGGAAAAGAAGCACAGAGAGGGAAAGACAGACAATGACGTAAGATAGTAGTGAAAATGGTGAAATTAAAACTACTACCAATGCAGGTGAGCACAGACGACTCTGCATCAGGTAGTAAGAGACTCCTTTGTTTACGTATCTCCAGTTGTCAGCTCTGTATTTCACAAATTAGAAATTGATAAACAGAAATGGCTACTTTAGTGGAAGTTGAGCTTACCATTCACTTTACTTGCATTAGTAACTGGATTTCCCAGGCAAGGTTGGAAGAAAATCCCAACTGGAATGAATAAGCCAGTAAAAACGTGCAAGTAATAATCACAGCTTAGTTTTAAGAGACAAAAAGACTAAAAACAAGACTGTGACAATATAAACAAAGATTAAAGATGATGTCTGCTTATGTAAATGTCTCCAGTAAAAGAAACTACAGACCTGGGTTCTAATGTGGTTAAATAACTGCTGCTCTTCTGACTTCATCTTTTGTATCATGCTTTTGCTGAATAAAACTCTTGACAAATCAATAGGTTGGGTGAGATCATCAAAGCAAAATTATTTTACAAGTCAAGCTTCCCTATCAACTGGCTCTCCCAAGGCAGATTACAGCATTTGTCTCAATGAACATCAAATTAAACAGTTCCTGTGTATTTCTGGAGGCAAAGTCTGAAAGTACAAAAGCCAACATGCTAAGAAACTTTTTTTTAAGGATTGAGAAACATTTCCCCCAGCTTACAAAGACACAGTTTTGACTATAGCTTTTTTTTTTCTCCCCTAAAACTCTGTCTGCTAAAGGGAAGGGGGAGACTAGCTTAGCTGAGCCTAAGCCAGGAATCTCAGTGTGTCTCAAGGTATGTGCCTCCCCAGGCACCTATTTCATGGGGAAAAAAAGAGTTTGAGGGAAAGTTTTAGTGCAGGTGATGATATCGATAGATCCTGGGGATGAAGGGCATGAAATCTGGTACATCTTCCTCAAAAAGGCCTCACAGTGTGAATTTCAGTCCTGGACGGGCTATTTTCTCCACATCTGGGTGGGGCCCAGTTCAGGGTTTGGGAGCATTGGGAACCAAAGGGAAGGTGACCCATTTGGCAGTGCCTTGAGGGCTGCAGTATTAGGCGCTCCTGAATGTTGCTTTGTAGGAAGAGAAACCACGTCACAGAGGAAGAGTTGAGGCATCATTCTGAAGGCAGGTGAACTTTCCAGAAGGCCAGAGTGAAGGATCATGGATGGGCTCTCCTATGCGGCACTCCCCAGGGACGCCCCAGGCCGCCCTGCAGAATTGGGGAAGGGGTCAGAGTGGTGTGGTTTCAGATCTGAGAAATTTGAATATCTGTGTTACTAGGCTCTTTTTCATCTCCAGAGCCGCTGTCCCATCTCCCTTTTGGCTTTTTATCTCCTCCTTCTTCATAATTCTTCCTTCTAGGAGAAGTAGCCTAACCTTGCCAAAGTACAATTTTTTTTTTCTAATAAATACACTTATGCATTTCTTAAAAATCAAGGCTGCCCTGCTGTGCCCTCTTGGCACTAAGGAAATAAATAACCAGAGGGGGCACAGCTAGGGAAAGAGGAAAAAATCAGATCTCAAGACATATTCTTTGAACTACCCTTTCTCCATTCCCAACTTCCACCCCGCTATGGCTCTTAGGACATAGCACCTGAGCAGGCACCTCAGTCTGGGTAGAGTATGACCGGCACCAGGGCATGTCTGCCCTACCCAAGAAGGGAGACAGTTCCTGCAGTCACTTGTTTTCAGCCCTTGATGACCCCAAGACCTATTCCCCACACTGCACATATTTTTCGCTTTTGGATGTCCTGGTGGGAGATGAACTTAGGATAACCAAAGGCCAAAGAACTCTCATCCAGGGAGCCCCCCCCGCCCCAGGTGCCTGGCTTCTGGAAATTCTTCCAGTTTGGGCCTGGGTGGAAGGTCTCAGTGATGTGCTATGGTTTAGCCAGCCCAGAGTCGCTCTGATCCAGCAGGCAGAAGGTGACATGGCGGGCAAAGGACCACTCAAGGAGATTGTCAAAGGCACCAGGCAGCAAGTCAACGTACAGTGAGAGGCGTGTGCCCTCACCACTGCCTTTGCCATTGAGGAATGCAGACACCTGCAGCTTGTAACCACACTTATCTGTGTAGAAGGCTGGGCTGAAGCACTCAAGGTTGGGCTTAGCCTTGGCCTCCTGTAGCCGCCGACCATAGCTGCCAGTCTTCCAGATAAGCACACCATCACTGCCCACTGATAGCTCCTCCAGCTCTTGCTGAAGGTCCTGCAGCTCCTGTCATTGCCAGCTCAACAGAGCACACATCATGGCCAGATGTGGCTTCACACTCTCCTCCACATGCCATGCCATTGCCCACTTAGGGCACCTGTGCTTGCAGCTGGAGTCTTTGAATGAGCATAGCACCAGGGCGCTGCTACAGCTGTCCTTCAGATGGCCTGGCAGTTCCTCCTGAGCCGCAGTGCCCACACTACAGTACAAATTTTAATCCGTAAAATTGGGAGAATGATAACATCTACTGTAAGATGATGCATGTATGTGCTTAAGTACGTGGCATACTGTCAGAGTTCAATAATGACTGAATCTATTATTATTCTACTTGGAAACACTCCTAATCGATTTGAAAGCAATTAGCTAAAAGCTGGTTATTGTTGGCTTCTGAAAGATAAGGGGCACTGGTGAGGCACAGGATTAAATTGACAGAGAAGTCTGTTGGTGGGTATATCCAGGATTATTCTGTCCTTGTGCCAATCTGCTTAGATGTCTTTGAGAAAATGAGCAGGAGAGGCAGAGCACATCAGACAGTCAGAAGATATTTAGCGAACGCCTCCTACGTGCTAGCACTGGAAATAGAGCGATGGATGAAACTACCTACATCTTCTCATAGAGCTTACAAGGAAACAGGAAAGGCAAATATTAAAGAAATGTCAACTCAAATACTCATTAATTGCAGGTTGTGTGGGGTATTACAAAATGCCCACTGCTTACTGACCCATTTGGGCAACATTTTGTATCTTCCCAGCAGATCGCCAGCCCAGAAATCAGATTCAGTTTTTCTTAAACAGACCCAATTTTCCCTGGATTCAGATCCAGGTCACTTACTACTAAGATCAAATTTAGTTTCTGAGTCTCGGTTACCTTATTTGTAAATTGGGGACGTTATAATCATTCCAATCTCAAAGGATTATTGGAGGGTTCATTAATTGAAGCCTAGGTGAAATCTCCCTCAATGCCTGGCTCATGGTGAGTCCCAGTAAATGCTGTTACATTCCTTTTTCTAGTGTAGAAACACATTAAACTTACGAGTGGGCTGCTCTGAGTATCAAACTTGAAGACAAAGATAAGATGAACACACATACTCCTCACGTGTGAGGTTTGAGCTCTTAATTCAGAGAAATGAGTGTATTAACAGAAGAACATTTTTGGCAATGTTACTGAGTCCTCCCTCTCTGGATTGTTCCGTGTCAATTGTATTTTAAACAAGCTATGAATGGGAACCAAATCAAAACCATTTTGTTTTAGCAGCAGCAGGTTAAAAGTTGTCTTACTACGTTGTCTGAACTACATCATCCAATAAAAGTCTAAGGCCGGGAGCGGTGGTTCATGCCTCTAATCCTAGCTACTTGGGAGGTTGAGGCAGGAGAATTGCTTGAACCTGGGAGGCGGAAGTTTCAGTGAGCCGAGATAGCACCACTGCACTGTAGCCTGGGTGATAGAGCAAGACACTGTCTCAAAAAAAAAAAGGCTAACCCCCAGTGAATAGGGAGGGTTCATGGTGTGCCTGTGGGCCTGGGTGTGTGTGGCAGGTCGTGAGGGGTTAGAAGGTGGTGAAGGGATACATCTATGTGGGAATTTGATTTAATGTAAGGGCCAGACTAAACCTTTGTGAAAGGGAAACTCAGTGATCATCAAATTATGAAATTGGCAAGTTTGATTCAAACTATTTTCATAACAAGTGGTTTAGGGAGCCAACAACTTATTGGGAATTATTAGGAAATAATAATTTGCCTATCTAACTGTGCCATGTTTCTAGTTGACAATTTCAGAACAAATTGGCAATTTGGTCAATGATGGCATGATATTAAATAATAATAATATATTAGATTAGGCTTAGAAGGCTAGTGAGTGATCATTTCTTCCAGCCCTTGTTAATATTGGTATTCTTCACTTTGTAAACATATATCCTCACATACAATATTTTAATGTACTTTATTATACTTTAAACAAAGGTCATTTAATAATGTGGTTGATTTCGGGGATCTAACTTTTGATATTTTAAAATGCCTATTGTCATTAGTTGCTATGGGCAAGAGCAAAAGAAAAGAAAGTCTTTTATTTGCCTTCAGCAATTTCATAGCTTTCATCTTTAATTGGTTAAAATTGGCAAAGGATTCTTTCGAAATGTGTGTTCATTTATCAATGAGTGTGCCTGATATTCTAAAGTAGGTATTTTAGGGAAGTTTGTGGACAATGCACTGCTGTGATTAAGCAGGGCTTTATAATTTACAATAGGCTGGTGTTTAAGATGGTTGGTAGAAACAGAAGGACTCGCAAACACGATCATTCTTTTTGTCTGGGAAAACTGTGTAAGATTATTTTAGTAATTGGGCTCATTACTTTAATATAGCTGAATATCAAAACATTCAGTTGTGAAACCAAATAATGTGTGGATGTTACATTTCTGCAGACTTTAGGGATATGGATCACAGATGTCGTTTGGAACCAGCTGAAACTCAAAGGAGTGTTTTTAAATAACCAATAAACTCTCAGTATTAGCTAAGGTACTTGAAAATTTCTACCATAATATTTAACCAAATTCTCATTTCTTTTTATTACTTAAAAAAAAAGTATTATGTAGGCTAACATCAATTTTGCCAGCTGGCTGGATCTCTGATATTTATACATTTTCATATGCAGATTTTCAATTTTTAACATGCAGATTTTCAATATTTAGTTGAAGACCATTACTTCATCACTTGGCATTTGGAGGGATAGTCATCAAAATTGTAATTTAGGCCAGACACCATGGCTCATGCCTATAATCCCAGCACCTTAGGAAGTCAAGGCGGGTGGATTACCTGAGGTTAGGAGTTTGAGACCAGCCTGGCCAAAATGGTGAAACCGCATCTCTACTAAAAATACAAAAATTAACCAGGCATGGTGATAGTCCCGTTGCTCAGGAGGCTGAGGCTGGAAAATAGCTTGAACCCAGGAGGTAAATGTTGCAGTGAGCCAAGATTGCACCACTGGACTCCAGCCTGGGCAACAGAGTGAGACTCTGTCTCCAAAAAAAAAAAAAAAAAAAAAAAAAAATTCGTTTTATTATGTTGTGTGTGTCCTGCTTTATATTTATGGAGAAACTAAGGACTAGATAGTTGAGAAAGATTAGTTAAGATTTTCAGTTTGCTTGGGTATGGACGAATTTTGGATATTTTATTACAGTCTAAAGTTTCATAAGTTTATTAAGTCATATATTTCTACAGGGAAAAGTTCTCATTGTAAGGCAAACAGAAAAATTCATACCTTCATGACCATTCAACTCATTTTTTTAAAAGATTCATAGTTTAATGGTCAATAAAACATGATCCATTTGTGATGCAAAACAAAACAAAACAAAAAGTGAATTTCTTGCATTGAAATATCACCAAAAAGTTTATAACAACAGACTTGAGAGACTCTAGCTTTTTTTGCCTAGAAGTTGAGTTTGGAAATTCAAACAGCTTGACACCAACTTGAACTTTGAAACATTCTCAGGGTCTCTTAACAAACAGCTGTGAAAAATATGTGAGCAGCTGAGTGCCTGAACATTTATTAATCCCAAACAAATGGGCACACTAGGAAAGGAAATGTAAAGTAACTTCCCAAGTGTGTAAATTTGAAAGTTTGTAAAATTTTTTGAACTAATTATTTTTCTGTTGCCAATATACATTTTGGTGCACTTGAAACTACAAAATTTTCACTGAATAGCAGGACAAATTAATTGATTCTCTAGGTCATTCTGGTGCTTTGAATATAAAGAGTTTAAATTTTCAACTATATAACTTACCATTGTGGTAGCAGTTAAGCCATCCAATTTAGAGAAAAATTGTTATACTTTTCTCAAGAGGAAATGCTGCACCCTAACTAGATGAAGCCTTGGGATAATCTCTAATTGAAAGGGTTTCTGCTAATGTCACTATAGTTTGGATGACTGTCTGCTATTACTTCCCAGGAGCTAGGGTTTATCTCTCCATAAAAGCAATGCCCTTGGGTCCCCTGTATGGCCATATAAAAGTGGACCAACTACTTTTTTTTTTTTTTTTTCTTTTTTTGAAACAGAGTCACTCTGTCGCCCAGGCTGGAATGCAATGGCTCCATCTCAGCTCACTGCTGCAAGATCCGCCTCTTGATTTCACGCCATTCTCCTGCCTCAGCCTCCCGAGTAGCTGGGATTACAGGCACCTGCCACCAAGCCCAGCTAATTTTTTATTTTATTTTTTTAGTAGAAACAGGATTTCACCATGTTCTCCAGGCTAGTCTCGAACTCCTGACCTCAAGTGATTCGCCCGCTTGGGTCTCCCAAAGTGCTGGGATTACAGGCATGAGCCACCGTACACAGTCTACTGTTTTAAAGTATGAGGACGTCTTAGGGCAAAATTATATTTGAATTAGGAAATTATACGTCCTCAATTTAGTATCAGTTGGAGTTTTTAGTTCAAACCAGAGGTCTCTTGTACCTTTGTGTTCATAATGAAGACTTTTCTCTCTGGGATTTAGGTCCACCCTTCTTGGGTTGACACCAGTTTCTGAAAACTTACTTGGATCTTGTATACAGAGTAACTTGCATGAAATTCTCCTTTCCTGGGCACATAATCATACTGTTTAGATGCCAAGGCCTACATCTGTTTTGAAAGCCATTTCAATTGGCTGCTCCAAATAGCTCTAGGACTTAACTTCTCTTCATGAGTCATTCTGTCTTTTCAAATCCTCCAGATTGGTTTCTTCAAGTTTCAAACTTCAACTCAACAAATATTTACTGTGGTCCTTCCATACTAGTGACAACATTAGAAATAAAAGCTAGATAGAATCTTGGTCTCTGCTCTTATTCTGATCTTTCTGTCTGAGGGGAACTGCCATGAAATCGAGTAACTACTACACCATGGTTAAGTGCTATGAGAGTTGGTTGAAAGGAACAAAGAGAAGAACCAGTAACCACATTGAATATTAGGCTCTATCACTTCCTTACTAGCCTTCTGCCTTGCATAGGCTGTGGAATTTCCCTGAACCTCAGTTACTTCTTCTGTAAAACTAGAATATGCATGTGACATGCCACATAGGATTATTGTGAGGACTAAATGAGATGGCCAAAGTACACCTCTTATCATGGTGCTTAGAGTATAGGCATTTGCCATTAATGCTCAACTACTGTTATTATAATCATATAATGCTTGTGATTTACCAAAGTGTATTTATGTATTAGAAAATTTTAAAGCTAGAGGGACTGCAGAAATAATGTAGTTCAATAATAGATACCTACATCAGTCAGGGTCCAGTGAGACAGAAAACTCTCCAGTTGTTTGAACAAGAAATAATTTAATACAAAGAAATGTTAACTAGATCTAAAGTTGTCAATTATGTAACCAAAAAGAAAAAACTTAGAGGTAGCAATTATAGGGCTGAAGGCCCAAAAGGAAGACACTGGAATGATGACAATTTAGAAGCGTGGAGGAGGGGTCCCAGAGCTGTAGCTCAGAAGAAGCACTCTATGGAGCTAGTTTTAGATTTCTGAGGAGGAGGCATTGGCCGGCCAGTGCTTGAGCTGATGTACTTACGGGGGTGCAATGAAGCTGGTGCTACATATGTTGAAAAACTGCATATTGGATTCAGCTGTTGCTATTGGGAGGCCTGTGGCTGCCAAGGCAAAGATCCCAGTGCTGAGCAACACACACAGGGGCAAGAGAGAAAGAATGCTACCTAACTTCCTGCGTCCAGTTCTTGCAAGAACTGGCTGTATCTTGACCTAAAGTTCAAGTCAAACCCATGTCTTTAAAAGAAATTCTCCATTCTTATTTAAGCTAATGAGAATCTCTATTACTTGGGGAAAAATGTTTTAACTAATACACATTTTGTGAATCAAAATAACAAACGCCTTTCTGGAATGCAATGTACCTTTTACCACAACACCGACCTCAACGTGACCATATCTTTTAAAAGTCCACACTAAGAGTTGCAGGTAGCTCAGAGAACATGGGTTAAAGTTTTGCTTATATAAATTCATCTATCACTCCAGATATTCCCTGTGCATTTTACTGGGATCCGTTGATACAGCTCCATGCTTTTGGAATTTTTTCACTGCTTCTGAGTGCACTATGTGTGTAAATCTGTGCGGAATGGCCAAAGCAATTTGGAAAGAATGACTGTTGACAACTTTTAGTTCCACCTCATACTCATAGGCCTGGTCAAAGGAAATCTCTAATTTCTTAAAGTGAATTACAGCTCTCCTGAAGTGAGTGAGCTAACGAAATATGTTCATTTTGCGTGTCAAGTTTGGTGGTGTGGTTCATTTCAATGGACACTTCAGTGCATGTAACAGTTTCAGTATCATGATTATGAGCTCTCTCTGGTGCCAAAAATGCCTGGAAAAGCCTGTTGTATATGAGTAGTGCAAGTCATGAGTGTTTATCTGAAAATTGTTTTGAGTAGAAAAATGATGTTTCCCCATCCCATCTAGAACAATTATTTTGGATAACGTAAAGGCAGAATTTGCTGTTCAATCAACACAATATGTTTGGCACTGCAGGAGATAATTGGAAGAGAAACTAGCAAATAATGAATGGGGAAAAATAAGCAAAATAGCAGGATAGGGTCGTACCTAAGCTTTTATTTTTGGGGGGTGTCTTAATGATTTTCTGATCCAGATTTGTCTAAGTTTCAGGGTAGGCATGGTTGAATGATGAGGAGAAACAGAGAAAAGAGGGCTTAAGCTCAATTAAAACCAAACACTTGGCACAACACCAGCATATACTTGAATGAACATTTTCCCCTTATTTATTGTCGTGTATGTGTGTGTAATTTTGTAGCTACAGCCACACACACCAACTGTCAGTTCAGAATATCTTATAGGCACTTTCGGTTCATGTGTTAGGAGGTGCACAGTTTACCATCATGTTATTTGTGTGGTGCTGACTCATATCACATGGGTAGGCTATTCTGAGTTTTAATCTTGCCTGGATATATCCTTTAAAAATACATCTTCATTCATTTGTATGAGCCAAAGTATTTGCAACTAATTTCTTTTCCTTCTGTGCCCTATTACATTTCACTGCATGACAAGCATTTTTTAAGCATTTAGAGGAAAATGCAATGATGACATAAAAAAGCCTTTAATTGGATCTGGATGGAAGTCTCTTGCTATATTAGAAGGCTTAGTTGTATAATACTAAAAATTGTACAAATTATACAAGTCTGGAGGCAAAGAATTTGTGGTGTTTGTGTAGGTTTGTTCCTGAGCTAGCGTGATGCAAGAGTTTTGTAAGGACTTCCTAGGTGTCCTTCTGCTTCTAACACCCTAAAACCCCTCAATCCCAGGTGTCAACTTTGTGTGTCACCCAAAGTTATATTCCAAGATGGTGACTTCTTATGGCTTTGGGTTAATGAAACAGGACTCCCAATTATATCATACAGAGATGGAGCTAGGACTTGAGAGTGATGGGTTAGGTACATTGACTTAGAATCCAAAAATGGACCAGGCAGAGAAACTCAAAATGGAGTAGCTAATTTCTATTGAGCACAATCAATATGCCAGGCACTATTCTAGATGCCTCACATGTATGAGTTCATTTAGTCCATCCAAAAACAATTATTATGGCCACTTTCAGATGAGAAAACTGAGTCAGAGGTAAGAAAGTTGCCAGAAGTCATGCAATTACTAAGGGCCAGAGATGATTCAAATCCAAGCAGTTGAATCTAGAGCTCACCTTTCTAACCACTGGATTCTACCACTGCCCAAAGGGCTCTTCAAAGCCCTGGACCATCACGTGGGGACTCCTAGAAGTCTTAGTGCTTAGAAGTCTTCCCAACTGTGCCAAAGCAGATTAGTTAATATTATCATGGCTCAATTGTCTCCTACTTTATAGATCTTATCATAATGGTAATGAGATAATATGTAAGCAATTACTCATTTAATGTGTGTTTCCCTGCCAGACTGTAATTAGCCTAAGAGCAGACACCAGATTTGTAAGCTTAGTCCTGTATTCCCAGGCCCTAGGTTCTAATCCAACACATCAAATGCATTCAATAAATTCTTTTTGAAATAATAAAAATGACTGATTATTATATTAATGATCTATTACTGAATAACAAATTATCCCAAAATACAATGGCTTAAACAACAAACACTTATTATATCACAGTGTCTGTGGGCTGGGAGTTCAGGAGTGGCTTAGTTAGATGCTTCTGGCTTGGGGTCCTTCATAAAGTTGCAGTCAAGGTGTCATCTGGGGATGCTGTCATCTGAGCCCTTGGTGGGGCTATAAGATGGCTCACTCACATGGCAGGATGCCTCAGTTCCTTGCCGCATGGTCCTGTCCATAGAATTTCTTCACAGGGTATTCTCATGACACGGCAGATAGCTTCCTGGGGAAAGCAGGAAGGCAGCCATGATGCTTTTTATGACCTTAAAGTTACACAGTGTCACTTCTACCATCTTCTATTCACGCAAATCAAGTCTTAGTCTAACCTACACTCAAGAGGAAGGGAATTACACTCCCCTCCCTCTTTTGAAGAGAAACACATTAAATAATGGGTGGCCATATTTTAATATCACCATACCTTCTTACTTTATTTTACATAGGTGATATTTCAGCATGCAGGAATGAGGCTCCTACAAGGAGAATTTTCTACTTAAAGAACAAATATAGATTAAGGACATAGAGGTAGGGAAGCAAGATTTGTTGGAGAACAACAAGTATCCTAGATTAGAAGGTAGAGGAAGGGTATAGGAATAGGGAAGAGAAGGAAAATAAAATGGGAAGAGCAAGGGAAATGTGAATAATTTTTAGTTGCCATGGTGAACAAAGGAAAGCAGTGAAATGACATGATTAGAAGGGACATTCCTTTAGGAATATTTATCTGAGAATGTGGAAACAATCAATGGAGACTGAAATCCGAAATCATTAGGAGGCCACTGTCTTTGCAGCAGATCTCCAGGACCTTAGCTTGAACAGAACAGTGGGAGTAGAAAGCAGACAACAGATCCTACAATGCTTGATTGGCTAATTAAATAAGGAATGAGCCCAGAAGGAGCTTCCAAAGGTGACATAACATTTTGGATTTCGCTGGTGGTACGCAATCAAAAAGGAAATAAGGAGGACCAGGGGACAGTGGTATGACTTTTGCAAGCAGATCCCATATGATGAGAAAGAATCCCAGGATATTGACTGTATGCTTTCCTAGATAGATAACCGTGACATTGGATTTCATCTGTTAACCCTGGGTTGTGGTAGGATGTCCAAGGACATCCAAGGGTTAGAAGCCTAGAAATGTGGCAATAAGAAATGTGGGTTTGGAGGTCATGAGAGAGGTCAGACTTAAAGACCAGCCCTACTGTCCATAAAAGTGAACACATAGGCAAAACCTCCTGGAGCCAAACATGTTACTGGGCAGTGTCAGGATTTCTGCTACTTACTTGTAATATGAGTTCTGCAGCTACAAGCACATCATGTTAATGCTATGACTTGCCTTTTAAAACTCATTTTTCTTTAAAGAATTATTCAGTAGAAAAAGTGCTCAGGCAGCTATTTCAGTTCTGGTTAGTGTCACTGTATTAGATTTTTATTGCTGCTATAACAAATTACCACAAATTTAGTGGCTTAAAAATGAAACCAGTTTATCTCTAACTTCCCAAGTTCTGGAGGTTAGAAGTCCAAAATCAGTTTCACTATGCTAAAGTCAAGGTGTCTGCTGGCTGGCTTCTTCAGGAGTCTTTGAGGGGAGAATCTTCCTTACCTTTTTCACCTTCTAGTTGCCACCTATATTCTTTGGTCTGTGATCCCCCCTTCCTCTACCTTCAGTGAGCGTTGTTCCAATCTCTGCTTCCATTAGTACATGGCCTCCTCTGACGCTGATGCCTCCTGCATCCCTCTTTGAAGAACTGCTGTGTTTGCATTGCATCCACTTGGATAATCCAGGATAATCTCCCCATCTCAAGGTCCTTCACTTAATCACACATGCTAAGTCCCTCTTTCTGTATTAGGTAACATTCACTGATTCTGGCAATTAGGATATGGACCTATCTGAGAGGCCACTATTCAGCCAAAAGTCAGTTGGGTCGGAGTATACTCTATGTGCTTCCAAATTCCCAATGTCCACTTGAACACACACAACTTATGTGAAGTTTGTAAATATCCCTTCTTCCACCCTCGCAGCTTCAAGAGGTTTTATGGATTTCATCATCATCATCATCATCATCATCATCATCATCATCATCATGACGACGATTCTAGAAAGGCCTTCGGTATCATCACAGAGCTACATGGTCTAAAGAGATCTCAAATTTCAGCCAGTCCAGCACCAGTTGAGTATTTATATCTGTTGGTCTTCAGATCTGAAGATGGAAAATGAAGCACTTAAATTTACTTCTAAATTTCTCCATCAATTTGTCTTCCTTATGTGCCGTTGATTCCTTGGCAACCCACTCTATTCTCCATGATTTCTCTTTCTTTAGCAAAGAGTATGTCTAGCAAATTTCTAACATAATGTATTAGAAGGGTTCAACATCCTGATCAGAACAACAGACATAAATTTCTTACAATGATTAGCCAAAGTTTGAAGTCTCTTTAGACCCTCAGCTTCTATGATTCTGTTAAAGGTTTTCTTAAAATGATATTGATGTGAATGCCAATATGATATAAATGTATCATATTTCACTAGAAACGATTTCATCTTTAAAATGAAATATATTTTATTTTAAAATAAAACCTGCTGAAGTGTAAATCACTGTATTATTGCTCACTGTTGAACCGAGGTTGCAATCCTTGATCATATAGTTTGTGAATAATTTTCAGTGATCAATATTTTCAGGTGTCAGGAGTATGAAAGAAAGATCTGGGATTTACAGTTGAACAAATCTGGTTTCAAATTTTAGCAATGCAGTCAAGTTATAGGCAAGTAGGTTAAATTCTCTGAGTCTTTGCTTCTTTATTGGAGAAATGGGAATAGTAATACTCACAACTACAAGAACTAGGGGAATGATGTAAAGTACCTAGTACTGCTTGGCATGTAGTAGACACTCAATAAATGCTAATCCCAGTCACTCAACTAGCGCTTATCTTCTATGTGTCAGGAACTGGACTTGGTGACTTGGCGCTAATTCTTTACTCCTTCCACTTCATACTTATCACCACGTATACAACAGAAGAAAAATGTCCTTAACTTGACATTCCAGATCCCTGACAAACTGTGTTCATGTCCGTAATAAAAAAAAAATTAGAAAATATGTTAATGATGAGCAGGATTATAATTATAATGTGAAGGATGATTATTCATTAGCTTAGTAAGTCTCCATGTTTACTGACAGCTGTTATTATATAAAATTATAAACTGTAAGGAAGAAAAGGCTAAAATGGTTATGTATGACTAGTTCATTCAGTTAGGCAATGAGAATTATTATAATCCATGAATTCATAGGTCAAAGATGTGCTCATTGTTGAAACAGAAAAACATGATTAAAATCCAGTCTTCATTGTATAGTTATTGTAAATAAATTTGTTACAATTTTCAGCTACACTATTACCAAGTTTGCCTTCTTTTGTTATTTGTGACTGAAACAAATTAACCAAAAATAGATTTAAAATATTTGTTTTCTTCATTTATTTAAACTTTCTGAAATATTTTATCCTCCATACAGGGTGTATTAGTCTATTCTCCCGTTGCTAAAAGGACATAACCAAGACTGGGTAATTTATAAAGGAAAGAGCTTTAATTGACTTGTGTTTCCACAGTACTGGGGGAGATCTCAGGAAACTTACAATCATGGCAGAAGGGGAAGCAAATGCATCCTTCTTCACATGGCGGCAGGAAGAAGAATGAGTGCCAAGCAAAGGTGAAACCCCTTATAAAACCATCAGATCTCCTGAGAACTCACTCACTATCACAAGAAAGGTATGGGGGAAACCACTCCCATGATTCAATTATCCCCACTCAGTCCTGCCCTTGACATGTGGGGATTATTACAATTCACCTGGGGATTATTACGATTCACCTGGGGATTATTACAATTCAAGGTGAGATCTGGGTGGGTACAGAGAGCCAAACCATATCACAGGGATGGAAAGTAGATTGTTGGTCTCAACATTGTGTTCCTTCATCTTGGGTCTGGACAGCAAATGCACAACATCATCATGTCCCTCAATACCAGAAATGTACAGGGAGTATACGGTTTTGAAATTTCTTAAGTTTAACTGTGTGTCCGAACTGCCAATGTAAGTTATAAACTCAGTAGTGATACAAAAGTTACCTCTCCATCTGTCTTTTCCTTTGGATTTTAAAAATATTCTCTCTAAAATTGCTTTCTCCTTATACCAAAGATACATCTATTTTAGAAATATATATATATATATATATATGATCCATAAGATATTTTGGATTCTGAATAATCAATTTTTATTTCACCTTGCTTAGTTGGAAGACAGTCTGAAGTTCAGTCACTGATTAGAAAAAAATGGAAGAAGAGAACAAGGGCACAGCCAGACCCCCTTTGTGTAGCAAAATACACGTAGTTTTGTGGACATGAAGCCAAGGATGTGGAGATTGAATCTTTCATTATACTAGGGTGTGTTAGTTAAAGCATTTAACTAGAGTGTTTATTTTTTACCCCTCTGGAATTATATGACCCTTAAAGCTTTAATGAAATTTCAGCCCATGACACTAATGGGATAGTTTTATTAATAAAGAAATTGTGGATAAATAGAATTCAAAATCAAGAGTGTGATAGGTTAATGGCAGATGGAATATAAATTCATTGAACTATTAGTGCAAGCCAAGTAAATTTGTATGCCTTAAATCTCAATTCAGAAATGAATACCAGGCATATTTTACTACTTCCATTGTGTTTACTTGTCAATATCAAAAGATTTTTCTTAATGCAAGTGATAGCTTGTTAGTACTTCCTGTGGATTGTATCTAGCATGGCTGTATTAATTTGTTGCATATCTTCTCATGGAGATGTTAAACTACTATTAAGTGTGACAATGCTCTCAGTAATGAGGCTTTGGGATTAACCAGTGATAAGGGTGGAGAGGAAGCATCATTTATCTTGACATTTTTCCTTCCAGTAACTTGAACGGCATATATATTGATTTAAATTTTCCTAGCTGTTATTCTTAAGATTAAAAAATGTAGTTATTAACATTATGAATGAAACTTTATGTATTATGTTCCCTCATAAAAATGCAGAAATTCACTCATTTGTCTACACTCCCCTAATATCCTTCGTCTTTTATTCTCTGTGTATTCTTGGAGTTGTGACAGAGTACAAACTAGTAACAATTATTTACTAACTTATTACTGTAAAATATTTTTTAGTATCACATATTTTCATTTTCAAGAATTATCACATTTTCATCCTGTTTTGTAATAATATTCAAAAATAATTATATAATGAAAATGGAAAAAATATATGAGCAATTCTATATTGAAATGACATTAATCTTCCATATTAACCTTTTATTAAATAAATTACTCATTCTTGGGCTTTTTATTTTGATTTATCTTTTTTGGTCCTGAAGACCTTTGTCTTCAGAAACCTGAGGCGTTTGTTTTATTATTTTAATTTATCATTTTATCTTTGAACATTTTTGTCTTATTATTTGACTTTTAGTGTTGTATAGAAGACCTTTAAGGCCAAGCTGAAATTTTTTCCTTTATAAAGCAATCCTCCTCCTGTAAAACCCAACTCTCTCTGGTTGACTCTTGTGGAAAATCATCTTTACGTTTTGTAATTCCACTGTGTGAACAGGATATGTCTAAGTGCTGATGTCATTTTAACAAATTATCTTGCTACATGATGAATATATTTGATCTGCAAATTCAGATCTTCATCTCAGGAAATATTTTTCTTTTGTATCTAACTTTTCTTTTGATTTCATGTGTTTCTCTCTCATTTTCGCCAGTCTTCTAAATTGAGGAGAGTGTTTCAATCTTTTTATTTACATAACTAATTCTGTTTTTACCATACTCTACAGTTTACTGATTATAATACAGTTTAAAGTTTAGTTTTAGTAATATTAGTTTCTTCATTTTTTTCACTATCTACCAAGTTTTCTTTATTTTTCAGTATAAGACTATCATATAATCTTTTTTCTGTATCTCAGAGCCTGTTTTATTGGATTTTATTATGAGCACAAAATAGGTGCTATCTGAACTTTATTTCTGTTTTGATGTAGTGTTTTCATTTCAGGTGGATGCTGTTTATTTCTAGTTTACAATGTTATTTATCTTTATTTTGTTTTTATAGATTCTGTATTGTTTATCCACCCTTGAACATGAACATGAGATTGATTTAGGTCTGGCATTGAGTCTAAAACTGTTGGGCAGATTCTGCGTGGATCTTCTGATATGCGTACACCATATGAAGATATTTTCTAAATGTTGAAGTTGGAGTCTGAGCTGGTACAAGTTTCCGTGGTTAGTTCAGTGATACCCTCCGCTAGTTGTGAAAGGAGAAAGATTTAGGACTGCCAACAGGTTTAGAAGAACCACTTTATCTCTGGGTCATTTCTTCCCTGCTTTTGGAGAGGAAGTGGGACCAGGAGGCCCCTTTCCATGTCTGTGTTAAGGTTTTGCCTAGCTTTCACTCTCTGTACTCCATGGGTCTGCGTCTGCTCTCTCTGCTGCTGTGCATGTTCTTGGAAGAACTTCACCACATTAAGGTGATGCCAGTCAATCTGGGTATTTCCCTTAATGGGGTCACACTTATTTTTAACTCCTCACCCAAGACAGCTGCTTGGAAAGCTTGTCATCCATGGTGGCAAAGTGGTTTCTAATGGCAAATTCTCTATTTCTTCTCTTTCCCACCATTGGGAAGAAGAAATCAAATCCAAACCCCTCTTCCTCTATTTAGAGCAAGCTTGTCCAATCCACAGCCCGTGAGCCGCATGCAGCCCAGGATGGCTTTGCATGAGGCCCAACACAATTTTGTGAACTTTCTTAAAACATCATGAGTTTTTGTTTTTTGTTTGTTTGTTTGTTTTTGCTCATTGGTTACTGTGTTAGTATATTTGTGGCCTAGGACAATTCTTCTTCCCGTGTGGCCCAGGGATGCCAAAAGATTGGACACCCCTGATTTAGAGGATGTGGATGGATTCTGCCTCTTTACTTAATACATATTCATTACATTTAATTGTTGTTGAATTGCCTCTCTTAAAATTAGAGTGACATCCTCCCCCCAAGAAAAAAAGACCATAGAAAGTGCCCAGAAATACAGCTTTTGCAAAATGACACTTCTGATCATCAGTTTAACGACGTCCAGGATGACATTGCTTAGGAAAACGCAGTGTTCTCATTCGGCAGCAGACAACTTCAGATGGAGTATCATTTACCGTTGCCATTGTTGCTGATCAGTGGGCTGTCTCCCTTCCCTTAAAGGAAGAGCTACCCATGTAAACATTAAAAATAAATGCTTGGCACCCAGTTACAAAGCTTGAGGGATTCTCAGAGCATGGCTTAGAACTGCTTGGAAAGGTGACAGAGTTAAAATCCTAATCATTTTTTTAGAAAACCTATTCTAATTAGGTCAAAATTATGTATGCCTGAGATCATGACAGAATTGTATACCTAAAGCTTTTCATCAAATCTCTAGGTTCTAGCCTTTTCTCCATAATCTATTGGTACTCCTGAGCACTCTCACGCTCAGATCAAGGGATTTCTTAATATCATTCTGAAGATTAAATTTTGATACTCTAAAAGGGCCTGAGTATGTGGATCTGCAACATTTGACTAATTTCCAAGGCATAGTGGAGCTTCTTGATGCAACATAGTTTTGAAAAAAAAAAAAAAAAAAAACAGGAGAAAAACATTGGTTAGCAGCCTATCTAAAGAACTTACAAATTAGTAAGATAAAGATAATCATACAGAGTAATAGGAAGAAGATACAAGCAGAAATTTTACAGAAGAAATTCAAGTAGCAATAAGCACATAAAGAGATACTCAACCTTACTAGTGTTCAAGGAAATATAAATTAAAACAGCTAGATGACATTTTACAATAGTAGAACTGGAAGAATTTCAGCAGTTTGCTAATAGAAAATGTTGGTGGAGAAAAGAGAATGCATAATCACTAATGGTAGGAGTGCTGACTGCTATTACTTTGGAAAGTGATTTGGTGATATTAAGCAGAGTTGAAAATGCCCATACCCCATGACTCTTGATGTCACTTGTGGGTTTCTATCCTAGTGAAAATTCTGTGCATGTGCAACACAGAGACATGCCAAAGAATGTTCTTTGCAGCATTGTTTTTAATAACAAAATCTTGGAATTGATTCCAATGTTTGTCAGTAAGACAGCGGAGATTAATGAATTGTGATGCATCGATGAAGATGAAACATTGTACAATAGCTAAAATAAGTTAGGAATATTTTCATACTTCCACTTGGAAAGAGCTTAAAAACAATGTTGAATGAGAAATGCAAGTTACATTTTCATACAATTTCTTTACAAAATGGTGATATAATAATGTTATATGGCATTTATGGATATATATGTATATCTATATAACCACTCACATTACACATTTAAAAGCATGATTTTAAACATATATACAGATTAGACATACTGTATGGTGATGTAAGTTGCTTCTGGGATTGGAGAGAGAAAAATGTGTCTGAGCATGGGAAGAGACGAGATGTCGTCTTCTTGGAAATGTGTGTGCTTATTTCTTTAAATAAAAGATATTTTGAAGTAAATAATGTAAAATATTGTTCATTTTTAGTGGTGGGTACATCAGTATTTATTGTATTTCCTTTGTAAGTGTTAGGTTTTTTTCTTTCATTAAAAACCTCTCAGACATTTACCCTTTAGGTCACTGGCCCCCTGTAACTAAACCCTCTAAGGTCTTGTGAGCGGCAGAGCATTGGAAAGATGAGCAGGGGCTTCTCTTTCTTTTCTGTGCCTGGAAAGCTGTCTTGCCAGCTCTTGATTTGGTCTAGACCTAGCTTTTCTGGCAGCATGCTGCTCAGCTGAGCATATGTGAAATACTCTTAAAAGGCAATACCAATCCAATTTTGGGGGAGGATCTATTTTAAAACTGCAATAATGTATCTGCAACTATTTTTAATTTTTTTAATATTTTAGGATAAATGTTAGAATACAATCTAAATAGAAAACAACAAAATGAGACATTTTTGTACTCAGACATTTTTCCTATTTGTTTCATTGCCAGCTTTAGCTGTCATTCTCAGGGGAATGTAATTCTTGAAAAAGTAGATTGTGGTCTTTTTGTTTTACAACACAACGTTAGAGATGCACATATGTTTCTCCGACTTTCTCTACCTAATAATCCTCCTTTTAACAGCTAACCCAAGAGCCTGAGTGTTGTTAAAGTAAAATGAATATGTAGAGGCAAATCTCTAAATGCAAGGATTTATCTGGGATATAACAATCGCAATTTGGGGAATACACACAGACCTGGTGGTCTTCAATATGTCTGAAGAACAAAGAGAAATTTGCAGGTTTTATAAAAAGGAGTGTTACATATTGCTCTTTTTTTTCATTGGCACAAGTACAGTTTTGGGGAACTGACAAGTTCTGATTGGTGAGTGATGGCAGTGGGTAAAATTAGAGTTGCAGCAGTTTATTTCAGAAGCCATTAGATCAAACTGGCCTCAGGTTACAGCAGGCAGTTTCAGCAACCAGACTGCAGAAAATTAACATTTTTGGAGCAACATTATGTGTCCCGAGTGCTTTTCTCCCCCGGCTTCTGATTTTGTTTGAGTTGGGTAGGATGAGAATGATCCAATTCATATGACTGACTTTCACGTTGTTATGAAAAGTAAAATCCAGGGGAAGAATTGCATTTTTAAAGATCTCACCAAAAATATTTGGAGGGCTTTGAAGTGTTCTAAAGGAAATCCTGCCTTGCCTTGGGCTGGTGAGGGCTGGGAGTAAAGAAGATAGATCAATACAGAAGCTCTGCCTGAAGTGCTGTGGTGATGAGAGGAAATGGCTTATCAGTTGCTTTTACAGTCTGGAAAAGAAACCATTTATGGAATCAATGGCTGGGTGGCAGAGCCCAACAACTGGAGCTCAAAGATACACTACATCTTCATTACTATCAGTTACCTGCATCAGTGGGGTGGTAACAAGGGACCTAAATTCTACAGCCCAGTGCATTGTTGCAGTCAAATACATCACCGTGGTTTTAGACAAGATTATCATATGCAAGGAAAAGCCTGGCGTTAATTTGTCTTATAGAGAAACAAATGCTGGTTTTACTTTTATTATTTACACAGCATAATATGTTCCTTTTGAGAAAATTTCAGCTCTATCTTGACCCACTTGCAAGGACCAGCAAAAATAATGGAAGGACATAAAATATAACTACTCTGGCAATGATGTGTGCAATCACCTCAGCTGCTGGAAAACTCTGGGTTGTTCAAACAGCTAATGCGAAGTCAAGAAGGAAGGAATATTTTTCTGATTAGTGCTGTGTAAGGAGTGCTGAAAAAGAGTACATAGAAAATGTTTGTACCCGAGTGAAACAGCCCAAGCAGAGCTGAAATAAGACCCCCTTTCATCCTGCAAGTTATTTCTGGGCTAGAATGTTTAAATAAGAACAAGACGGATAGTTCCTTAGGATTTCAGAGCTGGAACAGAGAACCTTTTAGCTGAGGCAGGGTGGAACTGTGGAGACAGTCACATTCCGAGGAAAAAGTCCTCAACCAAGAAGGTTTGGCTCAGAAAGCAGCAGCAGGGCAGCTGGAGTCCAAAGACTTGCATCTTTCAACCGGGAAAATCTGTTTATAGGTCCTTGGAAATTTTGGATCCTTGCGGTCTGGCCTGGCTAGGGAATTGCATTGCAGTGTAAACAAACCATACTGGGCTTGAGCATTTTTCTTCTAAGCAATTCAAGCCGACCCTAAGATATTTCTTGAGACTTTGGGGGCCACATAAATAACTGCTCATTTTCCCCTCTGCGTTTAGATCTCACTGAGAAATTTATCACTGGAAATGAGATGATTAAAGACCAAAATTTTAATGATGAAAATTGAGCCAGAACATAGCTTAGATCTGCAACCAGCAACACTTTTCTCTGTGAATTAAACCTGCCTACTCAGCCAGGGCAGAAGGGGACAGCCATTGGTCTCTTGCAGGGTAGGCTACTCCGCTGGTGTTCTGGGGCGAGGCTGATCCTGCAGAGAATGCTGAGCTGCCCAGTCCTTCTCCCCAACTCACTCAGCTGCTCCGGGAGGAGGAGGAAGGGAGCAGGAAGAGAGAGGTCTCAGTGTTTCTCCCACACTTTTCCTGCCTAATGGAATGTTTCCCTCTACAGAAATTCCAAAAATGTTACATTGTCTGCAATTCACTTTAAAATACTCCATCCTAGACAATGTGATAGATCTGTTCATTTTAACCCACATCCTTGGGCTGAGCTTAGTTAACCTAGATAGAAATATACATTTCATAATTGTCAGGAGCACTCAAATCTCACTGCTGGGAGGTTATAAATTAGTAGTTTTTGAGAAGCAACAATGCCAGTCTAACCTCCTCATTTGTAGATTTGAAATCAGGGGCCTTGTAAGACCAACCTGCTTAGGGTCCAAGTTAGCTCACTGCAGAGCTGGGACCAGCAGCCAGGGCTCTTTCTCAATGGGTAAAACCTCCTTGTAAGGAACTGTATTTACTTCAGTGCTGGGATATTACTAGTTAACATTTTTGGTGGAGAGGCATGTGCTTACCACATAACAAGTACTGTTCCAAGTATATGTATTATCCTATTTAATCCTTACAATCACAATGAGATTGGTAATACTATTATTCTCATTAAACAGGTGAGAAAATTGATGCTTAAAGAGGGACTTGTCCAAAGTCATTCAGTGAGCAAGTGACAGAGCAAGGACTCAAACTCAAACACTGGAGTCCAGAGTCCAACCTTCTTCACAAAGTCAGGGCTAGAAAAGGCCGTTAGAGAAGATTCTGCCTACCCCTCCCCTTCCACAGCAAGGGAACAAGTCCAGAAAACATAGGAAGTGTGACTTTATTCATTTATAAAATGTAGCTGATCTTGCTCAAAGATTCTTCCTGATGGTGGGGCTGTTGAGTACTCTTCAGAAGAAATGACCAGTTTGTCTTTTACTCTTATTATTACATAGAGTTGTACATGGTAAGTGCTCAAGAAATTGCACAGCAGAGCCTATGGTTTCTCACATTATTAGTGATGAATATCAGACATCTGGTTGGTGTAGTAGTCCATTCTAGCAATGCTATAAAGAAATACCTGAGACTGGGTCATTTATAAAGAAAACGTTTGAATTGGCTCATGGTTCTGCAGGCTGTACAGAAAACATGATTCTGGCATCTGCCCGGCTTCTGGGGAGGCCTCAGGAAACTTATTAATACAATCATGGTGGAAGGTGAACAGGGAAACAGGCACATCTTGTATGGCTGGCTGGAGGAGGAGCAAGAGAGAAAGGCAGGGAGGTGCCACACACTTTTAAAACAACCATATCTCATGATAACTCACTTACTATTGCCATGACAACACCAAGGAGAATGGTGGTAATGTTAAACTGTAAGAAATTGCCCTCATGATCCAATCTCCTCCCAGCAGGCCCCATCTCCAACATTGGGGATTACAATTTGACATGAGATTTGGGCATGTCCATATCAGCTGGTTCAGTTAACACATTGTGATTTCACTCACTGAAATGATTTTCAATTAAAAACTTACAGAGATAATAGGAAAGACCAAATGCCAAATCGTGGCATTCTCTAATTACATGAAGAAGTCTTTAGAACCAAAGCCTCTGTAAAGTATTTTGATATACAATGAACAATTAGTCCTATTGAATTATAATGCACAATTAGTCCTATTGAATTCTAATTACTTATGGGAAAGCTGTGGTCTCTGAAATATTACAGGTGGTGAATAAATAGAATGTTTTCAATAAATAAGATCACTGCAGCCTGAATAGTGAACTAGAGTAGGGTCTTCCAAAAATTCTTTCAGAGTCAATGAAGGGGACAATGCAGTTAACTAGGTGCATATAGACCATCAGATGTGTTGTTCTTCATCTTCTGCTCACTCTGCACATCCACAGGTAGACAAAGGAAACTTTGTGGGAGTTAGGGGTGTAACACGGCTACCTGCAGACAATTCAACGAAAGAAAGAAGGACAGGACAGGGGATCTTGAACCTCTGATTCTTGCCATATCACTTTCTCAAAGGACCATGGGAGAAAGTCATCAATACAGAACAAGAAAATTAGTCTGGAAAACAGATATTCCATGATGCTGAGATTTTGGCCCTGACTTCTAATGCTGAACCTGATCAAGCTAGGCTGAGTCACAGGAAGACTCTTTCTGCTGGGCCTGGACAGTTCAAGTGGTCTAGAATGAAAGTAAGCTGAAGCTTTGCTTTTTCCTCCAAATCTCAAGGTCTCTTCCCAAATTGTAACATTTTCATGTGGGTCTGGCTAGTCTAGAGCTCACCTGGCAGTGAGGGAGGCTTGGAGAAGTCAAGGCACCAGCCATGAGCAGCCCATGGGCTGTAACTGGCCCGAAGACATATTTTATTTGACTTGGACAGTGTTTAAAATTTTAACTGATTTTAGAGTCAACAGACTTTTACATGAAGTAATTGGATTTCCACCTCTTTTTAAGTTAGAGATCTGGCTGGCTGGGCTCATGTTCCTCCAGGAGGCCAGAGTCACATCCTGGCTGCCCCTTTGGATGATGCATGGATTCCCAGTTCATACAGAGCCTCCTGCCCCACAGCTCTTTCCACCTCCCCATGCATATTACTTGTCTTGCTCTGTCGTGTTTGACTTTGGAACCTCTGCCTGATATAGATTGCTTGAGACTCCTGGGAAATAAAACACAGCAAAGGAGCAGATACCTTCCCACCCCAACTCTGATAGTCTGGCCTAGTCAAGTCTGTGGTTTGAAGCAACACTATCCCTCCTTAGAGAAGGGAGTGAAATAAAATACGGCAACCCTTTTCAGAGGAGTAGGAGGAGGGGAGATGGAAGGGGAGAGCTGAGCCTGCTACTTGCTTCCAACATGGTGTCCAGAATGGGTGGGTAATGCACCCTCCTTTCCCTTACTACCCAACACCAGGCCATCATCCAATCTTGTTGATTCTGCTATAAATGTAGCCAATTCTATGACGGAAAAAATCAGTTAGAAGCAGATCAGCCAATCCTGCTTTTTTGACCTACTTGACCATTAACTTTGTGCTCACATCTACCTTGACAAAAAAGGCATCTTAGTATTTGGAATAATTAAGGAAAAGATCTTGCTGGTCTGGTGATTGATTGTAAGTTATAGTTTTCTTGCTTCATTTATAAAATTCCATCAGGAAAAGTAAGTTGGGGATGTGAAAATTTGTGTGACACAAGAGAAAGCAAACCAGGGACAGTATGATCCCTCATTAGTATTCATATAAAGTACATACAAATGAATTCCTGATTTATACCAGGTTCCCAGAGTTAATTATTTCCCATTTCCTTGACTTCTGAATAACAAGCTTCATATTGTTTGACTGGATACTATTCCTTAAATGGCCTTAGAATTTATTTCACATTGTCTTATTATAAGAATTTGTTTGTTCTATTAAACCTATGTCTGCAGAGGGATAAATAAATGGATAAAAACCTTTGAACCAAATTGCTGTGCTGCAGGATGAGCTCATACATTAAGGAAACCCAGGTCATAGTCACAGCTCTGTCATGAACCACTGTAAGTCTCAGCATAATCACTTCGCCTTTCTGGGCCTCAATTTTCAATTTGTGAAAAGAAGATGTGACTTAGATGACCGTTCAGATTCTTTCCAACTCTTATATTTTGAGAGGCAAAGAATTGGGGTGTCCCCTTAAATTCCATATGGGTCCATGCCACTGAGTACTAACACATGAGTAGATCTAAGCATAGTAGTTTCCTTCTGGATTTCTTTATACAATAGACCTCCTGTTCAATTTGATCACTCAGTTAATTTGGGAAAAAAAAATACATAAATCAAGAAATTATAATAAATGATATATACCTTAAGTATTTTTACATTATTTAATGAAGATTAAATAAATGTTCATTTATCTTCCAATTTTTCATAGGGTCAAAGCCTTGCCTTTGATTTTTTGGGTCTGCTGATTGGAATCACTCATTGGGAATGCTCTGTCATGTCTAATTTTGATTTGTTTAAAGGAGAGTAAGAACTTAACTCTTGAGAAATGATTTCATTTAAAAATTTCTTCTAGAGGACTGGCTGTGATGGCTCATGCCTATAATCCCAGCACTTTGGGAGGCCTACATGAAAGGATTGCTTAAGGCCAGGAGTTCAAGACCAACCTGGGTAATATAGTGAGACACTGTGTCTACATAAATTAAAATAAAATAAAAACTAACCTGGCATGGTGTGCTTGTTGGTACTAGCAACTCAGGAGGCTGAGGCAGGAGGATCACTCGAGCCCAGCAGGTAGAGGCTGCAGTGAGCCATGATTGCACCAATGCACTCTAGCTTGACAGACAGAGTGAGACTCTGTCTTTAAAAATGAAAACAAGAAAAGACTAGAGTTTTATTTTTTTGTACCATTATCTGATAATCCTCTCTCTCTCACACATACCTAATTTATGACAGCATTTTTACTTGCCTACCTTTATCAAGACTCCCACATAGTTTTCACAAGAATAGGCACTGGTTTTGCCTTCACATTTCATCAGTTTACTTAACATTTAATTATGTTACATAATTGCTATACTATGTACAATTGGCGTAAGTGGATTTGAAAACAAATACTACAATGGTTGGTAAGTATAGAATCAAATGGAATGCACGGGTGTAATGGAGTCAAGCTTACTAAATGTTGGGGATCAGCATGCTGAGGTACTAGTTAGTACTTGGTTAATAACATCAGTTAAGTGGAAGCTGATCAATCAGACTGCTAACTGAATGTTTTATCAGTTCATATTATTGCAGGTAAACAAAACCAACCCTGTAAACTTAGGCAAAAGGCCATGCTCAGCGGCTCATGCCTGTAATCCCAGCACTTTGGGAGGCCAAGGTGGGTGGATCATGAAGTCAGGAGATTGAGACCAGCCTGGCCAACATAGTGAAACCCCGTCTCTACTAAAAATACAAAAATTAGCTGGGCGTGGTGGCGGGCACCTGTAGTCCCAGCTACTTGGGAGGCTGAGGCAGGAGAATCGCTTGAACCAGGGAGGTGGAGGTTGCAGTGAGCCAAGATTGCACCACTGCACTCCAGCCCTAGGCGACAGAGTGAAAACAAAACAAAATAAAACAAAACAAAAAAACACTTAGGCAAAGAAAGGAGTTTATTGAAAGGATGGGAACTAGGGAAATAAATGCTGGTTATCCTGGAAGCAGGCACTGATGGACAGTCTCAGGGTGTCATCACTGGATAAATTGGTTCTAACTGTTTTTTCATCTTTGTGTCACTCTGATCAAGACTAGAGTCTCCAGGAGAAGAACTCTGATTGGCCTGCAGATTACATGTGTTCCTCAACCAAGGGAAAATCAGATGCTATAAAAGACTCTACCCGAAGACTACATGCCCTGGGGAGGAGTCATTCCCAAAGACAACCTGAGATGCTGTTACCAGAAAAGGGGACTATGCATGGAAGATCTATGTCTATAAGTGCATTAGTCAGGGTTCTCCAGAAAAGCATAACCAACAGATTGTAGATAAATATGTAAAAGGATTTTTTATTGACACATAATAAAAGTACACATTTATGGGGTACATGTGATATTTTGATATAGACACATAATGTGTAATGATAAAATCAGGGTAATTAGGATATCCAAAACATCTCTCATTTTTTTGTGTGTGTTAGGAACACTCCAAATCTTCTAGGAAGAGATGTGCTATAAGGCAGCAGTCCTCAACCTTTTTGGCACCAGGGACCTGTTTTCATGGAAGACAATTTTTCCATGTGTGGTGGCATGAGGGGACACAGCGATGGTCTCAGGATAAAACTGGTCCATCTCAGATCCTTAGGCATTGTTAGACTCTCATAAGTAGTATCTGGATCCCTCACATACATAGTTCACAATAGGGTTCCCGCTCCTGTGAGAATCTAATGTCACCTCTGATCTGACATGAAGAAGCAGAGCTCAGGCGGTAACACTGGCTCACCCACCGCTCACCTCCTACTGTGCCTCCTGGTTGTGCAGCCAATCTTCTTTACTAATGTATGGATTCAAATGCTAAACTCTTCCAGAAACACCCTCTCAGACACACCCAGAAATTATTTTTACCAGCTATCTGGGCAGTCCTTAGCCAAGGCAAGTTGACCCATAAAGTTAACCATCACAATAAGTATGTATAGGAAATAGCATTAGCCACGGGGAGATTCAGAGCCCAAGAAGTAAGTACTGATTCTGGTTAGAAGGGGGCAGATGGGGATCAGAATACAAGGAAAACTTCAGCTGCTGACTGTTGCCTTATGCTTTGACAACTATTTTCCTGGCAACTCTCAAGGCTGCTACCTTCTGAAACTCTGAGTAAAAAATCATCCACATTGTTCCAGCTCAGATAGGCGTGGAGATCTGGACCCAGGCCCCAGTTTGTTGCTTATTAGTTGTGTGATCTTGGGTTAACCATTACTTCTACAGACCCCAGATTCCCCATACATAAAATGAAATCTCTTTTCAGACGTAATATTTTATTATTTCTATATCGGGACACATCCTTGTCCTTCATAAATTTGACTATATAATTCAGTAAAGCAGAAATATCTCCATATTTTTTGCTGGAATTATTTTGCACGCTAGTAAAAATTAAAGTGCAAGCTGTATTTTGCTTGATAAATATATAAACATGGTGCTAAACTGTAAATCAGAATTTTCAAATATACCAATAGAAAGCATTAAAACATATGGCCACTTGTTTTCGCATAGTATACTAGCTAGCTGGCTACTACAATAATCTATCTTAGGTTGCTCTTCTATTTTTTTCGTGAAGATATGTGTATCAGAGATTTTAGTGTCTACCATTAACTAATTTTGTTTTTCTTTGAGATGGAGTCTCACTCTGTCACCCTGGCTGGAGTGCAGTGGCACAAACTCAGCTCACTGCAACCTCTGCCCCCACAGGTTCAAGCAATTCTCCAGCTTCAGCCTCCCAAGTAGCTGGGACTACAGGCATATGCCACCACACCCGGCTACTTTTTTTGTATTTTTAGTAGAAACAGGATTTCACCACGTTGGCCAGGCTGGTCTCGAACTCCTAACCTTGTGATCCACCTGCCTCAGCTTCCCAAAGTGCTGGGATTAGAGGCATGAGCCACCCCTGCACCCAGGCTACCATGAACTTTTTAAAGGTTCCCCCACCCTTGTACCCACATCAACATCTTATTTTCTTGCTTTAAAAAAAAAATTATTTTCAGGGCTGCTGGACTTGGCTTTCCTCCTTTCACTAACTGAATGAGAGACTCTCAAGATATGGTTTCCTTATAAACCATTCTACCATAAGAACATATGCACACATACGTTCCTCGCAGCACTATTGACAATAGCAAAGACATGGAATCAACCTAAATACTCATCAATGGTAGACTAGACAAAGAACATGTGGTACATATATACCATGGAATACTACACAGCCATGAAAAAGAACAATATCATGTCCTTTGCAGGAACATGAGTGGAGCTAGATGCCATCATCCTTAGCAAACTTATGCAGGAACAGAAAAACAAATACCACGTGTTCTCACTCGTAAGTGGGAGCTAAAGATGAGAACATATGGACACTTAGAGGGGAACAACACACACTGGGGCCTATTGGAGAGTGGAGGGTGGGAGGAGGGAGAGGATCAGGAAAAATAACTAGTGGGTACTAGGGTTAATAGGTGGATGACAAAATAATCTGTACAACAAACACCCATGACATGAGTTTACCTATGTAACAAACCTGCACATGGACCCCTGAACTTAAAATAAAAGTTAGAAAAAAAGAGATATGATTTCCTGGAATGTTACAAGGGCAAGAGTTACCTTGGTTTCTTCCAGAAAATCCCTCTATGGTGACTACTGGGAACCCTGTGCCTACTCAAGGCTTTGGCTTTGTGTGATACCTCCAAAACTTAGACCTTACTCCAGATAAAGGAGGGGGAATCCTCTGAATTAAGGTTATGGTTCTACTACCTGGCAATTTAGGAGATCAAAATTGAAATTAAATTTAGTCATAGACAGAAATATTATTGTACACTTGAGTTTGTAGACTGAGAGTTTTATTTTTGAGGGATCTGAACTGTATTCAGCAGGGGATAGGCAGCTAAGTAAGGCCAGTGACATGCGAAATATTTGTTTTAGAAAAGTCACTTTGGCAGCAAGGTGAAAGATGGATTGAGCGGTGAGAGACTTGAGAAGGAGAGACCAGTCAGGAGGTGACTGTTGAGACAATGGGGTTGTGTTGGAGGGGATGCAGGGAGACGAGCTAACTCACCGATGGCCTGCTCACCCAACCCGGCTCCCTTTCCTTCGGGACATATGGCTAACATGTTTTCCCAGCTTTCCTTGCTGGGTGTGGCAGTGTTACTGAAATCAGACCAGAGGAACATGGCCAGAAGTGGGGCACTCCATGTGCTGCCTCCCATAGAAGCCACCCTGTGCCCTCTCTTCCTCAGTCTACATGTGTTGCTGGCAGAGCCTCCATGAGGCTGGGTCCCTGATGACTGCATGGAATACATACAAACAAACACACATACCTCTAAACAAATGAGCAAGAAACAAATTTCATCACATTATGATACTGACATTTCCAAGTTCATTTTTTAATGCAGCTAGTGTCATCTTCACTTATATATAATTTCTGAATCTCTCTGGTTAGAGTGGGGCTCAATCCTTTGCATGCACTGTTGGCCCTGCTGTGTACCCATACTTCCTTTATTCAGCCCCTATTATAGGAAACACAGAAAAGTAGAAAGAAGAAAATAAATGTTAAGTATCACCTCACCTGCCAGTGACAGGCACTCCTCTTTATTTTCTCTCACTCCATTTTTTTTCTATGGCAAAAAAGGCTGTGTTTTTTGTTTGTTTGTTTGTTTTAGTTGGAGTTTCGCTCTTGTTGCCCAGACTGGAGTGCAGTGGTGTGATCTCGGCTTACTGCAACCTCTGCCTTCTAGTTTCAAGTGATTCTTTTGCCTCAGCCTCCCAAGTAGCTGGGATTACAGGCACCTGCCACTATGTCTGGCTAATTTTTGTATTTTTAGTAGAGACAGGGTTTCACTATGTTGGCCAAGCTGGTCTTGAACTCCTGACCTTGTGATCTGCCTGCCTTGGCCTCCCAAAGTGCTGGGATTACAGGCGTGAGCCACCATACCCAGCCAGTCTTTTCATATAAACATTACTAGATACATCCCTGAGTTCAAATGTAGCATATCTTATATTTCACATTTAGTGACTTACTTATTCAACATTCATTGAATGCCTAGGTGTCAGTCACTGACTCAATGGTAGGAATGAAAAGGTGAACATGGCATAGTTCCTGCCCTCAAGGAAACTCCAACCTCATGGAGGAGAGAGACACTTCAGCAGATAATGGCAAAATATGTCAGCAGAGTGACAGAGAAAGGAGTTAATAAAGCTAGAAGGAAGGGTTTCTAACATTGTTTTTTTTTAAAAAACGAACATTTGTTCTTTACTATTTGCCAGGAACTCTTCTAATAGTCTTGCAGATATAAATTCATTTAATCCTCCTGGCAATCCCAGGAGAGACATCTCACAGCATCTCAATATTGGAGGTGAGAAAACAATACCACAGAGAGGTTAAGTAACTTGCCCCTTGTTCAACATCTCACAGCTACTTAGTATGGAAGGAGATTCAGCAGTGTGTGTGTGTGTGTGTGTGTGTAAGGTGTGTGTGTGTCTCCCCAGAGTTGCCTTCCTAGAAGCCTCTCAAGGAAGGGAAGAGTAAGTGTGAAAAAGAATGAGTGACTAGTGAGAAACTATGAGTGGGATAATGGTTACCTAGTAAAGCCAAGATGGAACATGTGGCCCAGGTCTTTTGATCTAATCATAGTATACTGGGCTCCAGGAATTGAATCTTAATGTGAGGATATGTTAGGCTCATTTGAGGAAGTCAGATGACTAAACAAGACAATAAAGCTTTAAAGGAGCCTGGCTGAGCTTACAAATTGTGCATAGAAGGAACTGTTCATCAGGTATGTGATGTTTGAAATCATAGTGATCCCACTGGCTAGTAAATGTGAATCAAGTGGTATTCTAGAACATGAGAGCTTTGTAACCCTTTCTCCCTGTGGTTGGTCAAAATTAAACAAGCAGTTAGAAGAGAGAGGGAAAGACTACTTTTCTCTACAATGATGACAGCTCAAAGTGCTGTCACATCCAGAGAGGGAGGATATGCATTGTCACTGACCCAAAGACTAAGTGTTAAGAAAGAAATAAGGTACCTGTGATGATGGATTAGGGGAAGTGGTACTACTGGAGAGAGGGTGAATTTTCAACACAGACCTGAGAACAAGGCTGGCTGGAATCCACCCTTAAATCAGCTGTAAGGCAGCCTTTCAACCTTGCTGTCTTCATCTAAAGGGTATGGAAACAACCATCTGAGCCCTCCCTGTCAAGGGTGCTCTCTCACATGCCTGACATACTTTTGCCCCTTCTATAGGACACCATGAACGGGCCTGCTCTTCTTTCTGCCCCAGGAATTCTTTGATAGCATCCAAGGATTGTTCTTTTCCCCTTAGAGACAATGGTTTTACATCAATGATTCAATGACTATGGCAGACAGAATAATGACCTTCCAAAGATGCTCACTTCCTAATCCCAGGAACCTGTGAACATGTCCCCTTACATGGCAAAAGGGACTTGCCTAACAGATTAAGTGAAGGATCTTGAGATCAGGATGCCATCTAGATTATTTGTGTAAGCTCAGTGTAACTACAAAGGTACTTAAGAGTTAGAGAGGCAAAGGGAGATTTGATGACAGAAGAGAAGGTGATGCAATTTGAGGAGGGCTCAACTTGCTAGTGCTGGCTGTGAAGGTGGAGGAAGAGGACCGCAAGCCCCAGAATGTAAGGGTTTCAGATGCTGGAAAAGACAGATTCTTCCCTAGAGCATCCGGAAAGGATTGCAGCCCTGCTGACACCAAGGTTTTAGCCCAGTGAGACCCATGCCAGACTTCTGATCTCCAGAACTGTAAGATAATAAATTTGTTTTGTTTTAAGCAATGAAATTTGTGGTCAGTTTTTACAGTAGCCATAGAAAATAAATACAATGACCTTTGCCATTTTCTCTCTTTATGAGAGCAAGCAATTCAGAAATCCATAGCTCAAATAAATCTGCTTGTCCTGTCTTGTATCTTCTTAGCCCCATCAAATTTCCTCATTTATCTTGACCTGTGTCAGGCCACATGCGTTGTGACTCTGGCTTTCAAGTCAGCTTTTGAAAAGTGCTTGTTTTCTGTGCTTGGGGAGACATTCTTCCTATACCTGGAATGAAGCCCCCAAGCCTATGTCATGATTTGATTTTGCATCAGTGGGTACACTACATATTTTGAAAGGAGAAGTGGACTTGGGAAAGATTTGGCCTTTATGATTTTGTTAGAGGACTAACAAAATCTCACTCCCTCTTCACTTCTGGAAACTCTTATTTTTAAACATTTTACTGTTTACTGTAGATGTTACCTTGAAACTGGCATTGTATCTGCCCTAGTTTGCGGACAGCAGCCAGAAGATTGAATGGACTGTTAAAATCTGCAGAATTTTAGAGTACAAAGAAACTCTTAGTAAGAAGCCATAGTCACCCAGTTAGGATGGCTCAGCAGGAATCTGGAAGGCAATCTTGGGTTCCTCATTTAAGCAATGTTGGTGTAAAGTTATTGTTGCTCCAAAATTAATCAAGGTTACAGACTCAAGGTTTATTAAGCAAAGTCACCTGTTAATGCAACCTACACTCTTACAAGTTTTTCTTTAGTTCAGTGTTTCCCACAGAGTGGGATGCATACATGTCCCGCCTGCTGGTATTTGATGTGATTTAAAGTGGTTCATGGACAGAGCATTTGATAACATTGAATTATGGAGGGTGAATGTTATTCCTCTATGATTTCTCATTCAATCCCCCTTTGTGCAATCAAGGTTAAATTCTTTGGTATGCTATTAACACTTTCTAACCTGAGCCAATCTGCCTTTTACTATAGGGAGAGCAGGCCATCATCAGAATATTTTTAACAGCTTCATTGAGGTATAATTGACATAAACCAAGCTGCATGTGTTGAAAGTGTACAATTTGAAAAGTTTGACCTATGCAGATAGGTCATAAAACCACTTCCATAATCAAGATAATAACTACTTCTCTCACCCCAAAAGCATTCCTGTGACCCACTGTGATCTCTTCTTCCCACTCTTCTGCTCAATCCCATCCCCAGGCAAATACTGTCCTTCTTTACGTCACTACAGTATGGTGAACTCTTTTTAGGGAGGGTCTGGCTACTTTCACCTAACAAATTTATTTTGAGATTCATCCAAATTTGTGTGTGTATACAGGCAGTTTTCCATTATATAAATAGATCACAATTTGCTTTTCCATTCTCCTGTTGATGGACATTTGGGTTGTTTCCAGCTTTTGCCAATTGCAAATAAAGCTACTGTGAACACTCATGATCGTGTTTTTATAAGGACATATGCTTTCATTGTTCTTGGGCCCATACCCAGGAGTGGAATGGCTGAATCATAAGGTAGTGTATGTTTATCTTTAAGGAAATTACCAAACGATTTTTCAAAGTGGTTGTACCATTTTACATTCATACCAGAAGAGTATGAGGGTGCCAGTTCTTTCATATCCTCCTCAGCACCTATAGTCAGTCTTCTTAATTTTAGCCATTCTAATAGGTTAATAGTCACTTATTGTGGTTTTAAATTGCATTTCCCAATGACTAATGATACTAAGCATCTTTGTGTGTGTGTGTGTGTGTGTGTGTGTGTGTGTGTGTTTAGTAGAGACAGGGTTTCACCATGTTAGCCAGGATGGTTTCGATCTCCTGACCTTGTGATCTGCCCACCTTGGCCTCCCAAAGTGCTGGGATTACAGGCGCGAGCCACCGCACCTGGCCTACTAAGTATCTTTTAATGCTCAATTTGACATCTGTTTCTCTTCTTTGGTGAAGTATTTGTTTAAATCTTTTGCTAATTTTTAAAATTAGGTTGTTTGTCTTATTGAGTTTTGAGAGTTCTTTACCTATATTTGATGTAAGTACTTATTATATATCCAATTTTCAAATGTTTTCTCCAAGTCTGTGGTTTGTCTTTTCATGCTCTTAACAATGTTTTTTGAGAGCAACATTTTAACATTTTGACAAAGTACAATTTTTCAATTGTGTTTATATATTGTGATTTTGTGTCTTATCTAAGAAATCATTGCCTAACTCAAGGCCACAAAGATTTTCCTCTATGTTTTTGTTCTAAAAGTTGTACAATGTTAGGCTTTAAATTTAGGCCTATGATCTACTTTCAGTTAAATTTTGTTTATGGTGTGATGTACAGATTGACGTTAACTCTCTCTCTCTTTTTTGCATACATCAAATTGACCCAGAACATTTATTGAAAAGATTACTTTTTCCACTGTATCATCTTTACACCTTTGTCAAAAACACATTGTCCATATATATGTGGGTCTACTTTTGGTCTCTATTCTATTTTAATGATGTATGTGTCTATCTTTATGCCAATACCACACTGTCTTTGTTACTATAACATTATAATAAATGTCAACATCAGGTAGTATTAGTCTCCAACTTTGTTCTTTGTAAAAGTTATTTTGGCTATATTAGAGCTCCTTTTCACTCCTCTACAAATTTTAGAATCAGCCTGTCAGTTTCAATAAAAAGACATGCTAAGATTTTGTTTGAATTGCATTGATTTCATAAATCATTTGATGGATAATTGACTTCTTAGTATTTAGTCTTCTGACCCATGAGTACCCTATCTCTCTAAATTTGTTTATGTCATCTTCAATTCCTTTCAACTATATTTTGTAGTTTTTATTGTACATACCTTTCATGTTTAGCCATATTTACTCGTAAGTACATAACATTTTTGAAGCTATTGTAAATGCTTTTGTTTTTAAATTTCAATTCTGATTATTTGTTACTAATATTTATAAATACAAATGATTTTAGATGTTGATCTTGTATCCTGTAACACTTTAAACTCAATTATTGGTTCTAGAAGGTTTTTTGTAGATTCTATTACATTTCCTACATAGATGATCATGTTGTCTGCAAATAAAGGCAGCTTTATTTCTTCCTTTTCATCCTGGATGCCTTTTGTTTTCTTTCTCACTTATTTTACAGGCCTGTTGCAGGAAGTCAGGGACCCCGAACAGAGGGACCAACTGAAGCCATGGCAGAAGAACATAAACTGTGAAGATTTCATGGACATTTATTAGTTCCCCAAATTAAGACTTATAATTTCTTACACCTGTCTTTACTGCAATCTCTGAACATAAATTGTGAAGATTTCATGGACACTTATTCACTTTCCCAATCAATACCCTTTTGATTTCTTATGCCTGTCTTCACTTTAATCTCTTAATCCCATCATCTTCATAAACTGAGGAGGATGTATGTTGCCTCAGGACCCTGTGATGATTGCGTTAACTGCACAAATTGTTTATAGAGCATGTGTGCTTAAACAATGTAAAATCTGGGCACCTTGGAAAAAGAACAGGATAACAGCAATGTTCAGGGAACAAGGGAGATAACGTTAAACTCTGACTGCTGGTGAGCCGGGTGGAAAAGAGCCATATTTCTCTTCTTTCAAAAGCAAAGAGGCGAAATATCGCTGAATTCTTTTTCTCAGCAAGGAACATCCCTGAGAAAGAGAATGGCCCCTGAAAGTAGGCCTCTGAAATGGCCGCTTTGGGAGCAACTGTCTTTTATGGTCGAAGGCGAAGTGATGAAATAAACCCTGGTGTCCTGTAGCGCTCCCAGGCTTATTAGGACAAGGAAATTCCCGCCTAATAAATTTTGGTCAGACCAGTTATCTGCTCTCAAACCCTGTCTCCTGATAAGATGTTATCAATGACAACATGTGCCCGAAACTTCATTTGCAATTTTAATTTCACCCCTTCCTGTGGCCCTGTGATCTCACCCTGCCTCCATTTGCCTTATGATATTTTATTACCTTGTGAAGCATGTAATCTCTGTGACCCACACCCTATTCGTACACTCCCTCCCCTTTTGAAAATCGCTAATAAAAACTTGCTGGTTTTATGGCTCAGGGAGCATCACGGAACTTGCCGACATGTGATGTCTGACCCGGACACCCAACTTTAAAATCTCTCTCTTTTGTACTCTTTCCCTTTATTTCTCAGACCAGCTGATGCTTAGGAAAATAGAAAAGAACTCACATTGAATACTGGGAGTGGGGTTTCCCCCGATAATCACTGCCAGTACTGTGTTGAATAGAAGTAGTAAGAGCAGACATCCTTTACTTTGTACCTGATATAAGTGGAAAGCATTAGGCCTTGACCATTGTTTGCTGTTATCTTTACAGTTTAGACATCTTTAATCACATTGAGGAAGTTCCCTCATATCCTTAGTTTGCTGAGATTATTATTCTGTTAGGAAGGAATGTGGGTCTTAGCAAATGCTTTATTTGCATCTATTGAGATGTTCATATGATTTTTCATTTTTAGTTTGTTAATATGATGAATTAGATTGATTTTTCAAATATTAAACAAAATTTTTAATCTTGGGATATATCCCACTTGGTAACGATGTATTATTGTTTCTACATCTTGTTGGATTTGATTTGCTAAAATTTTATTTAAACATTTTACTCCTACGTTCTTGAGGATTTGTGGTCTATAGTTTTCTTTTCTTGTAATGTGTTTGGTTTCAGTATCACTGTAATGTTGCTCTCAGATAATGAGTTGTTAAGTATCCTTTCCTATTCAATTTCTGAAAGAGTGTTTGCAGAATTGGTATTATTTCCTCCCTAACTATTTGGTAGTGAAGTGGCATTGTTCATTTGGGGTAATACCCGAGGTTTGTTGCCCCATGCGAAGGAAATCAAGGACACACATGGAGTGAGGTTAAGAGTGGAGGTTTAAAGAAAGAGAAAGGAGAACGGCTCTCTTTCCTGCAAGAGAGAGGGGCGCCCGAGTGGGACTTCTCATCCTTTGATGAAATGCATGGGGTCTTATAGACTGGGTTGAGGAGGTGGTGTCTGATTTATGTAGGACCCAAAGATTGGTTGGACCAGGTGTGATATTTACATAGCACAGCAAAGAAACTGGCCACCCCACCCTAATCTTTTATTATGGAAATTGTTTTTAACCTGGCCATTGGCCATGTTTTCTACTCCTTACTGTACACGTGGTTGATAAAGAGAAGGAAAGATGGAGCCTCAGTGTTGGATACACCTAACCCCCAGGTAGCCTTTTCCTATTGTTACAGCTGCTGGCATTCACCCATGCAAACTTCCAGCTTGCTTATCTATGTTTGCAGCTCGATTTTACAGGCTGCTTTTTGTTAGAAAAGAAATTATTTGGGAGGTGCTTTTTGTTTAAAAGGAAATCTTACCAAGGACTTCCTTACCCTCACTATCTACCTAAATAATCTCTTAGTAACGCCTACATTATTAGCATTCACCAATAAAACCATTGGAGCCTGGGGTTTTATTTGTGAGAAGATTTATGATCATAAATTCAATTTCTTTAATAGGTATTAAAGTATGTAGGTTATCTACTTCTTCTTGAGTGAACTTTGATAGTTTGTATCTTTCAAGGAGTTAGTCTATTTCATCTAAGTTATCAAATGTATTGGCATAAAGTTTATAATGTTCACTCATCTAAAAAAATCTATAGAATAGGCGGTGATGTCACCTCTCTCATTCTGGATGTTGGTAGTTTGTATCTTTTCTGCTTTTTTTTCTGATCATTTTGGCTAGAGGGCTAAAAATTACTATATTGATCTTCTCCAAGAACCACCTTTTAGTTTCATAGATTTTTCTCTATTTTTCTTCTGCTTTCTGTTTCAGTAATTTCTGCTCTAACCTTTATTTTTTGGCTTATTTTAGGTTTTATTTGCTCTTTTTTTCCCTAGTACCTTAAGATGGAATCAATGTTATTGATACTCGACTTTATTTCTTTCCTAACATAGACATTTAGTGCTCAAAATTTCCTGTAAGTACTGCTTATGTGCTATTCCACATATTTTGTATTTGTGTACATGATATGTTGTATTTTCAATTTCATGCAGCTTAAGATACTTTCTAATTTCCATTTTGATTTTTCTTTGGACTCATGGGCTATTTAGAAGTGTGTTATTTAGTTTCCAAATATTTGGGGGATTTTTCAGAGATTTCTCTGTTACTGATTTGTATTTTAATTTCACTGTGGTCAGAGAGTTATTTTGTATGACTTGCATCCTTTCAAATTTGTTGATACTTATATATTTAGAATGTGGTCTACTTTGGTAAGTGTACCATGTACACTTAATAAAAACTTGTATTATGCTGATTTTGGATAAAGTGCTCTATAATTGTGAATTAGATAAAGTTGGTTGATAATGTTCAAATGAGTCCTTAGTGATTTTCTGTCTACTCATTCTATCAATTAATGAGGAAGAGGTTTTGAAACCTCTGAATATAGACATATGTGGATATGTGTACTTCTTCTTTGCTTCATTTGAACTTTGTTACTAGATGTATAAACACTTAAAAGTGTTACATCCTTTTGATGAATTGACCTCTTTAAATTATTAATAGAATTATATGCAATACTTTTGTTTATTCTGAAATCTATTTTGATATTACTATAGCTACCAGCTTTCTTTTGACTATGGTTAACATAGTACATTTTAATATCCTTTTACTTTTAACTTATTTGTATCTTTATAATTAAAGTCCTTTTCTGTAGGCAGCATATATTTAGACCATTTACATTTAATGTAATTATTGATGTGGTTAAGTTTACATCTGTTGTCTTGCTGTTCATTTTCTATTTGTGTTATCTGTTCTTTCTTTCCATTTTTCTCTTTCTCTTCCTTCTTTTGGATTTTTAAAATAATTTAACTGATCTTTGTTGGTTTATTAGCCATATTCCTGACTTTGTTATTTTAGTGTTTGCTTTATGATTTATAATATACATCTTTAGCTTATCACATTCTAACTTCAAATGACATTATACTACTTCACCAATAATATTACACTTCCATTTCTTCCCTCCCTACTGTTGCCTTACATAGATACACATTATAAACCCAATACCACATTGTTATTTTTGTTTAATCAGTCAGTTATATTTTAAAGAAAGTTAAATAGTAAAAAAAAAAAAAAAAATTCAGATATTTACCAAATCCAATGCTCCTCATTCCTTTCAGTAAAGCCACATTTCTACATTTCCAGAAGTTTTTCTTCTTCCTGAAGACCTTCCAGTAATATTTCTTGTAGGGCAAGTGATGAATACTTTTAGCTTTTGTATGTCTGAAAAAGTCTTTATGTCACCTTCATTTTTGAGGGTTATTTTTCCTTGATACAGGTTTCTAGGTTGTAGTCCCTTTAATACTTTAAAGAGGATGCTCCACTGTCTTATTTCTTGCATTGCTTGCAATGAGAAATATGTTGACATCCTTATCCTTGTTGCTTTCTACAATCATGTCTTTCTTTTTCCTTTGGCTTCTTTTAAGATTTTCTTTTTAACACTGGTTTTCGAAATTTTATTATGGTATGCCCTAGCAAAGTTTCATTGAGCTTGTGAGATCTATGATTTTATGATTTGTATTAAATTTGGAAAATTTAAGGCCATTATTTCTTCAATTATTCTTTTCCGTCCTCTCTCCATCTCATCTCCTTTATGGCCTCCAAATACACATTTTATTATACTGCTTAAAATTGTCCTATAGCTATTAGATTTTTTTAATTAAAAATTATCGGTACTGTTTTATTTTATATTATTTCTATTGCTATGTCTTAATGTCTATGAATCTTTTCTTATGCAATGTCTAATTTGTCATTAATCTGGTTAGTATGTTTTTTACTTTAAATGGTGTATTTTTCAGTTCTAGAAGTTTGAATTTGCTCTTTTTAAAACTAACTGGCCAGCTCTGGTGGCTCATGCCTGTAATCCCAGCACTTAGGAAGGCTGGGGAGGGTGAATCACCTGAGGTCATGAGTTCAAGACCAGCCTGGCCAACATGGTGAAACCCCGTCTCTACTAAAAATGCAACAATTAGCTGGGTGTGGTGGTGCATGCCTATAATCCCAGCTACTTGGGAGGCTGAGGCAGAAGAGGCAGGAGAATCACTTGAACCTGGGAGGTGAAGGTTGCAGTGAGCCGAGATTGTACCACCTAACTCCAGCCTGGGCAACAGAGCAAGACTCTGTCTCTCTTTCTCTTTTTCTTGCTCTCTCTCTCTCTATATATATACACACATACACACATATATATCTATATACATATATATACACATATGTATATACACATTTATTTTTGACTTTACCTGACATCTTTAAAAACGGGATATAGTTGTCAAAATAGTTAGTGTCCTTGTCTGCTAATTCTAATACCTATGCTACTAACCTTCCATTTATGATTGATACTCATTTTCAATTTTTAATATGTAATATCATTTTCTTTTTAAAATAAGTCAATTGAAGTCTAAAAAGTTGAGTCAATTTTAAGAAAAATATTTAGTAAATAATAGTAAAGATGATAAATAGCTATGATAAATAATATGATAGTGATAAGCAAATGATGGAAGTTTGAGGAAATGATGCTTAAGCTTATTTGTAAGGTGTAGGTAATGCTGGGTATTAGAATCTATTCATCGGGACTTGGCTAAGGCATATTTGCCCCTGAAATTTATCAAGCTCAAGTCCATTAGTCCTTGTGGGTGGTGTTGAGGATCACAAGATTTCTTGAGTTACAAGATACTCAGATTTCACAGAGCCTCCTAGGATAAAAGAAGAGATTTTGCAGTGGCTAGCTAATATAGCCTGTCGCTAAAAATATGATGTTTACTCCATTGACCTCTTACAGTGTATGGGAGGTAATGTGTTTTGTTGAGGGCAGGGGAGGTTGGTGTGGGACTTGGGAGATGTATAATACTGAACTAAGAAGAGATTTGTTTGTTTTTCCTCTGTAGTCTTGCTAAAAAGTGAAAGGTGGGAGACATCACCTAATCCATCTCTTCTGTGGCTATTTGTCTATAAAAGGTAAATGAAATCTCTCAAGTTATTGCCAGCCTGACTAGTATTTCCTATAGCATATCTTGGCACTAGTAACATTCTTCATTTTCCTCAAGGGGTGGGACTAGAAGACCTATACTCTATGAGGATGATAAATACTTCCATGTTAAGTTTAGTTGTGAGGCTTGACTGTAAATTTTATAACACAAGCTAACAATATCTATTTCCTTTTCTCTGCCTCAACAAAAAAATAAGATACTACAAATTAAACCATAGACTGCTGAACTGTCTTGCTCATCCATGCATCCCTGGCAGCTAATTAAGTGCCTGGGGCAGAGCAGGCATTCCTTAAATATATGCTAGAAGGGAAGCAAGGAAAGGAGAAAGAAAGGAAGAGGGAAGAAAGAAAAGAAGAATGGGGAAGGAATGTAGTCCAAGTGGCAACTGAGCCTCCCAAGTGGAACGTGAGCTCCATAAGAACAGTGACTTATGTGTTCCCCATCACTGAGCTCACTGACTGGCATACTGTGAGCACTTTATTCTTATTTGTCAGACACATGCATGAATGAGAACAGACATAGTCCATGCTTTCTCTGTCTAATGAGAACAATAAAGGTATTCATATATGGTTATAGTTACTGTGGTGATAAGTGTTTTCAAGGCAAAACTGTAACAACAGAAAAAAAGAGAATACGGTGCCACTAGCCTAGCCCTTGGTTATAAGGTAGAATTTCTCCAAGAAATGACTACTGATTGGGCTGAGACCCGAAGGATGATAAAAGTTGGCCAGGAAAAGAGTTGGGGGAATCAGAGTAAATACTTACCTCTATCCCAGGGTTCTATGGATTTTGACCAATTTATTCAATTATAGAGATTCCATAAAACCCAGTATTGCCAAATCCAATGTAATTTATTTTTAAATTATCTCATTTTGGGAGAGCAATCACCACTGTATCATCTAGCCAAATAATACGTATTTACAGCTGTGTCATTTCTGTGCTTATCAGTCATGTTACTCAAAAGGAAGGGTCACATCTCCATCAAACTTGATAGGGGAAAAAACACTTCTGTAGGCATTTTTCCCATTAGAGAAAATGATAGAGTCAGGTTTTCTTCCAACCTTCAGCACTGCCTGGTGTCCTAAAGTCCTTCCACACCAGAAGTATTTGACCCACAAAACACTCCAAGGAGAAGAACCAAGGAGTCATGGAGGATCCAACAGTGCCTCCATAGTGTTAGAGGGAAGTAGAGGAAGTGCACAAAGGCACAGATAACTGAATGAGCTCAGCAGGGTGGAAGGATATCACAGGATGAATGTCATCATTGTCACCCAAAATTTTTACTGACAACTCATGCAAGGCCTGACACGATTTGGTCACTGTCTACCTTTCTAAATTCACCATCTCCATTTTCTCTCACTCCTACTCCATACCATCCTTATATCCTGGCTAACCACCTTACAGCTATTTTAGCCTCCTTTCTGTGCCTCAAACAGGCTGAGTAGCTCTTGCTTTGGAGCTTTTGTGTTTTGGCATGCTCTTTCCCTGATTATCACATAACCAGCTTCTTTTTAACCTTCAGTGCAGGATCAACTACTGCCTCTTCAGAAAGGCCCTCCCTAAATATTCAAGGAAATGATTTATTTTACTAATTTACTTCTCTTTCTGTCTCTAGAAGGTAAGCCCCATGAGGGCACGAGCTATCACCTATGCTATTCTTAACTATAACCTCAGAGTTAGCACAATACTTTACGTATAGTAGGTGCTCAATAAATAGTTTTAAATGAGTGAACTAAAATCAGACATAACATTTGGTTGTAGTCAAATTTATAAGCAAAATAATTCTGATAAAAGAAGTGGTGGAGCTATTTGGTTTGATATGACACATAAAAAGAAACAGTTGATTGATTTTTAACTTTTTAGTTTGATGACAGGGCTCACCAAATAACGCCAAGATCGTATGCTTTCATTTAAATGACGTATATCAGCTTTTGTTGGCACTATTGCTGTCACAGAAATGGCAAATAAACCAGCTGTGACCCCTAAGAGACTGTCTGCTCTAGTTGATGAAAACAAAAATTGCTGTTTTGGCTCGATCTGGAGGCTAGGTATATAGAGAAAATCTAAATTTATATCTAGCCTTCATATAAACTCATCTGTTTGCCATTTGCCTGGTACAATTGAAAGTACCATTCTCACAGCCAGCCTGCCTGTAATGATTTCTAATACTTGCTGCTCCCAATGTGGTCAGAACTATGTCCCTAACATAATATGCAAACACTAACTTTTGCAGATGTCAATAATTATGCAGGTTTATCAGTCTAGAAGGTCAGCACATATTATAGAGGAGGCAGTTTAGGCTGATTAGAAAGCTCGAACACTGATAACAACTTGAACATCTCTTATTGTTGAAAACAAACAAAAAGCCCAGCAGCTCTTTCCTATGATTTATTCCTTAAGGATGCTGTGAGAAAGATGATTGCATCAGACTGTCCAGATCACAGGCTGATGGCATCAAGCTTTTGCTACTCGCACTTGTATCCTTCATCAGGAAGCACAAAGAAACACAAAGGCTGTGCGGCAAGGCAGGAAAGGCAGAGAAAAGAAAGAGGCTCCCTCTGAGGTCCAAGAATTATTACTAAGGCCAAGGCGGGGAGGGCTGTGAAGGCAGAGAATCTGGGTTTGAATCCAGGGCCTATCACTCACTGGCTGTAGGATCCAAGATAGATTATCTAATCCCTCCCAGGCTTAATTTTCTGTCTGTAAAATAAGAAAAATAACGTTTTCCTTCTAGGTTGTTGTGAGGATTAAATAGTATAATAAATACATAGTCCTTTTAAATTAAAAATTGCTATGGAAATACCAGGTATTAATTATATTCATAGGTGCTTCTCCTTCCCCATTTTTAATAGATTTTGGAAAAATAGTAGAAATGTCTGGGCATCAAAAGCCCTGTGGTCTTTTGAAGCATCCTGAATGTTGGAAAGACAATGAATATGTAGTAGGAAAAATTCAGGCATGAACAACCTGGGTCTGAATTCTGCCTCCATCACTTCCTGTGTGACCCTGGGCATGTTCCTAGACTTCTCTTTACCTTTTTCCTCATCAATAAAATAGGAATCCTAAGAGTAGTTCCCTTAAGGGCCATTGCAAAATTAAATGAGATAAATGAGTTATGCTTCATAATTAGCAGGATTATCTATGGAATGAAATTGCTGACTAGCCTTTAAGGTGATGTATTCTAATTCCGTAGATCAGGAACAGTGCGTGGACACCTTCATTTTCAGAAGTTCTAAGTAACTCTGATACATACATATCTGTGGTTGAGACCTGTTGTTGCCATGAAGCAAAATGTCACCATGCTTTCTTGTTGTTTATAGAACAGGTCCATAACGATCCTACTCACGGCTAAGAGATTTTTCTTCTTGACCTTCTCAGGTCTCAGTTTTCATGTCATTACATGGGCATAATAAGGTCAAACCTTACAGAGTGCCTATAAAGAACAGTGTTTATGAGTATAGACTCTGCAGTAAGACTATATGACATGAAAGGAACTCTCATCACACCATGGAAAGGGTAGATATCAATGTAGTTTGTTTCCTTTTCTTCCCCTGATGTGTATTCATATGTCTGGTCTAGTGGGTGAGGGAGCCTAGCCTCCTGCCCACCTTCCATATCCTCATCTCTGCATGGTTTCATTGTTCCTTCATCACCATATGTGCCACGACTCTTAAATAATAAAAAATGATTCGATTTCTTTGTGGAAAACTGCTTCTGAAAAAAGTCAATGTTAGTGCCAGTGAAGAAAAGGAAGAGAAAGTGAAAGGGGTATGAAAAAGCGTTCTTAGCCAGAGAAAACTAGTTTGGTACAGAATCACTAATGATCTGAAATCATCTGAATTTTATGGAGGAAATTGTGTGTTCACAAGTACAGATATTCCCATAAGATTTGGGATAATTTCTAGTAAAATCTAAGAGCTGTCTATATTATGGAAATCGATGTTGGCCCCTCACTCTCCACGGCCATATCAAGCCTACAACTAATTGGACCTGCCAGCCACAATCACCCAATCTGTGTTACCACCAGACAGAAACTCACTTTTTGCCTTTGTGAAGCGGGTTATTCTGTGTCGTCTGCCATCTGTGTGGTCTTTGCAGTCTCCCATATGTTGAACACAAGAATGAAAGCCTGGCTCACGGCCCTTTTTCAGCAGGGATAACACAACCATGTGCTTACTGAGTGTGTAATTGAACAATCAGCTCAGACCCCCTTTTCTTTAGAACCTCAGGCAGAGATTAAATTTTCACTCTGCGATCAGCTTCATGTCTCTTCCCTTGAGGACTAGGGTGGCAGATTTTCCTCCCCTCCCTGTGAATTGTGCTGGTCCATTATTAAATTTTTTTGCTGCTGAATGAGGAAATCCAGGAGACATGAGGTGATTTCAAAAGTACATATTTCTTTTCTTTTCTTTTTTTTTGGTAAGGCCTATGGTGAAAGAACACAACTAGATTATTTTAGGACTTTATTTTTTGAAAAGAAAATTAGTGGTCTCTGGGAAATTATACATATTTGAAAAAAATTCAAGTTACAGTAATTCAAGTAATTAGGAAGCTAGTTTTGACAACAGTGAAAATACCAGCTGAGCTCCTAAGGATCCAGGGTTCATCACAGGGGGTGAGAAGAAGAGGAATAGCAATTTAGGCACAAGATACATGGAGCAACTTGTCCCTGTAAGATATGGCTGCTGTGTGTCCCATCTTGCAGGAGCAGAAGCAGATTTTCTGCAAGGTTATTGTGATTCACTTGCAACTCCTCCTGCCCCTTACAACACAGCAGTACGAACCATGTTGCTCCTTTGAGGATTTTAAGATTGAGCTCAGGGTGGCAGTTTCTTATGACTATGCTCAAGGCACTGAGGGCATCACTTTACCTCCAAAATTCAATTAAGCCTCCTAATATCTTCATGGGAGGTCATTATTGTTACCCAAATCTAAAGCAGGAAAAATGGAACTTAGGGATGTGAAATAACATGTTCTCTGTGGACAGCTTGGGAGCAGTGGAGCTGGAATTCAAATCAGGCCTGATAGATGTCAGGGTCTGTGCTCTTTAGCGTTATGTTGTGAGGCCTCAGCTAAGGACCGTCCTCCTTTTGCTTACCAGGAAGCTTCAGCATGAGCACTCCCTCCCACTGGAAGTAAATATCTGTGAAAATTTCAGACAACTCTCCTTCTTCTCTTCTCTACCACCCTACATTTGTCTTTATTTCCACAAGATCCATGTTTATTTAGATTTCTAATATTCTTTTGGGGACTTTATCTTACCTAGTTTAACACTTCACCAGATATACTCATCCATCTGTCCATCTATCCATCCATACATCCATCCATCCATCCACCCATCCATCCACCCACCCACCCATCTATCCATTCATCTGTCCATCCATCCATCTACTTTTTTATTCCTTCAACATCCCTTGATGAATATATATTGATTAACCAGACATGGTGGCTCACACCTATAATCTGAGTGACTTGGGAGGCTAAAGCAGGAAGTTTGCTTGAGGCCAGGAGTTTGAGACCAGTCTGGGCAACACAGTGAGACCCCAACTCTCTCTCTCTCTATATATATATATATACACACACACACAGTAGACTATAGGCTCCAAGTTAAGTGCTCAGAATATAATAAATGGTGAACAAAATAGTCATGATTCCTGACCTCGCTGAGTTTATAGCCTAGCAGGGGAGACAGAAATCAATCAAATAGTCACACATAACTACAAATTGTGACAAGTACCTTAAAGAAGTGGAAGAAGTTGTGAGTGCACCTAATAGGTTGTCCAGGCTTGGCCTACGGGAGTTGGAAAGGCCTCCCAAGGGAAGTGCTATTTCAGCTGAAAGCTGAAAGTTGAGTAAGCTCCTGAAACAGCTATCACTCACTGAGTGCAGACTAGGTATCAGGGTTGACTCTAAGCACTTTTCATGTAGTAACTCAATACAGCCCTACCTATTATTTTCCAGAACCCATTCTCTTAACCATACTCCACTGATTCCCATATAGGTGGAGAAGAGGGGAGAAAGACTCCTTACCAAGTGCACAGGAGTTTGAGGCTGGAGCTGGAGCACAGAAGACAGAGGGGAGCAGTGTGTGATGAAACCAGTCAGGTCAGAGGGGACGATGCTGAGGCCATTGGCCTTACTTTGAAGAGTTTTGAGAAATCACTGTCTTTTCTTTCTTAAGCTAGGGAAGTGACAAGATCAGTTCTGTGTTTTCAAAGATTACTTTGGCTGCCGTGTGAACACTGGAGTATAGGAGGGTAGGGTTGGTGTCGGGAGAACAACTAGGATATTATCGCTATTCTCCAAGAAAGTATTTGAACAAGGGTGGTAGCTCTGGAAATGGGGGATAAATAGATGGGTTAAGGGGTACAGGTGGGTAGTCATGTATTCAACTCCAGTTACGTGTGCAAAACCTCATGTTGGTTTATACAATAAGATAGCCTTAAAATGTATCTCCACTCTTAGTTGCTTTGGTACATCTCCCCTAGTCCCTAAGAGATATCCTTTTCACTCTTCAGTTAGAAGTCCTCCAGGTGGGAAAGTTTTTTGGGGGGCAGGTGATTGTTTCTTACAATCACAGATTTCCCTGAGTCTTGAAGACTTTGGGACTCATGCAGTTAACCTGCAGGCAACAGAATTAAACATCTTGGCACACTTGTAGAAGTTATTTGACATTGACAAGAGGAGTTGAGACAAATCTAAACTCAACAAGCCCGTGACTGTTGTCGGTTCAGTGCTTCAATTTGAAGACAAAACAAAACAAAAAACTGTCATAGACTCCATAAGCTGAGTGGCAGTTTAAAGGGTAATTTAAAAATATTTTATAACTAGGAAATAAAGGTCTTACTGTGATAACATGCCCATAAATGTATGAGAACCGTGTCAACCCTATATTTATTAAGATTCTTATGAGATTTTTTAAGCTAAATGGAAAAGTGAGAGGCCAAACGTTCTTGCTTGCAAATAGGACAGAATTTCAGCAGGTACTGACTTTCAAAAATTCAGACATAGCAGAAACATCTTTATAGTTTATAAATATAATCATATTATGGATGCTCACACATATAAGCAAAATGAATTAGGGAGCCGAAACATTTACTCACCTAATTATTACCCCCAAAATTGTCAAACGAGAAATTTGAGGCAAAACATGTTTTTGTTTTTGGCAAATGTGTCTTGTTTTGTTTTATTCATGGAACTGATGTTTGAATTTGAATAATGGAGCAAGGATATGTTAAATTCATTCAGAGCGATGGAATTGTTTTGGAGCTGAAAGAATATTATTAATAGACCATGGAACTGGGAATGGTGTTTCTGCCTTTTCACATTTGCACATACAACGCATGGAGAATTTAGATAGGATCAAGAGTTTCTTACTTAGTATTATCCCTAAAGTGATGGCTGGAGGTCACTATAGTTCTAGAGAGTCCTGCAAAGCTGCAGCTCCCTAGGAAGGCAGAGCACCCAGTTAAATCACCAGGAAGAATCCCATCTGAAGCAACGTGTTTATGGGTTTAATACTTCTGCAAACATATACTCATTAGATTGTCACAGCCATGTGAGGAGGTTAGGGCCAATTCTGTGAGCTCCATTTCAGGGCTGAGGGTAACAGAAACACAGTGAACCATCTGTAGTAGGGGAAATGACCAAAGGTGATGAGGCTTATTAGCAATCATTAGGTGCAGACCTCCATTCTCAGGAATGCACATCCAATGGGTTTGCCAACAAAGAGGCATCCTCCTCCCTCCCTCCTGCCCTCCTTCTCTCCCTTTCTCTCTGTCTTTCTCCCTTACTTCCTCTCTCCATGTATATTTATGAAAAGGTTCTGAGAACAATACTGTGGTAGTCACTGATGAGAGAACCAAGGCAATAAGCCAGATTACCCAAGCCAAAAACAAAACAAAACTGTTCCTAGAAAAAAGAAGAGTATAATTTCTGAGCCAAATTTTAAGAATGGTGAGCCAAAATTCAGATAATTGAGGTAAATGGTTTGTTTTGTCTATTTGACTTAATTAGCTAAATAACATCCTTATCTCTAATTATATCTTGGTGGTAGAACCCCAAATCATAAGAGATCCCTGCCCTTGGGCAATTTGGGGCAAGTTGCTTCAGTTATAAATTAAGTTTCCTCGGTCATAAAATGATTAAAGTGTAGTGAAGATTGAATGAAATGATACATGAAACTGCTTGGCACATAGGGAACCCACAGTAATAACTGGTTATTGTTTATATTAAGGTGGGATGTGAGTAAGAACTTACAAGGATGAGAGGGAAGGTGGGAGGGGCTTCCAGGGAACCAATATTTGTGAAATATCTATGTAACAGGGTACTCACCAAAAAGGTGTGTTTTCTCTCTCTCTCTGCATGTTGGCCGTGACTCGAATGTACCCGTCTTGGGCCCCACTGAGGTTGCAGATCCCTATAACCAGAGAAATGGGGTTGCCCTTAGCACCCCCCATAACAGGCACTTCCTCATTACTGACAGTCCTTAGATAAAGCATTACATCTTCTTGACCCACAGGATGAGGAAGTGATTCCCTTTTCAATTCCTTCTCAGTGCTGATTTCACCAAGCAGAAAGTCTAAGTTCAGAGCTACAAATCTGTAACACATATCTTTTACACTTCATAAACTCCATCTTTAAAAAAAGCAGGTCAGAAACTCAGAATCTTAGACAGCCTTCTAGTTAGAATTTATACTTTAAAAAATTTTCTGTTTGTGGTGATTTTTTAACAATGAAAATAATAATATAAACTTTCATTTTAAATAATTTTGGGTAAAAAGAGGAGGTGTTTTAAAAGAATATTAAGGAAGCATTAAGCAACTATGATCAAAACATAAAGATGAGTTGGTGTGCCGACGTGACAAAAATCATGGCCATCACATTAAAATGGCTAAAGTTTGGAAATTGCTGCTCTTGCCAAAAGAAAACTGCTACTGTTCTTCATGGTCTTATGATCAATCTCTCAGCCTTATTTTAAAGCCATCCAAGACTGTCTGCTCCAAGAAAATGATGAGTTGATAGACATGGCTGTCTGAACCCACCTATCAGCGTGGCAATGTCTGCATTCTGGAAATGAACAATAAAAGCTTCTGTACAGGGACTGCACATAGTGAGCCTGAGATAAATTTCTAGAGGGGAAAGAAGTGACCTAACCAAAAAAGATCAAACCTTTATTAGGTCCCTTCATCCAACTATGTTCCAGAAGACTGTTCGACGTGGGCGTGAGGTGGATTTGGAGATGAAATGTCCAAAGAAAACAAGAGCAGTAATAGGATAAGAAGAAACCTTTTCTTGGCATCAGTGTACTTATTATATTCTTACTGCATGCTCCTCTGATCAACCTAATAAATTCTCCTTTCTCTTCGAAAATGGCATGAGCACATTACTTTGTAGTCAGCAGCAAACATACTGTACATACTCCAAGAAGAAAAAGGAATCTAAATAGAAAATTCTTATCAAGTGAAAAGAACCCACAAGGCCTTTACCTTCATGAGCTTACTTAGTATATGTACTAGGTTAATTCACTTCCAAATAAGTATGGGTATCACATTTCTAAGATGAGGAAAAAGGTTCACAGGAGTTAAGTAACATTCCTGAAGCAAACAGAAGAGATGGAGCAAGAATCCAAACTTACGCCTGACATCCTTTTGTTTTTCACGGTATGTTCTAATTGGATGAAGCAATGTTTTTGTTTTGCTTTCTTATTTTTTTTTTTAATTAATAGAAATGGAGGTTCACTACGTTGCCCAGACTGGTCTCAAACTCCTGGGCTCATATGATGCTCCCACTTTAGCCTCTCAAAGTGTTGGGATTACAGGCATGAGCTACTGTGCTCAGTCTGTTTTCTTATTTTTTAATCAGGACCTGCATATAAGATGTAAAACTTCTGTCTCCTTTTTTTTTAAATTTGAGATACCTTTATCTGCCAGCAATTTTTTCAGATGTACAAAGCAAGTTTGGATTCATTTTGCTGTTTCATTTGTTGATGCAATAAATTGTTGATGATGTGATAAATCTATGACCAAGCAGAGAGCTTAGATGACTCTTTCTATGGTGTTTTCTCTACATATGTATGGTTCAACTTGTTTTGTGTTCATTCACTGGTTGATTCATTTGACCATATTTATCAAATGTTTACTCTGCACTTTTGCATTGGACTTAGTCTTCTGTGTCTATCCACAAGCAAATTGGAACCAGCCTTCAATTTGTCAACGTCACATATCCTCATGGATAAATGCTCAAGTGTGTTGTGCACACCATTGTTATGTTAAACGCATTCCTGACATGCGTTATCATCATATCAACTTGGGCAGAAGTCCTCCCCAGAGAAGGTGAGTGAAGATGAGATCAGAAACATGTGTTTTGTTGAGAGAAATGATTTTTAGAAATCATTTCTTTCTGGTTTTTCTTCCTGTTTTAAAAGAACCAAATAAGAGAAAACCTCCACAAGCAAAACAAATGGTAGCTTCAGCACCTGGATGGTCTCCAACAGATCTTCATAAATATCAAGGTGCACAAACACTTTTTCTCTCTCTTAACTCACCCTCCCAGCACGGTGCTCAGAGTCCTGGTAATGTGCAGACTTCAGTGTACGTGAAGCCTTAGGGTCTGAAAGAGAAGTTAGTGAAATAAGCTTCCTTCTTCCTATCTTGCTCCAGGGTTCCTCACTATCACATTTCCTTGTAGTTTCTACTTAGAAAGTCAACACAGCGTACTGTCTTCTTTAATCTAAGTGTACTTTTCGACACCTCTATATTCTTGCCTTTTCACACCTTTATCATTCTTTCTTTGAATGTAAACCTTCCCCTATGCCCGTTTTCTATGCCCTTTCAAGAATGGTTTGGGAAGCTCTCTCTTTTGATAAGACTTCTAGCCTCACTCTTTCAGAAGCAAAGATTGCTTTCAGATTGTTCTTTCAGAAGCAAAGATTGCTTTTTTTTAAACAAAGTTTTTCTTTCTTCTTTTGGCCTGAAGCACCAAACAGGTCTCTGAGTCTATAACATGGGCTTTTATTTTAGACGAGATTTAAGAGAAGAACATGGGAGATATTACAAATCATATGTGTACTTTTACTTACTCCCTGAATGAATTTAATATACTTTTCATTGATTAATACATCAGCATAGCTGCTAAATGCCCAGTATGTGTAAGACAGTACGCTAAGGTTTGGTGAGAAATTGACAGACAAGGTATAGAGTGCTTTAGATTCTCTGTTTTGTATTAAAAGGGTAGTTCTACAATCAAATATCAATTACTTTCAGATATATGAAATCAAATATTATCTTTCTCAGCTACAAAATTGAGATGTGGCTATGCACAGTACGTAACTCTGGATATAATAAGGCAATACTTAGTAAATCTTTGAATAAATAAAAGAATACAGAGCTGGAGAAGAAAAGTCTCTGGGAAAGATTGGTTAAAATTAGAATTAGGGATTTTGGTAAATATACAAATGGGAAAATAAGCACTCAAGTGAGAAAATACAAAGACTCAGAAGACATAGAATTGATGTTTTTAAAACAATTGAGGGGATACAGAGGTGAAAAACAAATGTATTTACATACTTGTGGACCTCATGGACCAGGTAAATGAAGTTGTTCAGTGGAAAGTTAATTTTTAGAGGAGAAGGAACAGGAAATAATGCTTTACACACGGGTTTGTTTATTTATAGCACTTATTACTAAAGAAGTGATGTCAGTCAGAAAGAAATAAATTGGACTCTGTTGAGAATGGATCTAAGCCAACTTGGTCATTCTCAATTATTAGGTTCTCTTTTTAAGAACTTGTAACCTTCAAAAATTTAGAGGTAATTTGGTTTAGGATCTCCTCCCCTGCAGCTTTCCTACCAGGTTATAATGAAAGTAACTCTTAGCTGGGCACGGTGACTGATGTCTGTAATCCCAGCACTTTGAGATGCCGAAGGAGGGTGGATCACCTGAGTCAGGAGTTCAAGACCAGCCTGGCCAACGTGGCAAAATCCCAGCTCTACTAAAAATACAAAAAAATTAGCCAGGCATGCGGCAATCCCAGCTTTAATCCCAGCTACTTGGGAGGCTGAGACAGGAGAATTGCTTGAACCTCGGAGGCGGAGGTTGCAATGAGTTGAGATTGTGCCACTGCCCTCCAGCCTGGGCAACAGAGCAAAAGTCTGTCTCAAAAAAAAACAAAAAACAAAAAGAGAATTCTCAAACCCAGATCTTTCACACTTTTTTTTTTTTTAGAAAGCAGACACCAAACAGTCTAGAACCTGTTTGGCAATCTTCTTGAATCCCAGTTCTATCCTTTTAGTTTCATACTTTGTGTGAAAGTCTCATTGGACACAAATGGATACTATTCTGGGGGCAAGATGGATTCAGCACTATGGCTGGCATCATGCAGAGTCCTTCCCACCAGCAACCTGGGTCCTGCATTGGCTGCCATTTCAAAAGTGCAGATGGGGCTTTCCACTTAGAATAGAGCGGTTTATGGCAGCTTAACACTCCCACGGGAACACAACTGAAAAAAAACTAGACCAAATTCAAAAAACACATCTGTTTCAAGGCATCAGAGAGCTGCAAAAGCAATGAGGACTGGATGGGCTAAAATTCCAGATGGGAAAATCCCAGAGGGGTGAGGGAGGGATCTTTGCAGCTTTTTCCTAGGGGGGCATTTGTCTAGTTCTAGGTGTGACCAGGAGGCTGAGAAGCCTTTCTTGGCTCCAGCAAGGGGCTGCTGTTGCCAGGGAGGGAGAAAACAGCAGACACTGGGGCAGGTACGCAGTAAGGACGTGACCCAGCTGGTGATTTCAATGGCCTTAACACACAGCTAGTTTCTTCTGGAAGACATTTGCTCAATCCTGAAGCTGAGCCCAGTGGCAGACTTAGAAACAAAGTTTAAAAATCTTAGAAAAGCAGAACAGAACTTTCCTCCAGTTCATGGTTCTGCGAAGACACTGACTACTGGAGAGGAACTCTGGTTCATGGGGCCTGGAGGCAGTGGTGAGGTGACTTGTTTGCAGTCGCCTGTTCCCTGGCAGCTTTGGCCAGTTCCAGGTATGGCCAGAGCTGAGCATCTTGCTTGGCCCAACAGAGGGCCACTGTTGGGATAGGAAAGCAGAAGTTTTGGCATTTATGTGAGGCTGGAATTCGCTGGAGACTTGAGGAGCCTCAAACACACAGCTGGTTTCCCTTTAAGAAATTTCAGAATTCTGAAGCTGCATGGAACAGGAGATTAAAAATCAAAAAAAATTCTGAAAAGTAAATGGGAGTTTTCTGTATTCTGTGAGCACTGAGAAGTCAAAGATCTCCCAGGTGGTGGGGCCCTGGTCCATACTTCATGTTCTCACTTAGAAGAAGGGCCTCATTCTGGGAACAGGAACAAACCCAAGATACACACAGCCCAGTCACAAGCTTGGGGAAGATGCTTCTCCCAGCCTCAGTCTATCTGCCCCACAGAGGAAAGGGTTGATCCTCTCCTGGTGGAAGATAACATCTACAGTCTCCATAAGTTTTTATACACAAAAATCTGGCATTCAACTAGATATAAAGACCACTGAGGTCAGAAGATTCTCATACCCTGTCATGTAAGGATGGAGTATGTTTCCATACTATTTTTAGCCAATCTACCTCTTGAACACACTAATTGCACTAATGGAAACACTTTTGTTTACTAGCATGATAGAAAATAATTTATTATGCCAATAAACAAAACACATTGTTGAGCAGAGATAAAGAGCTGAAACTCTTGCAGCAGCCCTTCTGGGGTATGACTGTAATAATTAAGGGCTGGTTGATCACTCTGAAGTATGTATTTTTTATTACAGTGTAAAATAAACAAACATGTATCTATAATACATTGTCTATGATGAAATGTTTTAAAGTAAATAATAGCTCATATAATAGACCAAAAGCTCTTTAATAATTTGTTGTATATTTTCAAAAAGCTAGAAGAGATGATTTTGAATGTTCACAACACAAAGAAATCTTAAATGTTTGAGGTAATTGATATGTTAATTATCCTGTTTTGATCTTCATACATTGTATACACATACTGAAATATCACTCTGTATCCTATAAAGATGTACAATTATTACATGTCAACTAAAAATAAAATGGAAAAAAAATCAGAAGCCTTGGTAGATTGAACTCTGTGTGCCTAGCTAATTCAGAACTCAGCATGTAATAGGGGATTAGTCATACTTGTTGAGTGAATTAATAGATTAAATATTTAGGTAAAATAATAAATGATGGGCTGGGCACAGTGGTTAACGCCTATAATCCCAGCACTTTGGGAGGACAGGATGAGTGGATCACGAGGTCAGGAGTTCAAGACCAGCCTGGCCAACATGGCGAAATCCCAGCTCTACTAAAAATACAAAAAAAATTAGTTGGGTGTGGTGGTACACACCTGTAGTCCCAGCTATTCAGGAGGCTGAGACAGGAAAATTGCTTGAACCCAGGAGTTGGAGTTTGCAGTGAGCTGAGATTGCGCCACTGCTCTTCAGCCTGAGCAACAGAGCAAGACTCCGTCTTGAAAAATATAATAATAATAAATGATAGATTACTCTGGGCATTATTTCAAATGGAGAGAATCAGAACAAGGGGCTGTTCACCTCTTTGTACCTCTTCTCCCTAACTCACTTTGAATCCCCAGTCATGTCCTGTATCCCAATTGGTTCTCATATCCTGTCTTGGATTGCTTTGTTACCATTCTGATCATTTTCCATGCCTTTCCTGGAAGGCAACTTAGCAAGGAGACTGGGAAGCAGGCACTCAGGTGTCAGGCAGACCTTATCAAGCAGCCTTGACTCTACAACTTACCTACCACACGTAAGTTGGCCACTAGCAAGTTACTTAACCTCTCTGGATCTCAGCCCTCTACTGTAAAATGGGTATAACAGAGTAGCTTTCACAGAAAGCAGATGTGAGGATTAAATAAAATAATACTAGTCAAATGCTTAGGAGAGTTCCTTCAACATAATTCAATGTAGTTATACAATAAAATATTAGCAATTATTGTATTCTTTTGTAAGTCTATGCATTGCTCAATTTGGATTTTTCAATCGAACAAAAATTAAGATTACATCAAGATTGTGCACCTTAACAAAACAAAGGCTCAGGAGAGATGAGGCTCAACTAATAAATGCTAGAATACATACTTTCATGTTAATATTCTACCTTCCAAGAAGTCAATTTGAAAGACTGACACTGAGCTTAAGAAATTTAAAAAGCAATTTCCTAGCCTGTTAATGTTTTCCAGTCTATACATGTCTCAAACAGTTTGGGAGACCCCTAAGACCAGCTTCCTTGCTTCCTAGGCATGTCTCTCTCTCTCTATATATATGTATATATGTATATATCTATGTATATGTGTATGTATATATGTATATATAATATTATATATATTATATATAAACATATATAACAATATATTTTTTACCAAAATTCGTATCTCTAACAGAATTATCTTCCTGAACATAAGATTTAACTGAAAATTACATTTACTTTTCCAGAAATTAAATCTGACTTTAAAAGATGAATAATCTACAGACTCTCAACCATGAAGAGTATGTCCCAGCTTTTAAATACCACTGCCAAAGAGTTCTTTTAGGTCAAGACTCATTCATTTGGGGGTAGGATAACACACTATTTACCTTCATTAAACTGAAACTGTGGGAGGTGCAGAAGTCAACCTGCATTTGTCATTGGGTCCGAGTGTCTCTGCCGTCTGCCTGTCCTTGAGCTGTCATAATTGCTGGTGCATTTTCTAGAAGCATTGGGTAAAGACTATTAGCAATTCCAAACAGCCAATCAAGCAGGTGTATATGACAACCTACATTAAATATCAATGAGTTTTCTCTTCTCTGAGCAACAGAGCTGATTTTAAATCATATGAGTGTGTATGGCAAGAGTTGCATATAGCCAAAATTACCATTTATAATCTTTTAGGGAGACATCAAATTGAATGTCAATAAACCCAACACAGTCAGTTTTTTCCCACTGTCTAGACATATTCCTGTTTCTTTGGATTACTACCAGAATAAGTAGTTGGTTTGCATTTGGAGGCCATATTTTAGGAAATGTTCTTATCTTGAAACACTAGTAGCACATTCAGTACAGAGAGATGTCCATACCATGAGAGGAGCATGTGGGAACTGATACCAAATGTGGAAGATCAGATTCACTTTTCCCATCTCTCCTGCACTCCAAGCACATATGTATTGAGGAGGTGGTCAGGTAGAATCACTGTACTATTTACATGGTTTATAGTATTTTCTTTTATCTTATGTTTCACCTGGGCATCTTATGTTTCATTGTATTGAACTCTACCAGTTGGCTCTATTAAATTAGATGCGTGGAGATATACTCTATACCAGTCTTGGAAAGACCTCAAAGATAAAATTTACTGTCTGCTAGGGACTATATTAAACATGCATTATTTTATATAATCTTGTTTAAAGTTTTATTTTTTAAAGTCATACAGGAAAATTGACATTTTTGGTGTCCAGTTCTACAACATTTAACACAGGCATAGATTCTTCAAGTACTATCACAATCAGGATGCAGAACAGTTCCATTACCCCGTGAAACTCCCTGCTGTTCTCTTCCAGTCAACTCTTTCTCCACCCTTAACCCTGAGCAGATCCATGGCAACCACGCTCCTCTTTTCTGTCAATATACCTGTGTCTTTTCAAGAATGTTACATAAATGAAATTGTACAATATATAACCTTTGAGACTGGTTTCTTTCACCTAGCCTAATGCCTCTGAGATTCATCCAACCTGTGTGTATCAATAGTTCATTCCTTTCTGTTGCTGAGTAATTTTCCATTGTATGGCTGTATCATAGCTTATTAATTCATTCTCCCAGTCTTTTGGGTTGCTTCCAGTTTTGGTGATCATAAATAAAACTGCTGTAAATATTTATATATAGTGTTGTGTGAATATAAGTATTCATTTCACTTGGGAAAATATCCAAGAGTGGGATTGTTAGGTCATATGTAAGATTACGTACAAAAAACTACAAAACTTCTTCCAGAATGGCTGTACCATTTTGCATCCCCATCAGCAATGTATGAGAGTTTCAACTGCCACACACCTTCATTAGAAGTTGGTATTGTCAGTAGTATTTTTAGTCGTTTAATAGGTATGTGGCGTATAATACTGTAATATCTCTATAAAGTAGGTAGTATTATTATCTCAGTTTTTTGAGTGAAGAAACCAAGGCTCAGAAAGTGTAAGTACATAACCATAGACCTCACATTATGTAAGGGGCAGAAGAATCCCAGGATTTAACTCCAGAGTCCTAAAGACATTCCACTTTGCAGTATAAGAGCAATCTCTAACAAGACATGTATCTTCTATTTGCAAGTCATAAGCTTTAATACACCTTGTTGACTTCTTTTAAAAGTTGGGGATACTTTGCATAACTCTCAGTTTGTGAATAAGCTGGAAGATGCCTTCAATCAGAAATGTTCTTTCTTTTGAACAAAAAAAGAGAGGGCTTAGCAGAGAGATTGAAGACATCAAATTAAATTTCCTCTTGCATTAAAAAAATTATTCAGGACAAAAAAACCCACAAAACATTTAAAAAACACATACACAAAAAATGCTCCCTGTGACCTTTCATTTCCCTTCTGCTTTTTCCTCCCACTGAGTAGCCATTGCTTTTGGCTGGTCAAGAAAAATTCCAGCTCTTAAGAACCATTTTCGTAGATATGAAAAGAGAAGTTTTTTGCTTTTTTTTCTTTCCCTCAAGGTTTTTTTTTTTTTTTTTTTCTTATCCTTCTTGACCTATGGTCTTAGGATAATTTCACAGCCTCCCTGCAGCTCTGATGGGGTTTCTTAGTAGAGGTAAAGTCACAGAAGAATGAAAGGCTGACTGCTGGGTCCATCTACCAAGAAGAAAATTTTAAAAGAATCTGGCATCTTTGCATTTGTTATAATATATGCATATCGTAAGTCTAGAAATATCAAACATTTGCCTATAATTTGGTTAGGTCATTTTCCATGGACTTTTCTTTGACCTTTTTAATTGGTTGATAAGCCCTTGGTCTAACCACAGGCAGTTGATAATAAACTAGAAATAGAAGAATGTTCAAGATTCAGACACTGGGAAGGAACCAATTACCTTTCCTAAAAGGGTAGATTTTCATCTTTGAGGACCAGAAATAATTCTTTGATTTTTCTGTCATCTAGCTCATCTTCAGTGCAATCAATTCTCAGCTACCTGCTTGTGTGTGCTCTGGCCTGCCTCCCTCGGGTGCTTCCTTTCTTCCTACTCACCCAACTCTCCCTCCCACTTGGGAAAGTCCTTCTGTTGTGTACAGGGGATATTTTTAAAGCCATGTACCGGAACTTCAATGCTGCTGGGAAATTCCTCCAAACGGCTTTATTTGTAAGAGAAGTATGCTGCATGCTGGCTTTTTCAGTATTTCGTTACAGACCGCAGATGGAGGAGTGCCTCCTAGGGTAGGTCACATGGAGCCTCTGGATTCTGCATCTATGACCTTTCTCTGTGGGTCCCAGATATCTTATTTCCCTCCTCTCTTCCATCTCTTCCAGCCTGCAGCTTCTGCTTCTTTCAAGCACACTGGCTCAAAGGTCCCACTATCTTTGGAGAAAAATGAAACTGAATCCCTTCCTAATACCATACATAGAGGTGAAGTCAGATATGTTGAAATGTAAAATATAAATTGAGAAATATAATAGGAGAAAATGTAGGAGAGTATCTTTGTTAACTAGGGTGGGAACGATTTATTAAACAGAACATCAAAAGCACAACCATACATTTTTAAAAAGATTAATATGATTACTTTGAAAGTAGGACTTTTGGTTCAATGAAGGGCAAAGATAACAGGCAGATGAGAAAATTGAAAACGAATTTATCATAGCTAAAACTGACAAGAAACTCTTATACATTATTGAGGAAAATACATTGTATCAAAAATTCTTACGCATCAACAAGGAAAAGACAGAAACCCTAGAAGCACAGACAGTGGGGAGAAACAGGCAATCTACAAAGGAGTACACTGAAAAGACCCACAAGCATTGAAGAGATGCTCAAAATATCTGCTAATAGACAAATGCAAATACAAATAATTATGATATATCACTTGACTGGAAAAAAAATAGAAAGCAAGACCATTTCAAGAGCTGGCAAACATATGGGGATGGAAAACTCTCAGGTGTTCTGCTGTTGCTGCTGAGGAGCCATCTAGGGGAGTAATCTGGCAGTAATTAGTCAAACTAAGTATATATAATTCTACAATCCAGCAATTCTATCCCAGGTGTGTACACCAGATAAATTCTCACACAGATCCAGAGAGGTCTACGTGCAAGGTTGTGAACTGCAATTTAATTTCTGGTGGCAAGGAGCATGAGGCACCCTGGCTGTCCCTCGCTGAGAAAGCAGGTGGATACAAAGTGATGGATGTGACCACCCTGCAGTTAGAGACCATGAACTAGATGTCTGTGTAACAACATGGAGGGACCATACAACATAGTGGAGGTGGAAGAAGAAAGAGAATTAGTAATAATCCAGTGTCATTGCTGTAAATCTGAAATACACACACATGCACAAAACATCATCATATCCATTTTGCACATAAAAATATGCACATTAAACACATTGATTTAGAATGATGGGGGAGAGGAGCAATGAAAGACAGAAATGGGGGTTAAGAGGAAGAAATAAGCACAGTAGAGGAACCTCCATGGACCACTGATGACATTGTGCCATGAACCAATGAGTGTTATTAACTCAAGTCTCTGTTCCTGAGAGCCAGAGTAAACAAAACAAAACAAAACCAACGTACTCTGTTGAAACTTTCAACCTTCCTCCAAAGGGCCCTGTCAAACTGGGGACATCCTACCTGCCCTCAGTTATCCCCTCTTAGGTCCTGAAAAACGCTAAACCTGGCCTAGACTGCTGAAAGAGTTGATGACATTTCTGTGTTTCCTGTCTGTCCTGTTGGGGTATTATCCATGATATTGTGATTCAATATGTCATATTAACCTCTATATGGTATACATCTCTTGCTGCCTACTTATACTTAGGGTTCGTAATTCTAAGACCCACAGATGTAGGTGTCCATGACAAAATTCTGATCTTAGATGATACTTTCTGCTATTCTCCCTTTTTCTAATAGCAAATAATTTTCATGATAGTAAACAGCAAATCAAATAGCAAAACTTAAATGCCCATCAGTAGAGACTGGTTAAATAATTATGATACATCCTTACAATAGACTATGCAGCCACTAAAAGAAATGAAGGTTTTAAGTCACCAATATGGAATTAACTTCTAGACATAGAAATAAGTGAAAAAAAAAAAGCGTTGAAAATCATGTGGATAATATGCTACAATTTAAAAGCTTGTATATCTCAAACATCTCTGAAAGAATATATAAGAAACTAATATTGGTTGCCTTAAAGAAAGAGACCCAAGTGACTCTGGACGGAGATAGAAGGAGATTTTCTGTATGTTTACACCTTTTGAATTTTTGGATTATGTGACTGCATTCACTATTTTAAATTAATATTTAAAAATCAATAAATTTGGGAAAGGAGTTAGGGAGATGTTGGTCAAAAAAAAAAAGATGAAAGAGGAGGAACAAATTAAAAATATAAAATAAAATCTACCAATACAATTTATAAATTTATAATAGTCAAGGATTAAAAGTTTTCAGAATATTATATCATATATATGTAGATAGAGAATAAACAAACAGATGAAAATGATAATAACTATGCCCACTATTGGTAGGTATAAAGTGAGACTGCATTTTAGCAAGTTAATTTAAAAATTTAAATTTAAAAAATTAATTTAAAATTAAATAATTTTAAATTTTAAAAGGTTTAGAGTAGGTTTAAAAGTGGTGCTGAATTTTAAAAATAACCGGGTATGTCAGAACTTATAAGTAAAGAATAACCCCTTTAGGGTCACCTTAAGAGGTAATACACTTATTTAAATGCAGCCGCTATTGCTGAACCTATTCTGGATTTCTCTAAAACATAGGGTTCTAAAATTTGGGGTCCATGGAGTCTGTGGATAAGATTCAGGAGCTTGTAAATTTGGGCAGGAAAAATTATATCTTTCTTTGTACTAACCTCTTTATGAAAGTTAAAGATTCCTTTAATTATGAGAACAATAGTAATATCTAAGTTTTTGTTACCAGTGAAAATTCTGAGTCTAATTTAATTCTGTTATTTTCATATCACATTTTAGTTTTTACAGATATCTGTAAATATCATTCCCAGTTTGACATTAGACATTTTTAGATCTTCTTATTTAATACATTATTAAAGAAGTAAATATGTTACTATGTCATAATTTTTTATATTTTGATAACTGTATTCAATAGAATTGGCTCTTTATAATTCTATGTATTTTCTTTTATACTTATAAAAACGGCGAGTCTGAGACAGAGTCCAGGGGCCTTACCAGAGTGCATAAGCTTCCCAAAGCACAGAAAGTTAGTCACCTCCACAAATAGATCTAATTTCAGGGCAAGAAAAGCAGTGATGATGCTTTATGACCATATGTTCTTTTTGACAAAAAAGCAGTCTTTAACCATTTTGGCTAATTGCAAAAATGCAATGCATTCTCAAAGGAAAAAGATACGCCACCACTGAAAATACTTTTGAGAAAATTCCATCGACAAAGAAAATGGTTTGTGCTTTTTAGAGACCCAGTCTTTCTCTGTCATCCAGGTTGGAGTGCATTGGAGTGATCATGGCTTACCGCAGCCTCAAACTCCTGGGCTCAAGTGATCCTCTGGCCTCAGCCTCTGGAGTAACTGAGGCTACATGTATGCACGACAGTGCCTGGCTAATTTTTAATTTTTTTTTTTTTTTTTTTTTTGGTAGGGATGGTGTCTCTGTTGCCCAGGCTGGTTGCAAACTCCTGGGCTCAAGCGATCCTCCTGCCTTGGCCTCCCAAAGTGCTGGGAATTACAAGTGGGAGCCACAGTGCCTGGCTAAGATGGAGTTTTATATACAGAATTATCAGGACCTCTTTTAGATCTCATCCTCAATATGCAAATAACTAATTCATTTAGCAAATATTTATTGAACGTCCATTATGTATGAGGCACTACTGTAAGCACTGGAATGAGTGCAGTGAGCGGATCAGATATGGTACCTGCCTGGATGGAGTTTATGTTATAATGGAAGCAAATGGCCTCCAAAAGCTAAGCTATAAAGAAATCTGACTGCATCAGGTATTTATAAGTGTTATGCTGAAAATAATGCAGAGTAATCTAGGGAGGGAGAGGGTGACTAGGGTCACCCATATGGTGGCTAGGTACCTGGATCTGGCATTGCACTTCTTCCATCCAAATCCTGGCTCTATGCATCTCTGGCTCTATGGCCTTGTCCAGTTGTGCACTCTCTAAACTCCAGTTTTGTTGCCTGTAAAATGGACATATTAACATTACCTACTTTAAAGAGGTGTTTTAAAGAAAATGGCTACTCCTAACATCTCCCCAAGAACCAAGCACAGAATATTGGAAGTTTTAATACATTTTCTTAAAGAAGTCTCTTTCTTGGCATTGTAAAACATTATCTAGATTCAAGTCTGAGTTGTTAAGTTATTTTATCCTAAGGCATCCAATGGCCCAGATTGACATTAAAGTGAGAGAAGAACTAGCTTCATCATTGCCATTGTTCTCTACCATAGCCCATGGAAACACAAGACCTGGCTGACTGAGAAAGGTGAATGAGGGGGATTATGTCAGAAGTGACAGAGAAGCATGGGCAGGATTTCTGGCAGGCACGGGTATTTCTAAGTAAGAAATGGTGTGGTTAGGAGAGAATACTCTCAAGAAGAGGACAGATGGTTTCTGCGGCAAAGGGAGTTTCCCTCATTCAGCCTTGATGGAGAGAATAAAGGCCCTGGCCCCTCCAGTGAGGATATGGAGTAAACAAGACAGTTAAGTCTGTCACTCCTGGAGCCTGCATTCTAGTGTGGAAGACAGATAGCAAATGATACTTCAACATTAAGAAATTCATGAGTACATAAAGATAATTCAGGCAATAATAATTACTCTGAAGAACACGAAGAGGGGCCTATGATAGAAAAGGGGTGTAAAGGAGTTTGGAGGATTTAAGCTGAGTGAGCAATCTCATCTCTATTTTGATAAGGTCACTTTGGCTTCTGTGTGGATAACACATTGGATGCGGATAAGAACAGGAGCAGGGAGACCTCCAGTAGCAGGAGGCTGCTCTAGGGGTCCTTGCAAGGGATGCTGGCGGCTTCGACCCGAGTGGTGGGATGCAGATGGGAGAGGCAGGTGGACAGATGAGACAGCTGAAACAGGAAAAGCAGGCACAAAGGCAAGCACAACACAATGTAACAGAACGGGAGTTTAGAGCGGAAGGAACACTCCGGAGTCATTCTGGTCCAATTCTGCAGATGAGGAAACCACATCCCAGGAGGCTGAGGTGGCTTGCCCTGCATCCCAGAAGCCGGGCAGTCCCTGAGCCTTCTGACCTCACATCCTCTGCCACACCACAGTGGAGAAACCAGAACTGGAGGAACAGCCAGAATGCAGAGAAGAAAAAAGAGGTGCGGGTGCGAGGAGGAGGAGAACAGAGAGAGAGGGAAAGAGGCAGCGAAGGGGCAAAGAAAATGAAAGAAAACACAGGTGGAATGAGACAGAAACCACAACAGGTGAAAACAGGGATGGGGGCAGGCAGAGGAGAGGAGTGAGGCGGACCTTGATGCTGGGATTATTTAGGGCAGATAGTTTCCAGTTGAGGTTCGGTTTCATAGCCCATTGCCTGGCTCCCTGCAGCTGTCAGGGCACCAGAGGCAGCAGTTGGAGCAGCTGCCTGCACCACCTGAGCCACAAGGACAACGGCAAGGGAAGTGCAGATGGGCAGGAAGTGCCTCTGGGTCAGAGCCAGGGTAGCCAAGATCACATTGTTCTTGCCCACCGCATGGGATGCTCAGGCTTCCCACAGCAGCCCAGAGACCAGACCTGTCCTTTATCCTTAGCATCGCCACCATCATCACCATCATCGCCATGCTCCCATTTCTTAGGATCATGTGCCAGGGGCTTTGCATGCATTTCTCTCTTTCATCCTCACAGAAGCACTTGAGGAAGGTATAGCTTTCCCCAGTTTACAGATAAAGACACCATAGCTTCATTCATTAACTCACTAACCTCATTTCAGAGCCAGGGAATGGAGAAGGGCCCTGCTGTCGTTTTGTTGTTTTTGTTTTGTCTTGTTTTCTCCTCTTGAAGAGGACACATGGAGCCCTGGGTTGATGTTATAGGAGGTGTTGGTGCCGTGCACTGAAGGGATCCGATGTCTTCCCCTTCCTGCAGCTGGAGGTCACTCAGCCTGGACTGATGAAGCCGGGGAAGCCTGTGCTGTGGTCCACACAGCCTCCTCAGCCACCCCAGGGAATGCTCAGATCCAGTTGCACAGGCAGCCCACAGAATACAAACAGAACTTTCTCTTAGAATGTTTGCGCTGTTTTATTGTTTCTTACGGACAACAACTGACCTCTTTTTCCTTCAAGGCCCCTTTGAAATGTCACCTCTTCTATGAAGGTTTTATTTCTTTCCAGGCAAAATAAACCACTCCCTTTTTGGTGCCCTCATAATTTTAAATTTTGGCCTAAAGCGCTTGTTTGCCTCCACCATCAGAGCATGGGCTTCTTGAGGAAAGGGACTGTGTTTTAATCATTTCTGTATCCTTGGCATCTAGCACAGTGCTTGGCACAGTAAAAGCTGTCAATAAATGTTAGCTGAACTGAAAAGTAAAAAATGGAAAGGGCATTTGTTGGGGCCAGTGTAAGTCAAGTGTTTCCATCCTTGTTTCTTTAACTCAGAAACTCAAATGAAGAAAGACATTGTCAATCTCATGAGGAGTCCATATTTTTTTCTATTGGTGAGAGATAAAGTAAATAGCATGTGGACTTCCTTTGGAAGAATAACAAATAAAATTCTTTTGTAAGGCTATGAGTTATAAAATTAACTTTTTAAAACCTCCAAATTGCCATTTTGCAAGGAAGAAATATAAGTGATAAATATGAATATTCTTTCTATTTCAGACTTTTGCTCCATAAGCAATAGAAATGAGATGGCCAATTACAGTATTGAAGCATAAGCACAGATCTAACTCAGTGCAGAGGCAAATATCATATGGCACATGATATTTTCATATTTTTGTGTGCTACTATGAGTAACACTATTGCAAATCCATTTTATTTATGATTTGGTCTTTGTAGCTCCAATTTCATTATTAACTGAAATTTCATAGCATCATTCTTACTGACATGCACTGAAGATAAAAATACTCTATATTTTCCTCATCTATCCTTGTCTTTTCCTTTATTAAAAACATAGCAAAATTAAAAAAAGAACTAGCAATAAGCATACTGAAATCACAACTCAGACGCATGATAATATTCTATAACCATGACACCTGTCCAGGCTGCATCCAGCCAAATATGGATCCAAAAAAAGGAATACTGATATGTATTACTTATATTTTTTCCTTGCAAAATAACCCTTTGGAGATAATAAAAAGTTAATTTTATAACTCATATCCTTATAAAATACTTTTATTTGTTATTCTTCCAGAGGAAATCCATATGCTATTTACTTTATCTCTTGTCAAAAGAAAAAAATATGGACTGCTCATGAAATTGACAATGTCATTCTTCATTTGCGTTTCTGAGTTAAGGAATAAGGATGGGAACAGTTGGCTTACACCAGCCCCAACAAATGCCCTTTCCATTTTTTGCATTTCAGTTCATAGTAGGAGCTCACTCAGGACTTAGCTGGCAGAGAGAGCAGAGTCTGAGGCCAATGTGCACTTCCCAGCACAACATCTCACATCCTCCTCATTTTTTATCACTCAAGATATTGAAAAACTAATATGCAAGGATGCTGTCATTATAGGGGTAATCTTCAATCTTCTCTAATTATATTTAAAATTATGTCATAAACTTCAGAAATTAGCAAGTATTAGTGTATACTTTATCATTAGCATAATCCAAGTTGGTCTTACCTACAAATAGAGTCATAATTATAAAAATTCTATCTTTCCACCTCCTACTTTCTCAGAATGGAATTTGTCCCCACTAAAAGTTATCCTTCAAAGTAGTGCTTCACCTGTGCCCACAAATACCTGTGGCTACTGCACAAATACTGTGTGGCTTCTACCAGGATTTTCCTCCTGACCTAGCTCTCATATGTTGATATTTGTTATCCCATCAAACCTTTCTGTCGCTCAGCTTTGCAGCATGGATGGTGCAAAGAAGCAAATGTTGCTCTGTCTGATTCTGTTCCCAAAGCTGGCAAATTGCAGGATGTCACCATGGGGTAAGCACCATGAATGAAGGGATTAGGGGTGAAGAGAGAACTGACCTTTCTAACAAAGTTCAGAGTCCTGAGTTACTGAAATTTTCCCTAACTCCATATTAATTTCCTATTGTTGCTATACTGAATTGCCAGAAACTTAGTAGTTTAAATCTGCACATTTCATTATCTTACAGTTAAGAGGACAGAATCCAATCAGGGCCTTATTCAGCTATAGTCAAGGTGTCAGCGGGGATGTGGTTTTATCTGAAGGCTCCTAGGGAGGATCCTTTTCCTTTCCTTTTCCAACTTAGAGATCTACCTGCATTCCATTGCTCATGGTCCCATCTTCTATCTTTAAAGCTGACAATGTTGCAGCTCTCTAACCTTTTTTCCAAGAAATGTATCCCTTTAATTTTCCTGTTTTGCTTCCCTCTTCTACCTCTTCTACTTTTTTCTTTTATCCTTTTTTTTGTTGTTGTTCGTTTTTTTTTTGTTTGTTTGTTTGTTTGTTTTTGAGATGGAGTCTTGCTCTGTTGCCCAGGCTGGAGTGCAGTGGTGCAATCTCAGCTTACTGCAAACTCCACCTCTCAGATTCAAGTGATTCTCCTGCTGCAGCCTCCTGAGTAGCTGGGATTACAGGTGAGTGCCACCATGCCTGGCTAATTTTTGTATTTTTAGTAGAGACAGGGTTTCGCCATGTTGACCAGGCTGGTCTTGAACTCCTGATCTCAGGTGATCTGCCCACCTCAGCCCCCCAAAGTGCTGGGATTACAGGCATGAGCCACTGTGCCTGGCCCTCTTTTCCACTATTAAGACCCCTTTTATTACATTAAGCTTTCTCAGATAACCCAAAACAATCTCCCTATTTTAAGGTCACCTGATTAGCAATCTAAATTCCATCTGCAAACTTAATTATCCTTTGCCATGGTTCTGAGGATTAGGACATGAGCATCTTGGTGGAGAATATTATTCTGCTACCAAGAATATATTTTTAAAATATTTTTATTTCCATAGGTTATTGGGGAGCAGGTGGTGTTTGGTTACATGAGTAAGTTCTTTAGTAGTGTTTTCTGAGATTTTGGTGCACCCATCACTCGAGCTGTATACATTGCATCCTATTTGTAGTCTTTCATCCCTCACCTACTTCCCACCCTTTCCCCCTGAGTCCCCAAAGTCCACTGTGTCATTCTTATGCCTTTGCATCCTCATAGCTTAGCTCTTACTTATAAGAATATATGATATTTGGTTTTCCATTCCTGAGTTACTTCACTTAGAATAATACTCTCCATTCTCATTCAGGTCACTATGGATGCCATTAATTAATTCCTTTTTATGACTGAGTAGTATTCCATTGTATATATATACCACAGTTTCTTTATCCACTCATTGATTAATGGGCATTTGGGTTGGTTCCATGATTTTGCAGTTGCGAATTATGCTGCTATAAACATGTGTGTGCAATTATCTTTTTCGTATAATGACTTCTTTTCCTCTGGGTTGATACCCAGTAGTGGGATTGCTGGATCAAATGGTAGCTCTACTCTTAGTTCTTTAAAGAATCTCCACACTGTTTTCCATAGTGGTTGTACTAGTTTATATTCCCACCAACAGTGTAAAAGTGTTCCTTGTTCATTGCATGCATGCCAGCATGTACTGTTCTGTGATTTTTTGATTATAGCTATTCTTGCAGAGTAAGGTGGTATTGCACTGTGGTTTTGATTTGCATTCCCTTGATCATTAGTGATGCTCAGTGTTTTTTCATATGTTCTTTAGCCGTTTGTATATCTTCTTCTGAGAATTGTCTATTCATGTCCTTAGCCCATTTTTTGATGGGATTTTTTTTTCTTACTGATTTGTTTGAGTTTGTTGTAGATTCTGGATATTAGTCCTTAGTCCTTTGTCATATGTATAGATTGTGAAGATTTTTTCCCATTCTGTCAGTCATCTGTTTACTTTGCTCTTTCTTTTGCTGTGCAAAAACTCTTGAGTTTAATTAAGTCCCACCTATTTATCTTTGTTTTTACTGCATTTGCTTTTGGGTTCTTGGGCATGAAATCCTTGCCTAAGCCAATGTCTAGAAGGGGTTTTCCAATGTTATCTTCTAGAATTTTTACAGTTTCAGGTCTTAGATTTGAGTGCTTAATCCATCTTGAGTTGATTTTTGTATACTGTGAGATGAGGATCCAGTTTCATTCTCCTACATGTGGCTTGCCAATTATCCCAGCACCACTTGTTGACAAGGGTGTCCTTTCCCTACTTCATGTTTTTGTTTGCTCTGTCAAATATCAGTTGGCTGTAAGTATTTGGGTTTATTTCTGGTTCTCTATTCTGTTCCATTGGTCTATGTGCCTATTTTTATACCAGCACCATGCTGTTTTGGTGACTACGTCTTATAGTATCGTTTGAAATCAGGTAATGTGATGGCTCCAGATTTGTTCCTTTTGCTTATCTTGCTTTGGCTATGTGGGCTATTTTTTGGTTCCATATGAATTTTAGAACTGTTTTTTTCCTAATTGTGTGGAGAATGATGGTGGTATTTTGATGGGGATTGTGTTGAATTTGTAGATTGTTTTTGGCAGTAGGGTCATTTTCACAATATTGATTTGCAGTAGCATCCAAAGATATCAAATACCTAGAAATAAATTAATAAATGCAATGCAAAAATTCTATGCTGAAAACTACAAAACTGCTGAGGGAAATTAAAGAAGACCTTTGAAAATGTGGAAAAGTGTATTATATTCATGGATTAGAAGGCTCAATATTGTGAAGACAGCAATATCCCCAAACTGATCAATAGATTCAAAGCAATTCCAATACAAATACCAGTCAGATTTTTATTAGACATTGACAAGTTAATTCTATAATTTGCGAAGCATTCAAAATAGGACATATTAGTCATTTGTGGCAAATATTCATGCAATTCAGTTGAAAAAATTATTGAACTGCTATATCATTCCAATAGGCATAGTAAAAGAGGAAATAGCAGCATAACAAAGTGGTAAGACAGCCCGGAGTTTCAATCCTAACACTGTTGCCCATGCTCTTTACATATCCACCAGACCTTATGGAATTCTTTAGGGGAAGGGTAGGGTAGGGATGAAGGATGGGTAAAATTTGAAATGACATCGAAGGGGGCTTAGATCTAACTTACACACTTCCACCCCTACTCAAACTACTGGATAAAGAAACACTGTTCTAAATAAATTTTTAAAGTGATACTATACTACTAAGTTGGAAGGGACCTTAAATAGTATTATATTTACCCAAATCCTAAATAGAGTGAAGTGCTTTGCTCAAGGTTACACAAGTATCATAGTGACTGTTATTTATCACGGTCAGACCAGAGCCCAAGCCCAATAGCCCAAATGTGAATACAAACTCCAGATCTTCTACCAGCCAACTGTGCAGCCTATAGCTAAACCTCTGAAATCTGGAACTCTTCCTTGAAAAAACAGGGAGAAATAACATATTTTTAAAGGATACTTTATTGAGTAATGAGATAATTTTTAAAGTGTTCAGCAAGTTGCTTGACACGTAGCAAGTACTTGCTTTTTTTTTTTTTCTCTTCCCTTTTTTCTTCTCTGGCTTCTACCCCAGCTAGTCTCTTCTTAAATACATGTACTCCAATGTGTGCTATGGTTAGACATTTTGCTGCAAGTACAGAATTCTATTCAGGTTAACATCAGCAAAAGAGGGGAGGTCTGTTATAAGGATAGAGGGTATCATGAGGACCTCAAAGTCAAGAACTCAGCCAGGCTTTAGGAAGTCACCTGAACAAGAAACCATAAAAACGGAAGACCTTTCTTTTCTATTTCTTTTCTCTGATTGTCCCTCCATATCCATCCTCCAACTCCCACCTCTCTGTCTCTCTGTATCTCTCTCAATCTCTCTTTTCTCTGCTTCTCCATGAATGTGGTAATAGAAGATAGGAATTACACAATTCTTGACAGATTTCTTCCACTTACTAGCCAAGACTCAGTCACAATATTTTAGTTCCAATACCAAATTCCTGGGAAAGAGAATTTGGTTTTGGTGGTAGGGAGGAGCATGGAGTCACATAATATACAATAGTTGCCAACACTTAAGCTGAAAAGAGCAGTTATGGGGTTATTGTAAGTTGGGCAGAGAACCCTAAAAGTCTACTACAATATCCTGGCAACTTCTTTGTAGATATCTAAGAGGAATCCTTATCCATATGTGAAAGGCTTTCAGCCTAATGCAGTTTAAAAAGGGGCCACACCAAGATGATGAAACCCTGTCTCTACTAAAAATACAAAAATTAGCCGGGCGTGGTGGTGGGTGCCTGTAGTCCCAGCTACCTAGGAGGCTGAGGCAGGAGAATCACTTGAACCCAGGGGGCGGAGGTTGCAGTGAGCCGAGATCACACCACTGCACTCCAGCCTGGGCGACAGAGCGAGACTCTGTCTCAAAAAATAAATAAATAAGTAATAAATAAATAAATAAGTAAATAAATAGTGGGGGGCCACAATGGCAATATCCCATGTCTCAGTGTCTTAGTGCATACATTGAACATTTAGATTTTATCCAGTTCCAAAGTTCCCTGTTGATTTTTTAAATGCCCAGAGTCATGGCAATAGAATAAATTTTCTGTAGTCTCCTTTCTGGGCTTAGTCATGACAAGGGTGACATCAGATATTCTTGCCCTTACAACCTGGGCTTATGGAAAAATTGTTCTTAAGAGAATAATCTCATGTCACATAGGCTTGGCTCTAAAATAAGGGGCCCCTTTCATGGTTGCTCTGGAAATCTGCCATGAGATATACTATATCAGGAAATATTGGCTTAATGTTTTTTCTGCTATTCAATAGTTACTCTCAGAGTTCGGTCATTAGAAACTCTCCAGCTCAGCAGTTTGGTTTTCTGCATGTATACATGATTTTCTTTCTAATGAATGAATTCCATATGAGCTAATTATAGAAAATTAGATTTTTTTGCAGGAATTAGCATGGTTCTTTATTAGCAAAACCAATTGCATTTCATTAATTTTCTTCTTAATTAAAACCACTGGTATTCATGGGAAATTCAATGAATAACAGGCTTTTCTAATGAATGTAAGCATATGCTGTGCAAATACTAAAGTATTTGCATTACTACAAGTGCTGCCCCAGCTCATCATCGTAAAAAAATAAATAAATAGAAATAAAAACCAAACTAAACTAAACTTAAAAACTAACACAAGTCCTCTTTACTCTGCTTTGGAGTTTTATTAACCTAAATAGAAAGTACTGCTGAGAAGTTGTAAGCTCAAGTCTCAGCTCAGTCATTCTTTTCTATAGGCTCTCTGCATGTTTGGAAGTCTGAATTGGTTGAAGTTGAAGATGATGTGTATCTGAGGCACAGCTCTTCCCTGACTCACGGGCCTTGACACTGCTGTTGAGGTTTGACTCGAATCCCAGAGTTTTGGTGTGGATGAGCAGGGACAAATTGCTGAGCATCAAGAAGAGTAAAATTAAGCAAGTGGAACATATGCCTCTGCTCTGCGCAGTGAAATGAAGAGTCAACCTTTGAACATGTGTGTGTGTCTCTCATTTTCCCAAACAGGATCAACCCGCCATGATTTATGAATTCACCTCTTTCTTAGAGGCTTCCTTTCTTTTTTGTTAGATCCTCCTTTGAGAGCATCTAGGGTCCTATCAAAGCGGGAAGTGACTTCAAGCAAATCCACACTAAGACGTGAATTAATAATGGCTACCAAGCACAGAGCTCTTTCCCGTGGCACACTCCTGGGAAACAAGCAGTTACAACACTTGTGGAGAGTAATGTGATAGTATACATTCTTTTTTTTTTTTTTTTTTTTTGAAGTAGAAACATTTATATTTAGAAATTTAACCTTTAGTAATGTGTCCCACAGGAATGCTTGCCTGAGTGTACCAGGATTTTTATTGTAGCAGTGTTTCTCAAAGGAAAAGCAACAACAACCACCTTAAAAACAAATCTAAGTGTCTTTCACTAGGGAAATAGTTAAATAGATTATAGTACATTCATTCATTCTATGGGACACTCTGTGGACAATAAAAGGAATGGAGTATACCTGTATGTTAGAACACGGGAAAAATGTTCATACTACCTGATTAAATGAAAATAGCATTTTTCATTTATGATTCAATTTTCATAAAAGAAAACAATACATTTTTATGGACTTATGTATGTGTTTTATGCACACAATAAAAGATGCAGATGGGAGGCTGAGGTGGGCAGATCATGAGGTCAGGAGATCGAGACCATCCTGGCTAACATGGTGAAACCCCGTCTCCACTAAAAACACAAAAAATTAGCCGGGCATGATGGCGGGTGGCTGTAGTCCCACCTACTCAGGAGACTGAGGCAGGAGAAGGGCCAGAACCCGGGAGGCGGAGTTCATAGCAGTGAGCCGAGATCGCGCCACTGTACTCCAGCCTGGGCAACAGAGCGAAATTCTGTCTCAAAAAAATAAAAGATGCAGATGAATACACAACAAACTGTTAACAGCAGAAGGTGGGTATGGAATGGTGAGTAGGACTTACACATTGGTATTGTTTTAACTTCCTATCATTAGAAGACATCATTTTAAATTAAAAAAATAAAAATAGGTATGGTTGAATACAGAATTTCAGTTTGCAGTGATGAAAAACTTCTGGAGATGGATGAAGGTGATGGTTGCATAAGAATGTCACTCAACTGTATTCTTAAACATAATTAAAATGGGAAATTTTATGTTATGCATAGTTTACCACAATAAAAAAAATGGTGACTTTCACAAGGGCATTTCCATTACATAAGAAGTGAGCAGTGTGTAGCTTAAAGATTAGTTTGGTAAAGGGGCCTGGGCCAGATTGGAAGTCCTTTGAATGCAATACAATTAATTTGATGTAATAGACCCTCTAGAGTTACAGATGATGTCTTAAACAGCATTTAGGATAAAACAAAGGGCACCTTTGGCTGAGAGCAGCATGGGAGGCCTCTGTTTAGTGAAATAGATATCGAAGGGAGGTTATTTGTGGTCTCTAGAGTCATGCGACCATCGCCCCAGTCCCCATCAGTCATAACTTTTTCCTTTGCCCTCATGAAGCCGAGCCTGCCAAGAATAATATATTTATGTCTTTATATACAGCTGCCTAAATCCATTTATCAACTATTTAAGAGTCTGTATTACATTTTTTGGCCATTTAATTGTATGGAATTACAACTTTCAAGCTTACACATACCATATTCGACATAAAAAGTAGTTACTGGTATCTATGAAATAAAAAGAAATAAGAGTCCAAGGCTAACTTAACACTTCCACTACCAAGGAGTATCTTTAAGTAAAGCAATCAATAAGCATTTTTCAAGTGCCTACCATATCAGCCAGGTAGGACACAAAGAAACATAGTAAAGTGCCTAACCTTAAAGGGCTTACCACCTATAAAGGAAATAACCAGTACACAAGGCATTGAATTGAATTGAATTGAATTGAATTGAATTGAATTGAATTGAAT